>NW_019154102.1:18120663-18256382 GCF_002288905.1 Enhydra lutris kenyoni
AAAAAAAAAAAAAAAAAAAAAAAAAAAAAACAACAGAAAAAAACTGTAAGTATATATATTGACAAAAGACTCTGAACAAGTTCATACTCATCAGTCAATACAAAGGTTAGAAATTAAACCAATAACTTAACTGTCATGTGTTTTAACTATCATTTAAGCAAATATAAAAGCTAAGGTTGTGATCAACAAATTGTGTTTACATGGTCTATATGTAGATTTTGAGAGTGATGCTGTTTTCAGTCTTTGTCTGATTATGAATTCCCTCAGGTTGGCATATGAGTAAGCATGTGCGCGCGTGCACACACACACACACACACACACACACACACGTTTATTTCAATACCTAGTATAGTTCTAGAACTTGCTAAGAATTTAACCAACGAATGGGCGCCTGGGTGGCTCAGTTGGTTAAGCAATTGCCTTCATCTTGAGTCATGCATGATCCTGGAGTCCCAGGATCCAGTCCCATATCAGGCGCCCAGCTCCACAGGGAGTCTGCTTCTCCCTCTGACCTTCTCCCCTTTCAAGCTCTCTCTCACTGTCTCTCTCTCAAATAAATAAGTAAAATCTTTAAAAAAAAAAAAAAAGAATTTAACCAATGACTGAATGAGTGAATAAATCTGTGAATTTGTGTGTATTATCGAACAAGCAACTATTGTAAGCACTAACAAAACTAATAACGAGGGTTAACTATGGTTAACTATGATTCTTCTCAAGAATGGTAGTGCTTACAATCCAGCAATTGCACTATTAGGTATTCCTCCAAAGGATGCAAACATAGTGATTCAAAGGGGTACATGCACCCCAGTGTTAATAGCTGCAATGTCCATAATAACCAAAATATGGAAAGAGCCCAGATGTCCATGGACAGATGAGTGGATAAAGAAGATGTGATACATATATTTATGTAACACATATATTTAATATATGTAATATATATGATGGAATATTACTCAACCATCAAAAAGAATGAAATCTTGCTATTTGCAATGATGTGAATGGAGCTAGTGGGTTATGCTAAGTGAAATAAGTCTGTCAAAAATAAATACCATATGATCTCAAATACATGTGGAATTTAAGAAACAAAACAGATGAACCCGGGGAAGGGAAGGAGAAGTAAGATAAGATAAAAATAGGGAGGCAAATCACAAGAGATACTGAACTCTAGGAAACAAACTGAGGGCTGCTGGAGGTGAGGTACATGGGAGGATAGGGTAATTGGGTGATGGACATTAAGGAAGGCACTTGATGTAATGAGCACTGGGTGTTATATGCAGCTGATAAATCACTAAGTTCTACCTCTAAAACTAATAATACAATGCAATACAAAATAATAGAATTTAAAATGAATTTAAATAAACAACAAACAAAAAGGAATGGTACTAACATCCTCTAGTTAAAGAACTCTATATCTTTAACCAGAGTTTTGAATCAAACAGTACATGAAAACTCCAGAGAATTCTGTGGCTTGGTCTCAAGTATTGACTTTTAATAGACTCTTCATAAAATTTTTCAGGATTTTCAAGGGGTTTGGTAAGAAGTTGCTAGAGAACGAAGGATAGATAAGTGCACAGACATATAAGAAAACACATTGTTCTTGCCTTATCCCTAGCCCTTTAGAAAGCAGAGCCCAAGGCAAGGATTAAAGTGCTCATCCCATATATATGAGAGGCAGAAGCTCATGGTGAAGGAGAGGGAAAAAGAGAAGCAAAGCAAAGATAGATGCATAGCAATGCAATGCTATGAGTACCTGAGTTGACATCTGCTTCCCAGTGAACTGCACTGAGACACAGCAGGTTCTTCAGCATGTCTCGTAGGCACTCAGAAGAAACTGAACCTCAGAAGAGACCCTGGAGGGAAGAAAATAAAGGGAACCTACTTGCCTCACTCCCCCACAGTTTTCTTTTATTCACTGATCAAAGTTTACACTGGGAAGCTACCTCCCCACACTTCTGGATTGTGTCCTTCACAACCTAGGACACAACCAGCCAAATCCCCAGCCTCTCAATGTGGTATTTCATCCCAGTTTAGAAGTGGGGAGGTGTCTCAGCACTGATAGGGCTTGGCATGTGGGAGAGAGGCCATGCTTTCTCGGGACTTCGGCTGAGACTATCGCCAACTTGGGGAGCCCAGCAAAGTCATCGAGGATACAAGTGGGCCGAGAGGAAAGTTAACACCTCTTTAGAGAAATGGGCAGTGAGTCTGAGCTCTGCACACATCTCTAAGGCTTAAAATATATTCATATGGAAGGATTCTAAGGCAACAATGTTATTGGCGATATTTTCCACAGTGAATATTCTCCTTGTCGTGCCCCCCACCCACCTAGGCTCAATGTTTACTCCACCCACGTTTCCCACTACATTCCGTTCTTTGTGAGGTGTAATGCTCAAAGCTGGGCATGCTCGGTAGCCAGTGGTCATTGTTCTTGGAGGAATGTTCTCTTTTCCCAGGTGTTAAGCACAAATACAATCTTTTTTCTAAAGCCCTCCCTCCATCTTCTCCAACCAGATGTCTCTTGCTTTGCTGCACTCACATCCTCTTATATTTTTTGTGCTGGTATCTGTTACCTTCCCCTATGCCCATAATTACTTATGTATATTTATCTATCCCACTTAACTATTAGTTCCTTGAGAGCCTAAACTAGGAAGGACAGTGAAATCTAGCTGAGTAAGTTTGATTTTGGTGTCTGACAAACCTGAGTTCTCTGGGCCTCATTTTCTCTGACTTTCTGAGTCTTATCTTCTCTTATGTAAAATTGCAGTAGTTATACCTATTTGGTTCTAGTGCAAAATAAAGGTCAATCTCCTCTCCTTACTCACTCTGTATATCCTCCCTCTCCTAATACCAATGCCATGTGTGGCTAGTGGAAGATGTGTTTTCTGATTTGTGTAATGTTGGTGAGTATGTGTAGTACTTACTATATGCCAGGCACTATTCTTAGCACTTATAAGAGTATTTTTGTCTAATTCTATTAGGTAGGTATAATTTTTATCTCCCAAACATTTGCACAGCACTGGGTACATGCCAGACACAGTTCTAAATGCTTAACATATATTAATTATTTTAATGTATATAACAGAACCATGAGGTTAAAACTGTTATCATCATCCCCAGTTTCCAGGTGAGAAAACTGATACACAGACAGATTAAATATTTTGCTCAAGGTTATACATCTTGTAACATCTGAGTATGGTTCCAAGCTGATTCTATATAGTGTGATCTAGTATATTATAAAATACCTTAAAAGTAAGTAACTCTCTTATAGCTTAAAGAGTTCTTATTACTATTAGATAAATAATAGTGATCTTGAAATTTCTCAGTCCAGGATGAAGACGTCTTTGTATCTACCACTTGCCTCAATCGATCAGTTTTAAGCTATGGCAGCCTAGATGGCAGTAGTCAATTAGACAAAGTCGCCAGCACTAATTACTACCCAAGAATGATATAACGTCTCACAAATACAAGGGAAAAGAGAGGCAACACTTGCTTTTGAAACTATTTTCATTACATATCCTACTGTTGTTCACACCGTATACTGCAGTATCTTTCTTCCCAGAGATTTCTCACTTTCACAGGCAGTTCTTGGGCTATTCCACAAACCTTACCAGGGTTGACTCTGTGTGTGCGTGTGTGCATATGGAAAGGTGAAGATAAAATAGAATTCTCTAGTCCATAAAAAGATATAGCCACGAGAATAATAAAAGTAAGAGAACATTTTCACAATAAAGTGCCCTGCTAGCCTTGCAAATGAATAGAGATTGGGATGAGTCCCAGGTCACCATGATTTCATGAAACATCAAAGAATGTTCGTACAATGTCGAGCACATTCCAATATCCAGAGAACAAAAGTAAGCACATATTAAAAAATCTGAAGAATTGAATTTTTAGTTAAGGCCTCAGTGGAATCAGATAAATTTCCCATATCATCTCTTTCTTCCCATTCTTCCCCTCAGGCAACAGTATGAGACCCTAGCGTAAACCTAACCTTGTCATCATCTTAAAGGATATACTGTTCTTCCACTTATGCCATATTTCATATAGGTTTTAGCTGTGAGCAAAAATGGTTCACATTCCAGGGAAATGTTATTTTGGTGTTATCAGTGCCCATCAGAGGAGTTGTTTAGCTCAGGTGAGACCAGAAGAATTAGGAAAGCCCTAACTTAACGCTCTTCCTTTTGGGTTAGAACAGATATTAATCATGTCTGACCTCTTACAGATGAAAAGGAAATAATCCCCTATGACATGGCATGCATTTTTTCTACCCTGGGGTCTTTCCTCTTAGTTTTGGTATTCATGTATTTGAAAGAGATGTTAGCATAGGTGGTATTAGTTTTAAGAGGTCACATTTTCCCCCTGAACCAAATTCTACTGAAAAAAACAAAACAAAACAAAACAAAAACCCCACAGCTCTCTGATAAGGATACTGCCTTTCATTCATCTCACCAAGGTCTAATTATCCTTGAATGACAAGGATACAGGTACATTCCCATGTGATGATCTCTCATTCTTTTTCATCTTTTTCCATTGTGGGTTTCAGCCAGTTTCCCTCCCAGTAAGCTGTGCCTTTGGCAAAACTGTGGGGCAGACAGGAAGCAGGGGGCCAGACCAAACTGTCCCAGGCTCTGCCTTTAGCAAGTGAAAACAAAGGCTCATTCTGCGACTGAAGTGTTCTTGGTCGGCTTTGAGCACCACCTCACCCATTTTCAGCAATCACCAGCCTGGACATTCTATTCCCATTAATTGTGCTGATAAAAAGCCCACTGCCTTTTGAAACTAACATTGTATTTGTCTAGATGCTTTATTCTGTCAATTTTTTATAAGACAAAAATTTGCTTAATAGAGCAGTTTTGAAAGGTAGACCTAGAGATAAAAGAACCACCATTTTCATTAAAAATTAATTTGGGAGACAAGCAAGAGAACTAGAAGGCTCAAATTCACTTGAGACTAGCAACAGCATGTGAGCAAGGCAAGTAATTTGGGGAAGAAAGATTGGATTGGTCCCATCTTAGATAGATTCTTTTGGACTCTAAGTAATAAGTTGTGAAAAATTATGATTACTTTTAGAAAACACTTAATCTAAAATTTTGAACATGGATTTTCCTCAGTTCATTATAGGATTTTCATCTATGAATTTATCCAATAGCATATCCTGATAAAACTGTATATAAACTACATACACAAGTTGTATGAGAAAACACATAAATTTATGTGTCTATTTCCGTATTTAATTCATTATAATATTCAGGTGTAGATAATATTACATTTCTTTAATTTTTTATATCCCATTAAGTCTTGCCTTAAAGCATGGCAACTTTGTTTGAAGAGAGAGTATTCTAGGACTGAATATTCCAAGAGGCAGGAGACTGATGAGTGAATCAGTTGCCTGGCCAGTTAAGGGCTACGTTGGAAATGGCACAGCGTTACCTCGGCCACATTGGATAACGAAAGCAATCATATTGCAGGAGAGCTTGGAAGATGTGGTCACCTTGGAAAACAGGTTTTTTAAAGGTGATGTTAGGCCTTAAAAATAACAGCATATTAATTTTTTTCTCAGGGAAAATTCCAGATATCCAGGATACAAATTCCTATTGATCTTTTTGGGAAGCTAAAGGGGAAAATAGCTCAATTTATTCTGCAGTAAATCTATAGCCAGAAGAGGAGCCCCAGTTATTTTCTCAAAGGATTTCATTTGCCTTTAATGTCACTATCTTGTCATGCCTGTTCATTTCAGCAGTTAATATGGTAACCTAAGGAGCTAGAATTGTAAATCATTCACTCCAGTGTCTCCCAAATGCCTAACTTCCTCATCCCTCTCTCAGTGATAGTGGTAGTGTCTCAATTTGTCTCTCTCCCAATTACTTCCTAGCAGAGGTAGCGAATTGACATACTGTTCCACAATAAGTTGGGTTAAGGAGAAATCATCCAATTTCCTCCCCCCTTCACTTTACAAATGAAAAACCTAAGACAACATGTCTTTCTAGGGATAATAACACCTAGACTAGAACCAATGCTTGAATCTACTAAATATGAGTCTGACTCCCAATTCATTGCTTATTCCAGCAGAATGAAAGTTACATGTATTCACAGAGATAGGTAAGGAAACGAGAACCTCATCATCATACCCCCACCCTTGCTCTCTGTAGGACCGCTTGTCTGTACTCCCATCATGGCAGCAGGTAGTGTGCTTGGAAAACAAAAACATTTCAAGTGCCCTCCCTAGGAGGTCATGTATCCTACAGATGCTAAAGAGCACCAGGATCTCCATGTGGGATTCTCCTACCTAGAAGAGGTTTGGAGGCTAAAACCACAGAGAAAGCAAGGGCCCAATCTGCAAAGAGGAGAGAGGAGTTCCGTACTAGAAGATTTATAGGTTGGTGGACTACGTGCAACGTTTCCCACTGTAGAGGGTCAGGGAGCACAGAGGGCTTAAATGGTGAAGAAAATAGCAACAGGTCCATACCTAAAATTTCCGGGGTAAGGATGCAAATGGAGGACCATAGACTTATGAGTAAATATTTAAAGGATTTAAATCAAGTTAACAAACTGTTAAATAAGCTATATTTCCTTCCCAAACCTCTCAAACCTTGACATATGTTCATTTATAATAACAAAAAAAAGAATAAGGTTAGTGTTTTTATATCATTGAAAGTTGGCAAAATATGAAAGACTACTGTATTCAATTATTGCACGTGTCTTCATATTCTAATGATGGGACAATGATGTTGGATGATTAATAATACTAAGGAATAAATGATTCATAAATTATTACATATTTTCCATAAAATATATTTCTTACCTTCATCTCAGCAAAATCACTGATTGTGTTACTACATCAAGATTTCTGCATAATTTATGTGCCACTGACAATAATGCCAAATTTGACAAACTCTTGTCTCACTGTAGTTATTAGAGCCTTCTATTCATTTCAGTTTTAGAAATTTCACTCTGCTGTAGTAGTAGCATCTTGAATTGCCAATAAAATTTTTGAATCAACACTTAGAAGAATTTTATATATCATGTTTGAATATTTAAATGAACTGCTTATGATAAATTAGCATTATAAAAAGATCATTATAAATTATTTTAGCTTCTTCATACAAGTTATTAACTTACATTACAATTTTACCACCTCTTAAAATAATATCTAGATTTATACACTAATAGAAGGAATTTATATTATATTTCATGCATGTAACATGCAGTTACATATACATACACACACATAGAGACACACACACATACACACACATTTAAGAAAATTATGAATTGTTTCATGCTGCAAAATGTTCCCACAGCCGTCATGCACAATTCTTGCAAATACTGCACTATTTTTCCCAAACCTAAGTTGGAGGAATTAGAAATTGGAAAACAAAGAGAAGCAAAAAAATGGATACATGGAAATAATACTTTGTTATGCAAGAATCTATTGCATTCATGCTATCTTGGAGGAAGGATTTGACAAGTTAATTAATTTGTCTTCTCTCTCACTAAATGCTTTAGTTGCTTAAATAGTCCTTGCACTCGATGCACTGTCTGTCTCTGAAGTCAGCAACAGCACCACCCACAAGCCTTCTTAGCATTCAGATGAAGCTGCCTTTTGTTTTAAAGACAGAAGAAGATAGATAAGGAGAAGCGTTTCTCCCCCTGGGGCTTTAACTGTGGTGGTTAGAGCAGCAATGTTTAGGACCATGCTGAGCTCTTACTGGACATCAGATCCGGAGTGACAGAATGCTCATGAGCTCCTGAACATATTTACATGTGTGTGTTTATAATATGCAGGCCCCTCTAAAGAGTGGAGTTCAGGGCCCTCTTTCCAGGGTCCCAGCATACTATCTAGGAAGGTTTGGCCCTCCTCGCACCTCATTATTCACTGTCTCTACTGCCTTATCTCTCATGCTCCAAATCTTTCTCATTTCTCTTAGTTCTCCTCTCCACAATGCACTGTGTTCCTTCTCTCTCTGTTTTTCTTCTTTTCCTTTTTTTCTCCCTTCCCTTTTCCTTTCTTCCTTTTTGCATTGAAATTTCTTTTTTTAAGTAAATTTTCTCAGAAGTACATAGCACACTATTTCTTAAAATCTATATGTGTGTGTGTTGGGGGGGGTGGGTAATAAACAAAATCCAAAAAGGAACATATAAATGTATATGTGTATTCACTCCCTTTACGCTCCTCCAATACACATCCTTCCTATAGGAAATCCCTTTTGAGACTTTAGTTTTTATATTTCTGGGTCATGTTCTATACATTTCAAAATTATAACATTTTTGAAACAGATATAAACAACTAGATACATATTGTTTCACAACTTATTTATTTTTCACTCAATAATAAATTATGGATTTGTCTCCATGTCAGTATATAAACATTTAATTTGTACATAGTATTTCATATTGTGAATGTACCATTTATTTAACCATTTCTGACAGTTGCTAACATAGATTGTTTTCAATTTTTGGTATTATTAGACACTGCAATAAATACACTTGGACATTAATCTTCATGTACTTGCATGTATATAAAGATGCATGACTAAATTTGGAGTGTATGATTAAAAGAGTATTTTAAAATTTAATAGATCTACAAAATATCTTTCTAGAACTCTTGTGTACTCCTACACCAATGTAGGAAAGCTTCCCCACCACACACTTTTCCTAACACTATGTTATCAAATCCCATTTAAATTTTATTTTCATCATTTACAGACTAAAACTAACAAAATACAGATCATCTATTGTCCCAACGTTTATTTTTCTGATTCTCCAATGAAACTTAGCTTCTCTTCCTGTTCATCACTTATTTCTTAAAAACTCTTTAAGATATCAGGGATTAAGCTGGGCTACAAATGTAATAAATAGCTTTATTCCTGTGCTTTATCCATCTATACACTACTTATGTCACAAATCGTTCTCTCACTCTATACTTTGTTTTTACAGTTTATTTTTTTAAGATTTTATTTATTTTTCAGAGAGAGAGAGAGCACACAAGCAGGGGGAGGAGCAGGCAGAGGGAGAAGCAGTCTCCCCGCTGAGCAAGGAGCCCAATGTGGGACTTGATCCCAGGACCCCGGAATCATGACCGGAGCTGAAGGCAGACACTTAACCCACCGAGTTACCCAGGCGTCCCTATAATTTGTTTTTAATCTTTATTTATAATGTATATTTTTAAATAGAGATTTTTTACTTTGTACATGGTCTAGTCTGCCAACTTTATCTTTTATGGCTTATGATCATGATGCTATCTTGAGGAAGATATAATCTACCACAGTAATATAAAATCTTTATTTTCTTCTGGCAAATTTAATATTTTGTACTATGTTTATCAGAAATTTATTACACCCAGAATGCATTACAGAGATTAAACATTATTATATTCTAGATTATATGCAACTGTGACAATATTTCATTAAATCCTATACCTCCTGATTTAAAATGACTCCTATGACATATTAAATTACCATATTCTGGGTCTCCTATTTTGTCCCATTGATCTGTTGGTTAATCAACATTGTTTTAATTATGAAAATCCTATGATTTATTTTAACATCTGAAAATGTTCTCCCTCTAATTTTAGTTTTTATTCCAATTAAAAAAATTTTTTTTAATTCCAATTTTTTTTTTTTTTTTTTTTTTTTTTTTACTGTTCTTACCTGTTTGCTTCTTCAAAAACACTTTGGGATCAATTTTTCATGTTAGTAATGTTTCCATTAGGTTTTTTACATTGAAATTGCATTGAATTTATAGTAGTTTAGCTTACATTTACATCCTATAATATTTATTATATCACTCATTTTACACTGAGATATATGAGATACCAGGTCAGGGTTTGTGCAGTTCAGGAAGTGTTATAATTTTTTTTTCATATTGTTCTCACACATCATCAATGTATTCCTATGTATGTTATAGCTTTTGTTACTATTATAAATTGAGTCTTATGGATTTTGTTGCTTCATAACTTGAGTCTTAGAGGTGTTTTGCTATTATGAATTGAATCTTAATTTTCCATTACATTTTCTAGTTATTTTTCTGGGATATAGGATAGTTCTTTTGGTATATTTATGCAGTATCTAGCACCTTTTGAACTATGTTATCAGAGCCAATCATTTTTAGTCATCTTTAGATTTTTTTAAAAAAATTATTTTCCAAGATTTTATTATTAAATTTTTAAACATTTGGCAAAGATGAATTTTACAGTTAAAATTTATATATTTACCATCTAGAGTCTACCATTAATGGTGAACTATGTCTGCTTTATCAGATATATTTTTCATCTATACAGTCCTTTTCTATCTATCAATATACTGTAGATTTTGAAGTGTTTCTGAGTAAACTGCAGACATCAGTACATCTTCTCCTATACACTTCAGTATTTATAGCAATAACCAGAGTTATATATTTATTTATATTTTCTTTTTGAAATTAAATTTACATTCAATGAAATGTACAAATTTTCACTGAGAGCTGACAAATGTACAAGGCTGGTGATGTGGGATCATTACCCGTAAAGTTCCCTCACTCACCTTTCTAGGCAATCTGTGCTCTCACCTTCTCAGAGGAAACCACTATTCTGATTGTGACAGAGGGAATGGAGTGGACTTGACTACATTACAAAATAATGTTCATAATAAGATCTAAAGAAGCAAGAAGCAGTCATTGAAAGAGGCAAAGGAAAGTGCAAGTACAAAGGCCCTGAGGCAGGAGTGATCTCTTTGTGTTCAAAGAAAAGGGAAAATAACTATGATTATAACAGAACAAATGGTGTAGGACACGCATGAAATGAAAGAGAAGAGTTAGACACGGGCCAGATCATGCAAAGCTCTGTAGGCCACAATGAATTGTCTGGATTTTATTCTAAGTGTGACCAGAAGCACAGCAAGATTTTAAGCAGAGAAGTAATGTTATTTGAATTACATTAAAATAGATCACCTTGGATGTTGTGTACAGAGTAAGATTAAAAGCAAGGAAACCATTTAATAGGCTATTGGAAATTAGGAAGTTAGAAAAGACGCGATGCTGGTTTGCATTAAGATCACTGGGCCAAATCATTGAGGAGGATGTGCTAAGAATTAAATATGACTCATAAGGCTTTGATTTGAGCCACCTGAATGAACAGTACACTCTTCACTGAAATGGGGAAGACTGAGGACAAAAACATGTTTGGAGAAGTAAGGTGTGAATGTAAGTAAAATGATGACTTGGAGGGAAGGGATCAAGATATGTTTTAAAAAATGTTGAAGATGAGATCCTTACTAACATAAAACTGGAGAGGTCAAGGAAGCAATTGGATATATGAGACTGGTACTCAAGGGAGTGGTTAGGTCTGTAAACTAAAGTTGAGGGTAAATAGCACATAGACAAAGTCATGGAATTGGATGAATTTACATAGGGAGTTAGGGTAGATAAAGAAGAAATGGGGGTCAAGATTGGTCCTGAGTCATTGAACTACTCAGAAGAAGGTAGAGGAGGAGGAGGAGCCAGAAAAGAAGCTTGTATTAGAGCAATCTGATAAACTGAATGGAAACCGGGAGAAAGCAGAGTCCGACAAGACAAAAGGACACAGGTTGACACAAGGAAGAGATGATCAAATGTGTTGAATGCCTCGGAGAGGTAGGCTAGGATCAGAACTCAAAGGTTACCACTTCTTTTGGCCACACAGATGAGGCTGATAACCTTGACGGGGGGAATTCGAACCAGTGTTAGGGACTGAAAATAAATGCAAGGGATTTGCCCAATGAATGAAAAGCAAATAGGTAGGAATAACAAGTGGTTTTAGTTTATTTCAGAGCAATAAATGGAAACAATCCAATGAGTTAGGGTATTTTTCATGGCTGGTACTCAGGTAAAAAAAGAAATAGGAAAAGACATGACTTCTGATAAATTCAATTTAAGATATTGAAGCAACCTTACCGATTGTATTTAATTAACTGCTCAGGCCCTGCCTCATTTTCTTCCTAGGACACTCCAGGTTGATGGAGTGGATTGAGTATTTAAAGCAGACAAATACAAACCTTGACTACTTTGAGTTGGTGTGAAAAATATTCCCATGTCTTTCTGGGTCTACCCAAACTGCATTGCTTCTATTGTGAAATACTGCATTGCTCATTAATTATCCCATTTAGGAAATAGTTCATTGCTGTTGAAACTTTCCCACCAGAAATTCTGGACATGATACAGGTCTTCACTTTGGCTCCATTAAGAGTTTATTTTAATTCATCTAACCTTCTGTCTGACAAAGGTGACTTTTTTCCCCTTGCTCTATTTTCTTCTTTAGTGTGGTGCCAAAGAGGAGGTTTCTCATGCACAATTTTATTACTGGTAGCAATTGTACCCTATCAAATGGCTTTTCTGGCAGCCAGCAGCAAGATTCAAAAAATAATAGTAAAAAAACTTTCTTTTCACTTAGAAAGTCCCGAGAGGCTTGCTCTAATGTTTTCCGTCTCTTTTTACCAATGATTTCATGAAAATGGAATAGAAATACTTGGTCACTTTACAGCTATCTCCTTTCCTTATGAAACAATGACATATTAAAAACAGTATCTTCTACATGTTCTCTCAATGATCCCAATGTGGGAGGAATAATCATGGAGGGAATCTTACAACTAATCTTTTTAGATATATTAATTCATGTTTCAGTCCAAAATTTTGGTTCTGTAGAATAGGAATTAAAGAGTGGGGGGAGATATCCACCGGTTTGAGACAAGATGGTGGGGAAGTAGGAGGAGGTGCCTTTTCAACCTGTACCCTAAAGTGAGCTGATTACCTTCCAAAGAACTCCGATCACCCACAAAATCAGCCTGAGATCAGAATTATACACGTCTGGATCTCTACAGGAGCAAAAGACTCCAGTGGGCAGTGTTTCTGTGTTTTTGTGTTTGTCCTGATAGTATATAAATCTTACACTTGGGGTTCTTTTTGACGAGGTTCTTCCTTTATTTGCATATATATATATATATATATATATATATATAATTTTTTCTCTCATCATATACTTTTATCAGTCTTTTTGTTTGTCCGTTTTTGTTTGTATACTTCATAAATCTTACCTTGGGGCCCATTTGGGCTGAACCTTCTCTTTTATCTTCCCTTTCTTTCCTGTCTCTCTCTCTCTCTCTTTTTTTCTTTTTCTTTTCTTTTTTCTCTCATTTGGGTGGGGAATCCTGATTGCTCAGAAGCATTCCAGGGTGCACCTTGACTGGACCACAGTTGATACATCCAGCTACATCCATTCAGCCATCTCTCACCAAAATGACTAGGAGGAGGAATGCCCAACAGAAGAAAAATACAGAGGACAGGCCTTCTGCAACAGAGCTAACGGCTATCAACATAGACAATATGTCGGAAAGAGAATTCAGGCTAACAATTATCCAGGCAATAGCTAGGTTGGAGAAAGCCATGGATGACCAAACAGAATTGATTAGGGCCGAACTGAAAGCGACCAGAGATGATGTTCACAATGTTAGGGCAGAGCTGAAAGCTACCAGGGAAGAGGTTCACAATGCTCTCAATGAGTTCCAATCTAATCTAAATTCTCTCAAAGCTAGGGTAACTGAGACAGAAGATAGAATTAGTGATCTGGAGGACAAACAGATAGAGAGAAAGGATCAGGAGGAAGCCTGGAACAAACAGCTTAGAAGCCACGAAAACAGAATCAGGGAAATAAATGATGCCATGAAACGTTCTAACATCAGAATTATTGGAATCCCTGAAGGGGATGAGAAAGAAAGAAGTCTAGAAGATATAGTGGAACAAGTTCTTCATGAAAATTTTCCCAATCTCACGAATGGAACCAGCGTTCATGTACTAAAGGCCGAACGGTCTCCACCCAAGATTATAGATTCCAGAAAAACATCAAGGCACCTGATAGTCAAATTGAGGAATCATAATTGTAGATATAATCTCTTGAAAGCTGCTAGGACAAAGAGGCTCCTTACTTACAGAGGAAAGCCCATCAGAATAACGTCAGACCTGTCCACAGAGACCTGGCAAGCCAGAAAGGGCTGGCAAGATATATTCAGGGCACTAAATGGGAAGAACATGCAGCCAAGAATACTTTATCCAGCAAGACTGACATTCAAAATGGATGGAGAGATAAAGAGTTTCCAAGACCGGCAAGGCTTAAAAGACTATGCAACCACCAAGCCGACACTGCAGGAAATATTAAGAGAGGGTTCTATAAAAGAGGAAATATCCTAAGAATAGCATTGAACAGAAATATAGAGACAATCTACAGAATGAAAGATTTCAAAGGTAACACGATGTCAATAAAAACATATCTATCAATAATCACTCTCAATGTGAATGGCCTAAATGCACCCATAAAACGGCACAGGGTTGCAGATTGGATAAAACGACAGGACCCATCCATATGTTGTCTACAAGAGACCCATTTTGAACCTAAAGATACACCCAGACTGAAAGTGAAGGGATGGAGAAGCATCTTTCATGCCAATGGGCCTCAAAAAAAGGCCGGGGTAGTGATTCTTATATCAGACAAATTAGATTTTAAACTGAAGACTTTAGTCAGAGATACAGAAGGACACTACATCATTCTTAAAGGGACTATCCACCAAGATGATCTAACAATTGTAAATATCTATGCCCCCAATATGGGAGCAGCCAATTACATAAGAAAACTGTTAATCAAGATAAAGAGTCATATTGATATGAATACATTAATAGTAGGAGATCTTAACACACCTCTCTCAGAAATAGACAGATCATCGAAGCAGAAAATCAATAAAGAAATAAGAGCATTGAATGACACATTGGACCACATGGACCTCATAGATATATACAGAACATTCCACCCTAAAACAACAGAATACTCATTCTTCTCAAATGCACATGGAACCTTTTCAAGAATAGACCACATACTAGGTCACAAATCAGGACTCAACCGATACCAAAAGACTGAGATTATTCCTTGCACATTCTCAGATCACAATGCTTTGAAACTGCAGCTCAATCACAAGGAAAAGTTGGAAGGAACTCAAACACCTGGAAGCTAAAGACCACCTTGCTTAAGAATGCTTGGATCAACCAGGAGATCAAAGAAGAACTGAAACAATTCATGGAAACCAATGAGAATGAAGACACTTCGGTCCAAAACCTTTGGGATACAGCAAAGGCGGTCCTAAGGGGGAAATACATAGCCATCCAAGCCTCCCTCAAAAAAAATTGAAAAATCCAGAACACACCAGCTGTCTCTACACCTTAAAGAACTGGAGAATCAACAACAAATCAAACCAACTCCACACACAAGAAGGGAAATAATTAAGATTAGAGCTGAGATCAATGAGGTAGAAACCAGAGATACAGTAGAACATATCAATGAAACTAGAAGCTGGTTTTTTGAAAGAATCAATAAGATCGATAAACCATTGGCCACACTAATCCAAAAGAAAAGAGAGAAAGCCCAAATTAATAAAATTATGAATGAAAAGGGAGAGATCACAACTAACACCAAGGAAGTAGAAACAATCATCAGAAGTTATTATCAACAGTTCTATGCCAATAAGCTAAGCAAGCTAGATGAAATGGATGCATTCCTGGAAAACTATAAACTCCCAAAATTGAACCAGGAAGAAATTCACAACCTGAATAGACTGATATCTAGTAACGAGATTGAAGCAGTGATCAAAAACCTCCCAAAAAACAGGAGCCCAGGACCTGATGGATTCCCTGGGGAATTCTACCAAACTTTCAAAGAAGAAATATCACCTATTCTCCTGAAGCTGTTTCAAAAAATTGAAGGAGAAGGAAAATTTCCAGACTCTTTCTATGAAGCCAGCATTACCTTCATCCCCAAACCAGGCAAAGACCCTACCAAAAAGGAGAATTTCAGACCAATATCACTGATGAATATGGATGCTAAGATTCTCAACAAGATCCTAGCAAACAGGATCCAACAGCACATTAAAAAGATTATCCACCATGACCAGGTGGGATTCATTCCTGGGCTACAAGGATGGTTCAACATTTGCAAATCAATCAATGTGATAGAACAAATTAATAAGAGAAGAGAGAAGAACCACATGGTCCTCTCAATTGATGCAGAAAAAGCATTTGACAAAATCCAGCATCCATTCCTGATTAAAACATTTCAAAGTATAGGGATAGAGAGGGAACATTCCTGAACTTCATAAAATCTATCTATGAAAGACCCACAACAAATATCATCCTCAATGGGAAAAAGCTTGCAGCCTTCCCGTTGAGATCAGGAACACGACAAGGATGCCCACTCTCACCACTCTTGTTCAACATAGTATTAGAAGTCCTAGCAACAGCAATCAGACAACAAAGAGAAATAAAAGGTATCCAAATTGACAATGAAGAAGTCAAACTCTCTCTCTTCGCAGATGACATGATTCTTTATATGGAAAACCCAAAAGACTCCATCCCCAAACTACTAGAACTCATACAGCAATTCAGCAATGTGGCAGGATACAAAGTCAATGTACAGAAATCAGTGGCTTTCTTTTTTTTTTTTAGATTTTTTTATTTATTTATTTATTTGTCAGAGAGAGAGAGACAGTGTGAGCACAGGCAGATAGAGCGGCAGGCAGAGGCAGAGGGAGAAGCAGGCTCCCTGCTGAGCAAGGAGCCCGATGTGGGACTCGATCCCAGGACTCTGGGATCATGACCTGAGCCGAAGGCAGCCGCTTAACCAACTGAGCCACCCAGGCGTCCCCAGAAATCAGTGGCTTTCTTATACACTAACAATGAAAATACAGAAAGGGAAATTAGAGAATCGATTCCATTTACTATAGCACCAAGAACCATAAGATACCCGGGAATAAACCTAACCAAAGAGGTAAAGGATCTGTACTCGAGGAACTACAGAACACTTATGAAAGAAATTGAAGAAGACACAAAAAGATGGAAGACCATTCCATACTCTTGGATCGGAAGAATAAACATTGTTAAAATGTCTATACTGCCTAGAGCAATCTATAATTTTAATGCCATTCTGATCAAAATTCCACCGGTATTTTTCAAAGAGCCGGAGCAAATAATCCAAAAATTTGTATGGAATCAAAAGAGACCCTGAATCACTAAGGAAATGTTGAAAAACAAAAATAAAACTGGGGGCATCACATTACCTGATTTTAAGCTTTACTACAAAGCTGTGATCACCAAGACATCATGGTACTGGTATAAAAACAGATACATAGACCAGTGGAACAGAGTAGAGAGCCCAGATATAGACCCTCAACTCTATGGTCAAATAATCTTCAACAAAACAGGAAAAAATATACAGTGGAAAAAAGACAGTCTCTTCAATAAATGGTGCTGGGAAAACTGGACAGCTATATGTAGAAGAATGAAACTCGACCATTCTCTTACACTGTACACAAAAATAAACTCAAAATGGATAAAAGACCTCAATGTGAGACAGGAATCCATCAGAATCCTAGAGAAGAATATAGGCAGTAACCTCTTCGATATCAGCCACAGCAACTTCTTTCAAGATATGTCTCCAAAGGCAAAGGAAACAAAAGCGAAAATGAACTTTTGGGACTTCATCAAGATCAAAAGCTTCTGCACAGTAAAGGAAACAGTCAACAAAACAAAGAGGCAACCCACGGAATGGGAGATGATATTTGCAAATGACAGTACAGACAAAAGGTTGATATCCAGGATCTATAAAGAACTCCTCAAACTCAACACACACAAAACAGACAATCATATAAAAAAATGGGCAGATAAACTATGGAAAGAACCTAGATGTCCATCAACAGACGAATGGATAAAGAAGATGTGGTATATATACACAATGGAATACTATGCAGCCATCAAAAGAAATGAAATCTTGCCTTTTGCGACGACATGGATGGAACTAGAGGGTATCATGCTTAGCGAAATAAGTCAATCGGAGAAAGACAACTATCATATGATCTCCCTGATATGAGGGAGAGGAGATGCAACATGGTGGGTTAAGGGGGTAGGGGAAGAGTAAATGAAACAAGATGGGATTGGGAAGGAGACAAACCATAAGTGACTCTTAATCTCACAAAACAAACTGAGGGTTAATGGGGGGGTGTGGGGGGTTGGGATTATGGACATTGGGGAGGGTATGTGCTATGGTGAGTGCTGTGAAGTGTGTAAACCTGGCGATTCACAGACCTGTACCCCTGGGGATAAAAAGATATTATATGTTTATGAAAAATAAAATTTAAAAAAAAAAAACAAAAAAAAACAAAAAAAAAAATGGGCAGAAGATATAAACAGACACTTCTCCAATGAAGACATACAAATGGCTATCAGACACATGAAAAAATGTTCATCACTAGCCATCAGGGAGATTCAAATTAAAACCACATTGAGATACCACCTTACACCACTTAGAATGGCCAAAATTAGCAAGACAGGAAACAACATGTGTTGGAGGGGATGTGGAGAAAGGGGAACCTTCTTACACTGTTGGTGGGAATACAAGTTGGTGCAGCCACTTTGGAGAAAAGTGTGGAGATTCCTCAAGAAATTAAAAATAGAGCTTCCCTATGACCCTGCAATTGCACTACTGGGTATTTACCCCAAAGATACAGATGTAGTGAAAAGAAAGGGCCATCTGTACCCCAATGTTTATAGCAGCAATGGCCACGGTCGCCAAACTGTGGAAAGAACAAAGATGCCCTTCAATGGACGAATGGATAAGGAAGATGTGGTCCATATACACTATGGAGTATTATGCCTCCATCAGAAAGGATGAATACCCAACTTTTGTAGCAACATGGACGGGCCTGGAAGAGATTATGCTGAGTGAAATAAGTCAAGCAGAGAGAGTCAATTATCATATGGTTTCACTTATTTGTGGAGCATAACAAATAGCATGGAGGACAAGGGGAGTTAGAGAGGAGAAGGGAGTTGAGGGAAATTGGAAGGGGAGGTGAACCATGAGAGACTATGGACTCTGAAAAACCACCTGAGGGTTTTGAAGGGGCGGGAGGTGGGAGGTTGGGGGATCCAGGTGGTGGGTATTGGAGAGGGCACGGATTGCATGGAGCACTGGGTGTGGTGCAACAACAATGAATACTGTTACTCTGAAAATAAAGTAAAAAAATGAAAAAAATAAAAATAAAAATAAATATAAAAATGAAAAAAAAAAAAAAAAGAGTAGGGGGGAAATAGTATTTGTGTTAGTAGCTAGAGCCCTGTTGGAAAAATCCCTTAGGAAAGAGATTTGTCGCAAACTAGACAAAATGGACAAAGCCATGATTTTGAAGAACATTTTGGTAGGCTTTGTCAAAAAGAAAAACAAATAGGTACTTTGATCACATCATAGTTTTGTGGAGGGCAATGACCTCTGAGGCCTTTCCCGATTTACCTATAAAACTGAGCTTCCGCGTGAGGAACATGGCTATCTGGCTGTTCAAAGAGGCATTCAGTGGGATTTTAGAGACGAGCATTTATAATAAGGGAATATTCTTACATGCTACATGCCCTAACTACGCAGGTTATGTACCCAGGCACAGCCCTGTTATACCATAAGTTAAAATAAGCATGAATTAGGCTTAGATTTCAGTAGCTGTTGTATCTAAAGAAGAATATATATACTCAGAACAGTGACTGGCATTCTTGGTAGTTGGAGCAAAATTTGAAGAATTCTAATAATAAAACTGCTTTGAACCTTGAAATACTTATAAAAACCAGAATTTTGTGGATTCCACACTGGGAAAGAATTGCTTACTTGAGTATCAGTGTAAATAGATCAAGATTTGTGTGCCCTCATCCTTAACTGAAGATAAAAGTGGTTACCTGTGTCTTAAGTGTTGTGTGGTGACAGACAGTAGGGTAGCTAAACTGGTGAGCACAGCATAACATGGAGAAGCTGAAACATTGTGTTTTATACCTGAAACTAATGTAACATTGTGTATCAACTATATTCAAATGAAAAAAAAAGACTACAAGCTATTTTGTCTGTTTTGGAACATCATATAAATAGAATTACACAATACATACCCCTTTCTATCAGGCTTCTTTCAATCAGCAGAAAGCTTTTAAGATTCATCTAGGTTGTGGGGCACGTGGTTGGTACAGTTGGTTAAGAGTCCGATTCTTAGTTTCAGCTCAGGTTGTGATCTCAGGGTCTTGAGATCAGCTCTGTGCTTAGCATGGAGTCTGCTTGAGATTCTCTCTTCCTTTCTCTCTGCCTCCCTACTTGTGCTCCTTCCCTATCTCTCTTTAAAAAAAGATTCATCTAGGGGCGCCTGGGTGGTTCAGTGGGTTAAAGCCTCTGCCTTCGGCTCAGGTCATGATCCCAGGGTCCTGGGATCGAACCCCGCGTCGGGCTCTTTGCTCCACGGGGAGCCTGCTTCTTCCCCTCTCTCTCTCTCTGCCTGCCTCTCTGCCTACTTGTGATCTCTCTGTGTGTCAAATAAATAAAATCTTAAAAAAAAAAAAAAAAGATTCATCTAGGTTGTTCCATTCACAAATATTTTATTCTTTTTTATTATACCACATTTTGATCTCCCATTTTTCTGTTAATGGATTACATGCTTTTTTTTCATTATTTGCTAATCATTATTAAAACTGCTATAAACAACCTTGCATTAAAAAATTAGTTAGCTGTGTATAACTGAGTTAGCAAAGGCACGTGAATTAATCAAAAGAATGCCTTCCAGAAGGTAATCCTGGAATGCACAACTTGAAGAAACATTGTACATGAACCAGTCTTGTCTGGTAGATACATGGTAAGGTAAACCAGAAAGAATTATGTCTGAAATCATCCTGACTTGACAACAGTGGTCAGAAATGTAACTCAGTGAAAATACTTCCTCTTAGTTTGGGGTCAACCCTAATATATTATGAAGGTTGATGTCACCCTTTCTCTAAGAAATAATAAAGAAGCGGTTGTATCCTCATCCCAGAGGAAGTCCAAAGGGAACTTTGAATTGCTTATAATGATTGCCTACCATTGGCCTGAATGAATTAACAGCCTCCTCAGGGAATGGTGTTCAGTCTGTGCCAAAAAGATAGAGAACTTTAAGCTTGTAGCTTGAGAATGTATCATGAATTAAAGAGAGGATGTCAGCAGATACCAAGATCTGCTGGAGGAGAAATGCATAGTCCATGATTATTCAGGAGCTGATTATCCACGCTCTTTGTTTATCGTATAGTTATTTTTGTCATGTAATAGGGTAACACTTTATTAATGTTATTCTCTATGCCTGGCTCTGTGTTGATGCTTAATGTGTATTTAACTCACTAGGATAGGCACTACTGATATCTTATTCTATAAATAAAAAACTGGTTCTAACAGATGTTAAGAAACCTATCCAAGCTTCCCAGTTGGCAAGTAGCAGAGCTGGGATTTGGAACCTAGGCAGTGTGACTTTAACTCACGTATTCTTAACCATTAATTTATGCTATCACCTCTAACCTCAGGATTGGCCTGTGACATAAAAAAGGAGACAAAGTTTAAATCAATGAAGAGAATAAAGAAATTGTGTTGGTTGAAGATGAGCTTTTCATTTCAATGAGGCACATTTTTCCTGTCCTCTGTTATCAAATTTAAGGGAATTAGCTATGTTCTGATTTTATTTTATTTTATTTTTTTTGGCAAAGTTTTGAAATCATCTGGCAGTTAATTAAGGCAGTCTACTGCAAACTGTGTTGCGATTACTCTCTGGGTCTAGAGATTGCCATTGCATTTATGAAAACTTGGATCAATCAGTACTCAATAGTTATTATCCCTTTTACTGTAAATTTGACAATTAGGAAAAAGCACTAGAGATGAAGGCCCCTCACATAATCTTTATGCATGAGTAATTCCCGGAATAGACTCCAAGAAAGATAAAGGAGGATAATAGAATAGAAGGATATGAGGAACTTGAAAACCCCAGTATGTAAAAACTGGTGAGAGAGTGAAATACCAGAACATTTTATTCACACTTTAAGCTTCTGGGGAAAAATAATCAGTGGGGATCAACTTGTCCAAGGTTATCCAATTGTGTTTCTGGCTGAGCAATTTGGTATTTGAGATTTTATTGTTTGTCAAAACCCTAATACTGTACTTAGAATATTCCTCAATCAGCTTTGCTTTATTCTTTGGGATTGGAGGGGCAATTCTACATTGTAGGATAAGTTACTACTAGGTGTTTCTTTTTATCAAATAGTCATTTATGAGGAATTTAGTTTTGATTAAGTAGAAGGTATTAAACATTTTCCACTAAGAACTGTTATGACTGACACTAAAACTCTGTTGAATGACATACAAATCCTTTACTCATTTATTTTCTTCACTTTAGTGTTTGAAAAGCTGATAATACCCTGCTCAATCTTCAGTTTGCTGTCAAAAATATGTTTCTTCTGGCCAAAGATAGTAATAACTGTCATTTTACCAAAAAGCCATGGTGTATTCTTGTTTTCTTTTTAACTATGGGAATATAACCTTAAGAATTAAGATCAGGCCATGTGCCTGCCAGTATTACAATCAGAGAAAGCACAGTAATGCAAGAGGAATTTTGTAATGCCTTGAAAGTCTGTAAGAAGTTGTCATAGTCACCTAGAAACTTCCAAGTGACTTAGTATCTCAAATTCCAAGTCTTCTAGAAACTTTTACCTCAGATGGATTTTTTGAGTTGTTCTGTCTTATTTCTTGATATTTGAAATAATAATAGACATCATTTTTTTATCCATCTGCCCTAGGAGTATGATAACTTTTTTTAAATAAAGGTTTATTTATTTATTTTAGAAAGAGAAAGCATGAGCAGCGGGGGAGGGCAGAGGGAGAGCGAGAGAAACCTCAAGCACACTCCCCATGGAGTGCAGAGCCCAAGGTGGGGCTTGATCCCAGGACCCTGAGATTATGACCTGAGCTAAAATCAAGAGTCGGATGCTTAACTGACTGAGCCACCCAGGCGCCCCAGGAGTATAACTTTAAATTTATTATCCAAACTTGGACCTAGCCCAAGTGAAAAATGCACTATTAGTAATCACAACATGTGTGTGTAAAACACTATTATCCAGGTAAATTTTGTTACCCAACATCAGAGCAATTGCCCTAGATATGAAGTAATTCGTGACTGTAGGAACCGAGAAGTCTTCAAATTAAAAGTATTTTGAAAAGCAATTTGGCTTACATCCCTGGAGGATCTTGAGAGTACACTGAATAGCTGTGGGTTTATGTCAGATGTTTTCTCTAGATGGCCAGATTTTGAATTCTGATGTTAAGTTGATAATTTATGTATTATTTAGCTCAGTTTATTAGAACACGGTGGTTCTAAAAATCCCATTGTTTCTTTATGGCACTTATTCAATCTCCTCAGTTTAAGACTCCATCATTTCTTTCCTGGATTACTGTCTGTCTGTAGGAAGGGAAAGGTTTACAAGACAATAACCACAGCTATCTATAAACGAGATTACTAGTTGGTTACCTTTCCCATAACCACTCCACATGTCCTCTGGTTCTTTAAAAAACAAGCATTTAAAAACCATGAACAAATCTTCTTCTGAGTTTTTGCCCTTCCCTTCATTCCTGGGTTTTTAAAACCTACCTTCTATCTGAAGCATTTTCCAACCCCCTCACTGATCCATTAAAACATTACTGTCTACTTCCTGAGCTCTGATATTAATGTCCTTGATGTAAATTAGAAGCACCTCTTACTATTTCATTATATTTAAGCAGTATTTTCATGCATGCATATCTTAAATTCTGAAAGTGTAAGCACCTTGAAGATAAGGACCACATTTTATATTTATGCATTTATGTGTTTCTCTTCTCTCCCGTAACTAATTATCTTGAGATGGCAAGACTCTATTTGTATGTATTCCCATCCCATATTCCCCTTCTTCTCTAGAATAAATACTCCAACTGCCCATAGCAATAGGGATTTAAGTCAGATGCACAGATAACATAGGTTGATTGCCCACAGCTAATTTTTCCTGAAAATCAAGGCTGATCTTTCCTGAGATGCACCCTGACCCAAGCTGGATCAATCAGATTCTACCATTTAGGAGTGAGGACCCAGCTCTTTGTTGATGCCTTGTACTAAATCAATATGTAAAGAGAGATGGGCTGGTCATGTTTGGTCATGTGGATGGAGAAGGCAATATGGGATGAGAGCAAGAGGAACACAACTGGTCTTTCAAAAGAAACAGAAGTGTGGGGTCACATGCAGGAAAGATGGAGAAACTAACCAAATCTCCTGCCCTTCTGGCCAAAGCAGCTTCCTAATTCCTCTCTTGCATGTGTCCCAATTTTTATCATCTCCATAGCACTTACGAGTTTTGGGATTTATCTTTTTAACTTAGTCACGTGCATATTTTCTAGAATGTATACTTTTTTTTTTTTCTAAAGACTTTATTTATTTGACAGATAGAGATCACAGTAGGCAGAGAGGCAGGCAGAGAGAGAGAGAGAGGAGGAAGTAGGCTCCCTGCCGAGCAGAGAGCCCGATGCGGGGCTCGATCCCAGAACCCAGAGATCATGACCTAGAGCCGAAGGCAGAGGCTTAACCCACTGAGCCACCTAGGTGCCCCTAGAATGTATACTTTTGATGGCAAGAATTTCACTGTGCTTGACGCTATCTCTCTGGCACCCGGAAAAATGTGTGTACTGTAGTCACACTCAATACTACTTGTTGACAGAATGAATCCATAAGTAAGTATTTAAATTAATTTCTGTTTCTTGGCGGTTAAAAGGACTAGGACGATAGAACAAGTGGTACTATCAGAAGGAAAATCAGAACACGGGCATGACTTAGAACAGAGGAACCACTGAGATCACACAGTGGTTTTGAAAAGAAGAAGAGGGGAGAAATGACAGAAAGGAGAAGGCCCCAAAGAGATAGTGAGGAAATCAGAGAATAAGCTCTCCATTTGGCGATTCTGCTGTGTGCTGCCCTTGTGTGTAAACCCAGCCAGAGAAAGTACCCCAAATGGCCAGCTGCCGGGAGAGCCTGAGAAAACAGAGGCTGGAGATAACAGAAGACTTGGGGCCCTTTACAGCAAATGCAAACTTTCGCACCTGTCAGCAATAAATCAAGAGGTTTATGGGGCTGCAATATTTACACTCTAATTAAAAAATCATAAAGCAAGCACCTTTTCAGGTTGCACAAAACAAAACTCTAGAACTTCTACAGCAGCAGCTGTTAATCAGTTACTCTTAACGACCTGCTGCCCAGCACTGAGACTGGGCGTTTACTCAGCCACAAACAGCAAACAAGACAGCCAGAGAAAGTGGGACTGGCATCAGAGAAAAAGCCTTAGCAGGTGGTGGCCATGACTCGGTCAGAAACCTTTTAGTTTACGGGACAGTCTCCATTTGGAGCTTGGGAAAATATTTTTGACAAACCTAGTGGCAGCTTAGTCATGTTTTTGTCCTGTTTCCCATGTGGAACTGAAGGTCATTTTCCACAACGTAGATATGAAGGTGGGATAAATTACCATGCGTGGAGTCCACAGCAGATACAGAATTCCAAGTGGGGGATAAATTACCTATGAAAGTGTCAGGCCCACCATGTATACCTGGAATTGCATACCTGGGAACTGGCTGAAGTTGAAGTTCACCCCAGTCCTTTGGTGTCTCCTGCCCTTCTGGTAGTTGCCCTCTCCACTCCAAGGCAGGCCCCCCTATTTGCACAGGGAAGCCCAGCCTGGTCCTTTGCACTCCTGCCCACCATGGCCCCCTTGCCTTCCTCTCACTGTGCCCTTCCCTCATTCCAGCTCCAGGGGCCTTCTTTCAGCTGCTGGAAAGGGCAGCTCCTTACCGGGGCCTCCACTCAAGTTCTTTCTCTCTACTCTTCCCCTGCAGGGTCTCTTCTCATTGTTCAGGTCACCACTCTACATAAACTGGAGAAGCCACCTGTGTTTTATTCTCAAAACACCCTATTGTTATCCTCCACAGCATTTTCACAACCAGTCATTCAGTCCTTAGCCTTTGTTTCCTTGTTTCGTGTTGGTCTCCCCAAAAGTGTCATTAGTCCCATGAGGGCAAGTACCACTTGTCTTTTATTCCCCACTCACCCCACACGGTATCTAGCATATTACCTGGCCTATAGAAGTATAACTTACATTTTTTGAATGAATTTGTGAATGAATGAATGAATGAATGAATAACAGATGTCAATAAATATGCTTTCCAAAATGGCTTTTCAAGATAACCAGGATGAAGTACCCAGAAAGAATTGGTCCCTTTTTCCTTTCCCTGCTACTACATAACCTGGGTTATACAATCCATAGTTTGTTTCTTTCCCTAACCCCCAAGGGGATGCCAGTGGTGAGAATTTCAATAGCTGTGGATATGAGGAAGAAGGCCATATTTTGGTTGGTATTAATTTTCAACACTTGGAAAATACTGCTGGGTTTAGGGGAGGAAGTCCTGGCCCTGCTTCCAGGAGATCTGATGTTGAATAGTGCCTCTCGTGTGCATTAGAGTAAGTCATTTCGTCTTGATGAGTTTCAATTTCCTCATGGATTCCATGAGGTTGAATTGAACCGCTCGCCACGTGTGGAAGTCCTTTGCATGACCCAGGAGGCATGATTATCTCATGATTCTCACTCCACTGACTGTATGCTGTCCCACATTAGGGAGTGATGTGGGGTGACATGTCTCCAATCTGGGTCACTAGGTTCACACATTCTCCCACGGTTTTGTCACCTGGCTGGTTTTGTCACCTGTCCATCCATGCCCTTTGGGGTGGTTCTTCCCCATTTTCACACACACTGGCACCATGTGGCAGTTTGATCACCCATGAGAGGTGCTTCAGAGCCTCTGGGAGGATCACCGAAAGCACGAACCCCGCCGCCCTCCACCGTTCTGGTTTCTTGGGCTGTATTAGTTTTATTATCAAAATAACACAGGCCCCATGAAATGTAATGAACTTCTACCTCCAAGATAATTAGAGCCCCGTTCATTTGCCGATTCAATACAAATGCAACCACAAAAAGAAACCGGCTTTTATGGGCACATTCTCCCAGCTCAGATCCTGCTGGTGTTGTGCTGCTTTGGCCCTTGTGAAAAAATAAATCCTGAGGAATCACTGGGTTGCAATAGGCTTCCTGTTAAACACAGGAAAGAAACAGCTGATGTCTGAATTTGCTAATTTCCGCTGATTCAGTTAGAGGTTGATGCGCACAGCTAACGAGGGAAACATTCAGGTACGTGAATTAAGGCTTGGAAACAAAGTGTAGGCTGTGATCAGTGCACCCTATATCAGGCTGGAATCATTACTTAGAGAGTGCTTCCCAGAGAAATGAGAAAAAGTCCCAAAACTACCTGAGCTTTCTATATTCTTTCTTCTCATTGATACAATATAACAAAAAAAACCCTTCCCTTGCCCCTCTTTCAACCCTGGAATTTACAAACAATGCTCAAGTGACTTTGTTTTCATGTGCGGTGGAAAAAAAGCCAATATTGTTATCTTGTCTGTATGAACATGGAACCCTGCATAACAGAGAAGTTGTGTGATTTATCAAAGATCACACAGTGAGTCACTGGTGTAACCACAAGGCAAATGTTCATTTTCTCATTCCCTGGGCAGCAAATGTTTTGTTCTATAGGCTGGATTCTCTCCTATAAACTCTCACCATATGCCCTGCCTTCCCTTGCCATTCTAAAACACACGCACATCACTCAACTTCCATATACATACCCACACCTACCCACCCACACACATGCACACACTCCTAAGAGTTCTGTCCCCAAACTGTTCATCCGTCTCCCCCATCTGCCCACCCATCCACTTCAGCCATTATTCATCCCATCTAGGATAGCCAGATTCAACAATAAAAATACAGGACACCCAGTGATATTTGAATCTTAGATAATCACAAATAATTTATTTTATTTTATTTATTTATTTATTTATTGGCAACATTTAGGACTTAGTTTTACCAAAACATTATTTGTTGTTTAGCTGATGTTCATATTTCACTGGGTATCTTGTATTTGTAATCTGGAAATTTAATAATATTGTAAATATCTACCTCTTCCCTTTTTATTTCCTAATCCTATGATTTCTGGATTCCATCTTAATCCCTGTCATTTCAGACTTCTACTAAACATACTGCAGCCTATTTTCCTGTTTCCAATCCTGTCTAGAGCCAGAGATAACTATAGAGACTTCCTCTGGAGGACACACTTGTGGTTTCTAGCCTGAGTCCCCAAACATTTTGGGAAAGTGTTGAAATCTCTCTAAAGGTCAGTTCCTCCTCTGTAAAATAAAGGTTTCCACAGTCTCTGTCTCATAGCCCTTTTGTAAGCACCCAATGACAGAGTGCACAGTCCCTGGCACACAGTGTGAGTCATTATATGTCATTAAGTGTTGGGATTGCTGCTTTTGTATTTATTGTCATTTCATAGACTAAGAACATGAAGGCCCAAAGGTGAGTTGCTCACCTTTACTTAGTGACAGGGCTGCTAAATTTTAAAGAGACGGTTTATGAGAGTGCTTCAAATATCAAATTCAAAGTTTAAGTTCAATATTTTAGACCTAGGACATCTGAAGAACAATATGGCAGACACTATTAGTCACCTAATTGCCATTCCCATTACCTCATTTATTTCTTGCTGGAAGACTCCCATTGTTAGGGTGCCTCTGCCCAGTCATATGTATGTGCAGGGAAATGGTCTTCTTTGTAGCCTAGTAATGAAATCGATGTGTGACCCCTTCCTGGCCAATGGCACCAGAAGGGAAATATGCTAAGGAACTTCTGGAAAATATTTTGTTGTTGTTGTTAACAAAACTATATACATGAGCAAATGCTTTTCTCTTCTGGATATGACATTGTCCAAACATAATGACTGGGACTCTGCAGCCAGCCTATAACCAGGAAGGGAGAACTGTCCAGTGCCCTGAGATGGCAGAGAAGACAGAGGGATAACATTTGTATCCTTGTGAATGTTGACCTACTGAATTTCCTGTAACTCTCCTGACCCCAGATTTCCTATATCATGAAATAATAACTCCTTTTTCTATTTTGGCATTCTTGGTCTATTACTTGCAACCAAAAGCATCCTCAGTGATACAAAATTCCAAATTCACAGGAAAGAGACAGAGTGAAAAGTGTTCAGTTTCCTTTAGATCTCTGCGTAACTACACATCCACTCAACATATTTTTGATAGAATATTAGGCAAGAGGATTCCTTTCACCTCGAACACTTGATTTCTTTAACTGTGAGCCATTTCTCACCTGTGATAGTATTCTTCTCTGATGTGGCTTTGGAACCATCCCTCCCAACAACAAATGGGATATTCCCCTGGAAAACTTCAAAGAAAACTGCTTCTTGCCCATATTGTCAGTATAGTAGTATCTGTTACATGGAATAATGATATAAAATAATATCTTAATCTAACATTTAAGGCATATCAGTAATTCTCAAATTTTATAATGCATCAGAATAACTGAAAAGAACTTGCTAAAAATTCAAATTCCTAGGCTTCATCCCTCACTAGGAGTTTGTTTCAGTAGGTTTTGAGTGGGGACTAGGAATTTACTTCTTCTCGAAAGTGTACATGTGATTCTGATGCCAATGGTCCATAAACTGTGTATTGAGGAACAATTAACATAATAACTGCAATTCTTAGCCAGGAAGTGGTGAAACTGATGTTGGCTTAAGGTGGTAGTTCTCAAAGTGTAGTCCCTGAATCAGGAAGGTAGCATCCATTGGAAACTTACTAAAAATGTTCACATTTGGGCCTCTACCCCAGACCTAAATCAGAAACTCTGGAGGTGAGGTCCAGCAATCTGTCTTTTAAAAAGCTCTCTGGGTGGTACTGATGCATGTTAAAAAATTAAGAACCACTGACTTAAACATCTGGGAAGTTTCCTTAGAGAAAGAAGAACTTGAGATACACTTAGTAAAATGTGGCTAGGGTGAAAGAAGTGAGACTGTCACTCTCTACCTTAAGTGAAAGCAGGGCAAAAGTCATGAGCGTGGTGTGTGAGGCATCAGGGGAAGCCTGGCCTGGCACAGCAGAATTCCCACCGAGGACTGTCTTATCATGGTCATCCTCTCACTCTAGGATGGCATCATCTTTTCCTGAAAGCAGGTTGCTTCTTGGCCACAGATGCAGATTGGATCCAGACTAGTTGCTTCTCTGCCAAATTAGACTATTGTGGTGAGCTTCTTTGGGGTGCCTAGGAGCCCCTGATAGCCCTTCTTCTGACTTGCCCATCTCTAACTACAGATGATCAAGTTGGGCACAAAGGCAGTAAAATCATCTGGTTTCTCCCTTTTGTGCTTTTTCTAGGAAGGGATTCTTCTCAGACTCCAAAAGAGTTTTCAGTATCAGGCACATCAGTTGGAGCACTTGAATAGCTTTTATTTATTTATTTATTTTTAAAATACTTTTATTTCTATCACCACTCTCAGTTACCTCAGGGTTTCTTTGGTTGGATTCATTCAATCTGCCATTTTCTATGACAATCTCTGTGATTACTCTACCAAACAATCCTAGGCTTTATGGCTATGGGGTAATTTCTCCTGTTGAGCACCTCTTCACAATTAGAGATCTTAGAAATGGATCTTTGCCAGGCAAGAGATACAGAATCTTCACAGGTGTGATAGCAAGGGTTGGGCTCCTCTTACTGAGGTCTTTGGAGCCTTAGCCCCAGCTGGGTTCTCTTGGCTTTGCTGAGAGAAGCAGGGCTTTTTCGGGGAGACCAGCTTCCAGCACTGGTGTCAGAAATGCTTCCCTCGGCAAAGCCCTCATGGAAGCTGAAGGAACCTGTAGCTGAGCTTTGGGGTTTCTCCACGCTTGGAGGCAGCTGCTCCTTGGGCTTCTTCTCCTTTTCAGGAGAGAATTTGGACACTGAGATTTCTGGCTGGTGTCCAGGCTTCCTCAAAAGCTAGGAAAGGTGTCTGGGAGGCAGCTACTCTTCAAAACCACTCCACTCCTCACATGCACCCGTGAACCTGAAGAAATGTCTTGCTTGTCTTCAGCCCCCTGCCCCCACAAGGACTGGAAAGACACCAGCTTTTGAGAATCTCCTCTTCAGTATGAAGGTTCTCACAGCCTGAAAAGACGTGGAGCTTGACTTCAAGCCTAACAAAGACTTGGGAGGATGATTTGGAGGCAGGCCTCACATAAGTCTACCCCTCAAGATCAGAGCTTTCTGAACCTGAGACCTGCTGTCCTCTAAACCTCATGAAGTCTGAGAAGGACCCATAGAAGGCAGTTCTCCATAGAAATATACCCCACGATGGCAGCTCTCTCCGGACGTGAGATTTCCTGGACTTTGTTTCTCACCAAGGGTGAAGCAGGACTTCAGGGAGGCTGTAGCCCCACAGAGATGCGCCCCGCAGTAGCAGCACCCCGCTCAGAGATCATCAGGCTCCACGGACTTTCAGACGCCTGTTGCTTGCTTTTCGGCCTCCACCAGGCCTGGCAGGCAGCAGCTCCACACAGATTCCTTCCTTAGTTGTAACATTCTCTGGACCTGAGGAGATTCACAGGACTTTTGGCTTTGTCAAGGAATGGAAAGGATATCTGGGGGACCACTGGCTCCACAGAAATGCCCATCTCGGCAGCAACACCCACTAACCAGACTATGCTCGGGGCTCGACATTCAACCTCAGGAAGGACTGGAATGGCGTCTGGGAGGTGCCCTGTCAGCAGCAGCTCTCTCAGGCCCAGGGAGACCGGCTGCTCTGCTCTCCAGCTGGTCTCCCCAAGGCTGAGGCCACCCTGTCTGGGAGGCAATCTCCTTTTCCAGCACAGCGCCGGCGGCGCCATTCCGACTCCACTTTATGTCACACTGTTGGACACTTACAGTTCAGTCAAGGATATAAAAGAGGCCGAGGAGCCTATGTTTGTCCAGCCATGAAATAGGCCAGTTAAGCAGAAGCCTAGAGAAAGAGATACTCTCTCTTCCTTATGAAGCACCCAGAGGACAGAATGGATAGGTTATAGCCCTGCGGCCACGGCTGCTGTTTCCTCCAGCATTCCTTTCCAAAGGCAGTTCTCCTGTGGAATGTAGCCTCGGAATTCTCTATATCCCCAGCACTGCCCTTGTGAGGGCCGTCATGGACCACATAGCATTTTGCTCCTTAAAGCAGCATCCCATCAGTGTATGCACGAAAAGGAATAAATTCAGAGTGCAAATTATTTATGTATGTTAACAAATTATATGTGTGTGTATGTGTGTGTGTATGTGTGTGTGTACCTATACATACACACATACACACATATAACACACACACATATAACAGTTAACTAACTTACCCATAGGTAAACTGTAACGACTCGAGATAATTCCGGCAGCCTCCCAGTCTTTTGCTGCTCATGAGCAAGTAGAAGATTTCACATTTCTGGAGCCAAGATTACAAGAAGATTCAACATCAGTCATGCACGTCTACACCTTCAGAGAGGCTAGGAACTGTGAAGCCTCTCTAACCTTGTTTTCCCCCCAGGAGCAGGGGAAAGCCCAACTTTGTCACACCCACAGAACACTTTCAATAACCTGAGTGAGGGAGCATGGCTTTGCTGTCACTCTCTGTTTACCAAGGTCACTGAACTACATTTACCAACCCTGTTTAATACTTGATGGCTCACTTCCTAAGTCCTCAAATGCTTTTTATGCTAAAGGTGCTGTAAGTATCAAGACTAGGCATCTGAACACGTTGTTCTTCTACAGAGCATGCCGTTCATTCGCTGACCAGAAAGAACAGAAAACTACTAGCTGAAACTCACCAATCAGCATCAGAATATAAAAGGCAAGGGGAGTCAAGAAACGACAGGTGTCGGCGAGTATGTGGAGAAAAGGGAACCCTCCTATGCTGTTGGTGGGAATGCAAGCTGGTGCAGCCACTCTGGAAAACAATACGCATGTTCCTCAAAAAGTTGAGAATAGAGCTACCCTACGACACAGTAATTGCACTACTAGGCATTCACCCTAAAGATACAAATGTAGTGATCCGAAGGGGCACATGCACCCCAATATTTACAGCAGCAATGTCCACAACTATGGAAAGAACCTAGATGTCCACCAACAGATGAATGGATAAAGAAGAGGTGGTATATATATATATGATCGAATCAAAAACAAAGTTGTGCCATTTGCACTGACATGGACGGAACTAGAGGGTATTATGCTAAGCAGAATAAGTCAATCAGAGAAAGACAATTATCATATGATCTCACTGATGTGAGGAATTTGAGAAATAAGACAGAGGATCACAGGGGAAGGGAGGGAAAAATGAAATAAGATGAAACCAGAGAGAGAGGCAAACTATAAGAGACTCTTCATCTCAGGAAACAGAGGGGTGTTGGAGTAAAGGGTGGTGGGAAGGATGGGGTGACTGTGTGATGGACACTGGGGAGGGTATGTGCTATGGTGAGTGCTGTGAATTGTGTAATTGTGAATCACAGACCCGTACCCCTGAAACAAAGAATACATTATATGTTAATTTAAAAAAAAAAGGCAAGGGATTTTGTCTTTAGAATGTGCTGTCGAATACAACCCTTACATCTCAACTGTCTCGAGCTCTAGGTAAAGGGGAAATGTACACCCAGGGACCGAATCCAAAATGATGGCAGTCACCTGTTCTTCATTCAGGATTTTGTGAATTTTATTAGAGAGACTGCTGCCTCTTTGAGATTTGTGCCTCTCAAAACAGACTTTTGTTCAGCTGCATTTTTCTGTTAGTTGCATCAGCAGTATTCCATTTATTCTCCAAAAACATGCTATGTCTAATTCTCATAATCCCAGCTCAGTAAATGGTTTATACTTGTTATTTCAAACCCATTTTTCCACCAGCCTTGTATTGCCAATGCTTTATTCATTAAAGGCTCATTAATTAAGAGTGTGCATTACCTCATCAAGTTTGCCTTTACCATAAACTGGCAAGATATGTCATTGTCATTGAAAAGGTGACAAGTAGAGACTTACAAAAACCCTCGAGATCATAGATCCATGCCCTGCATTTGCTTTGAAAATTCTCCTCATCCCATGTATAAAGTGGCAGCTTCAATGGCAAGGCAAAACAATCTTGTTGAAATCCCCCCTCAGTCAAACAAACTCTGACCAGTGACTTGTTTGAAACATATTATGCTTATTTAATAAATGTTATGTTAACTCTTTAGAGCTTAAGAATTTGGTTCAAATTTTCTGGAGTTATTTTTAACAAGTTTGATGAATGTGTGGGTGATTAATGAAGAAGGATGTGGAAAAAGAAAACAGGGAAAACAGGGACCAAGCTTGTTTTGGCCTTGACAACCCTATTTCTCAACCGTGCACAGATTCATCCCTTGACTCCATGGCGTTTGGGGCCTCCCTGCTACTTACCTTCAAACCACGTACACTTGCATTTCACAAGAACTAGCACAACACAGGTGGCAGGCTCGGCAGGTGAGGCACTGCACCCCAAAGACTAGTATCCTGATGACACATAGTAGGATACAGCCTCCCACTGTTGGAGTGGAATCTCCACTCTGACCTGACCCAGCCAGGACCATTCTCCCATTACAAATCGTGGGAAAACTCCAGTGCTGCCCATTCTGTGTAATGTTTCTAGAAGTCTGTGACTGGGAAGAATTACGTGTTGTCTTTTATGGATAAACAAACAGAAGGGGCCAGTTCCAGATTTGACGGGACATCTCAATGGCCCTCAGTGGGAAGGATGTATAATGAGCTAGCAGAAAAATGCACCAGGCTGACAGTTTGTGTCTTGTCCTTGGATACATTTTTCTTTCCTCCCGTTTTAAGCAGGTAGTTGGGCCTTTCTCAGCTGACTCAGGAGCATTTGTGTTGCCAGCAGGGAGCAGAAGTTGCTCTAAGAAAACTCATACCCCGTATTTGGTTTTCTACCACTTCTAAACTGTCTGTGGCTATTATGCAGAGAAAAAGAGGGAGATGAACATCAGGAGAGCAACGGAGATCCTGCCTCCATTCTGGCCCAGGTTGAAAGGTAGATACTTGGTGTGAGAAGTGGGACCTACATCTCATTCTCTAGTGGTACCACTCTCGGTGGCTGCATCTCTAGACTTTCTTCCTTCGGAGGAAATGAAGTGCTTTAGTGAAGGAAATTAGTACTGTGATGAACAGCATGAACTCTAAAGCCAATATGTCTTGGTTAAAATCCCAAACCACCACTATGGAACTATTGGGCCTTGCTCTCTGTGCCTCAGTTTTCTTATGTATAAAACAACAACAATAATAAAATCATTGCAAAGAGTACATGTGAGGGTAAATTGAATTAATTCATGAAAGACACTTAAAACAATGCCTAGCTCATAGTAAGCCCTCTGTAAATAGCAACTACTATTATTTCTGTTCAAAATTAATAGATAGCCCCATGGACAAGTTTGGCAGAAAATCAACAGAAGCTCTTGCCTTCAAGGGCCATCATGTGCTTGTACAGGGAGGATACTGTGGTTACTATGTGGGCTGAAGACAAGACAGCCGTTTTCCCATTTTGGGGGCTGACATTGATTTCCAGGATTTAAGAGAAGAAGATTCTTCACCCTACATAATTCTGAGTTTGAATTTGCCAGTAATCCTGCAGGACAGAGCATCACTAGATATTCAGCAATTTAGAGGAAAGAAGAAGAAATGTGACATGTCCTGCCCATTTGAGCTTTATTGCAAATTTCTCACTGATCCACTAATAGTGGGCCACCTACCTATTCTCTTTATACAACGCAAATTTAAGGTATACTGAGGACATTTATTTGCAGAATCAACCTAATTACAGAGAAATCTGACAATCTAGACTAATGCAACTAGGAGATTTGTTCTAGGAAGGAAGGGGCAAGTGGTATAAGATAGGGAATAAGGGTCGTTCATGGTCATGTTAACATGAGAGGGCAATCTTTTAAACAAACGACACTGGGCAAACTAGATATCCACATGCAAAAGAATGAAGCTGGGCCTTTATCTTATAGCATATTCAAAATATTAACCCTAAATAGACTAAAGATCTAAACATAAAATCCAAAACTATAAGACTCTTAGAAGAGAACAGGAGAAAAGCATAATAGCACTGGGTGTGACAATGATTTTAAAAGCACAAGCAATTAAAGCAAAATTCAACAAATAGAACTACACTGAATGTCAAAATTTCTGTGCATCAAAGGACACCATCAAGAGAGTGAAAAGATAACCTGTGGAATCTGTGAAAATAGTTGCAAATCACATGTCCAATCGGGGGTTAATATCTAAAACATATAAAGTATTCCTACCACTCAACAACAAAATAGCAAATAACCTGATTAAAACTGAGTGAAGATTTGGATAGAGATTTCTCCAAAGAATACAGACATACAGATAGCCAACAAGTATATGAAGAGATGTTCAATATCTCTAACCATTTCAGAAATGCAAACCAAACTACAATATAACACTACCTCACACCCTTTAGGATGGCTACATCCAAAACAGGAACATAAAGTATGCAGAAAATAAGAATTGGGGAGGATGTGGAGAAATTGGAATCCCTATGCACTTTTGGTAGAAATTAAACTGGTGCAGATGCTATGGAAAACAGTATGACCATACTGCAAAAAATTAAAAACAGAACAATGATATGATCCAGCAATCCCACATCTGCATATATATACAAAAGAATTGGAAGCAGGGTCTGAATGAGATATTTGCATAGCTGTGTTCATGGTAGCATTATTTACAACATCCTTTGATGGATGACTGGATAAACAAAATGAAGTACCTACACAAAAAAGAATATTGTTCAGCCTTAAAAAGGAAAGAAATTTTGTCACATGCTACCACAGGAATTAATTTTGTGGACATTATCCTAACTGAAATAAACTAATCATATGAAAACATTCTGTTTGATTCATCTTATATAAAGTACTTAGAATAGTCAAATTCATCGAAAAAGAAAACAGAATGGTAGTTACCAGGGGCTGGGGGAAGGAGGGAATTTTTAATGGGTATAGAGTTTCAGGTTTGCAAGATGAGAAAGTTCTGGAGATCTGTTGCATCGCAGTGTGAACATACTTAATGCCACTGAACTACACACTTAAAAATAGTTGTGATGTTTAAAAAAAAACAAAAACAGTACCCAAAAACAAAACAGGGAGGAGTCAATTTTAAGTAGTCAAACCACCTAAAATTCTCTAGGAAAGCAAAGTCTCTCAGAAATGATGAGGTCATAGAAGCAGACTGAACACGAGGGTGGAGACTGTCGACTTTCTCTCTGGCTCCTTCTTGATGTCTACAGGATATGTGTGGCTTGAGTGCAGAGCCTCAGTCAGGAAAGTCTGCAGGTCTTGTTCTCTGGAAGCCAGCTTTATGATTATGAAGACTGTGCAGGATGTTTAGTAGGGATCAGAATAAGCTTTGGATCTGAGGCCTGCGTATATCTCCTAACTGGTCTTCCTATCTGTGTACTACCATGTTGGACGTAGACTTGTGCTGGGAATGGAGTGGCATAGTAAATGAGGTCTAGATGTATGGCTTTTCTCACCCGACTGTCAGCTCCTCTGGTCCAGAGTGGGTATTTGACAATTATTTGTTAACTACTCAATAGAGTCACATGGACAATATGACTAAATTGAGAAATCATTAAAGTTTGTTACTCGCTAAATTGAGGTAAATACCGTCTAACTAACTGGTTAGTGGATAATTAACAACTCATTAGTTTACTTAGAGTGGTGAAACTGGTTCCGTATATATTGCCTGGGCCTTTCCTCCTCTTTCTCCTGAGAGAGCCCCATTTCCTGATGATATGAATTCACAGGAGCCCATGTTTACTTTTACTTCAGAAGTAAGTTTTGCTCAAGAATTAAAAGGGAGATTTGAGAGGTTTATTCAGACTATGTCTGAAGCCATAAATTTAAAGATACAGCTTCATTGGCTACAAGTTTAATCACTGAAAGAAATAGGCATTATATATAATTTCCCATTTATTAATTAACATAACAAAATCAAATGTAGATGCTAGCAAATATCCAAGAAAGTTATAATTTTCAACTCCTTAATAGCACTTCACATCCATAGGCATACTGTAGGTGTTGACACGTGGCATTATGGGTACTGACGTTTTTCTTTTATTTTCAAGGAAATGAAAGGAAGATATTTCTAGAACTGCCAACATGTGACTATTTTTCATTTTTAAGGATAATCTGGGAAAAAAATCCTCTTTATTGAATCGCATAATGCAAGTATTCTCAAAATTACCTCCACTACCTCGAAATAGTCTTTGGGGCATCCTATTGTTGAGTTTAGGTGAGCTGATCAGGCTCTTCTAAGTTGATTTTAAGTCACTTATTTTAAGTTTTAAATTCCACTTACAATTAGCTATGAAATCTGACAAACCTAAGTGTGAATCCTGAAGGCAACACTATGAGCTATATGATTTAGGGAGGCCTACCTAACTCTCCCACACTTGTAGAAAATAGAAATACTGCTCACTTCATAAAGGTGTCTTGAGGATATAAGTTGCTTAGTATAATGCCTAGCACAGAGTAAGCTTTAGATGAATATTAACTATGAGTAGTAATGGTAGCAACCTTACTATTACTAAACAAAGGAATTCAGTTTTAAAATGCTATGAATTTATGTTTCAGATTAAACCAATTTAAGATTTGAGAAAATTTAAATAAGATCATCTATTGGGGAGAATTAGTCAACTCCAAGCAGATTTAACTTAGAAATATTCTCTATCATTGACTTTCAGAGGTGCATATAGGAAGATTTCAAGCCATTTTTCAAAACCAATTTCAAAGATTACAATTGAATGCCACATCACAAACTTGTATCCCATTAAAATAAAATAGGGTCCACTTATTTAAAACGGCCCTTAAGCAAACAGTTGTGTTTTTAAAAAAATTAATCCCATTTCCAAAGTCATGCTTTTACTTTTGGAATTTCAGTTGGACCTAATAACACTGGCATAATCTTGAATACTCTTTACTAATGTATCTCTAAAACTGTTGACTTCACTCCAGGACCCACAGGAGCCCAGCTGGGAAAATGAAGATGGAACATTCTAGTGAAAGGGAAAATACACAGGGAGAACATGCACACACACACACACAATTTTTGGAAGCTGAAATCTCCCCCGAGTAGGCCTCTGACTTTTCTTGAACCACAATCACAACCACCCCAGTCTAGGTTTCATGATGTCTGTGTACGATGCTGCTGAGCTTACAACTTGCTTTAAGTCTCTAACAAAAGTCTTGGCAACTTGCTTTCGGAGTTTCTCAAAGCCACAGCACTTCTTTCTTGCTTTTAATGAAATTCCTTTCTATTTCTCCAGGTATGACTCCCCTTGGACCAGCAGGGCATATTTTCTCCTTGAGTTAGGACAGCTTATGACAAATAATGATGAGGAATCAATAGACAGGAGGGAAATATTGGGTGAGAGGCTGAATGAATCTCTGAGATAAATTATTGACCATAGGCATGGCTAGTTCTCCTTTCACTTATATGTTCGTATTCCATCTCACTAACAACCTGAAAGAAAATCAAATATTTTGTTTGGGGGCTTCACTAATATCAGCAACTTTTACTATCTTAATGGCATTTTTATTGATCTCAGCTTTAATGGGAGCTGTATATATTTGATGTTGGTCATTTAAAGTAGAGGTGAGTAATAGACTTCCCCACTGAGGATCATAAAGCAGCTCCTTGTCTGGCAAGCACGGGAAGCAAATAGAAGACAGCATTTAATCTACTGTTCTACTGCAGTTATCAGGGACTGAGATGAAAAAAAAATTAAAATGTAAAGGTTGGAGCTTCCCCTCCCCTTTGTTCCCCTCCTCCCCGTTCCCTACCCCCCTCCACCCCTCCCCATGCTGACTCCTGGGCACACTGGTCATCAGCAGACTAACAACAAAAGGCCATTGGCGCAATGACCTTGGCTGTGGCATCACGCACTGGAGGAAAGAAATGAAGCCATTAGACTGAGGCAGGAGAACAGGTTATAAATCAAGCCATTTCCAATAAGCTGCCGTAATGGCCATCCATCATGGCCAGCACGGCACACAGCAGACCATGGAGACACCGGAGCTGCTAAAGCTGAGACATAAACAATAATAATCCGGGCTTGATGTTTCAGCCCTTCAGGAAATTTAGGGACATTTGCTTTTCTTTTGTTTGTCAGAGGTGATATTTAAAGCATAAGATGTAATAAATAGAGGATAGGTGACACATTGGTACAGTTTACAAGCATTGCATTCTGGGTGTGATTAAAGGAAGAAGAAAAAGTTGAATTCTAAAAATAGCCAGTGCTGCTGGAAGAAAAGAGCAGACTCCCAAACAAATAAACAAAACATCACAATCTTCATGGGATAGTGGCTAGATGTTTTTGGAAGAGGTCGATAGGTCACTGCTCTGAGAATTACAGCAGTTTATGTTATCGGAGTAAAACACAACGATACTGGATCATGGTTTTGCCTGTATGAGGAAAAAAAAAAAAAGAACACTGAACAAGTGATTCATGTTTGTATTTGTAAACCAGGTTACAAGTGGTTAATTGGAATTAGGCACGTAGAAGTTGTGCATTTTAATAATATCAGCTTGCTCACTTCCAGTGGACAATTCACTACGGCATACGATCTTATGGCAAATATTTCAAAACAACGTTGTCAACATTTTAAGTGCACTCAAGATTGTTTACTATGGCTTTGGGGGGAAAAAATGCCAGGCAAATAACTAGCTGTTCCAGTATGTTTGAGTTTTTCTGAAGGTCTTTAAAATGATTTCTTCAGGTTATTAGGATTTTATTTCGAAGCAGTTCCTATCAGATACCGCCATCCAGCATGTCTTTCCAGATACCTCATTTCTATTCCACAATGCTTTCCCATCTCTATTTTGATTTGATTACGCAACGTATCTAGTCCATATTTTTTATGTTATGTGATATTCTCCACTACAAAGAATAATGCCTGTTTTCAAAAATAAATTTCAGATCATTAAAAGCAGCTAAAGGGGTTGGATGGTCTTAGAATTCGTAAGATGACCCTTATGCATTACGATGCTATTTCAAAACACTTGGTAAGGTATTAGAGAGAACTTGTCTCATACCAAAAGCCAAGAGCAATTAAATTAAATGTAACTGAGAGACATGTTGTGACAACAACAGAATGTTCCAAAGAGCAATTCTTGGAAATATATGGAGGAACTGCAACTTTCCTATCAAATCGCTCACTGTACTTTTAAAGCTCCAGATGTATGCAAGTTTGATAGGGTGATTTTACAATAGCTATGATGCAAATACATGAATAAAGCTAAATAAAGTCCAAATAGTGTAGTAATTGAAGTGAAAATACATGATGTATGAAAATTACAGTGCATTTCAACAGAAATAAATCAGTTCCAGCCAGGTAAGGGGATTCGGTCTCATTTACTTTGTTTTCATCCTAAACTTAAGAGCCATAAAAAAAGCAAAATGTTCACCTAGATTCTCACACTTTGGTGAGCCACCGGTATGAAAATAGAATGTTTTAATTATATTTTCAGAACTGAGTAGGGTAAGGTGATGTACTCTACAACAGATCAATGCAGGCAATCACCATTTTTCTTTCTGGTTGAAAAATAGGACTGCCAATTGCATGTTTGGGAACTGATTAAAACAGCTGAAGAAGCTGAAGATGCTTAATCAGATCCATTTACACACGTAACACATTTTGATTCCAAGTATGCCTGGGACATTTTTCTGGAATGAGTCCATCTTTTCTGACAATTTTTAAAAATATTTTTCTTAAAAGAGAAGATGCTTTTTAGCTTCCCTGGCATGAAGGCAGAATCTGTCCAACTACTAGAAAGGGGAATTGGAAATGGCTTTTTTCCCCTTGTTTTTGTGTCATCCTATCAAATCTGCCCTCTCAGCTAAATGGGAAAGTCTAACTGGGTTTGTCCCAGACTTCTCAAGAAAGTTGGCATAAATTTTTAATGGTTTGTCTAAATATTCCTATAATTAAGCATCTGAAGATGTTTTAATACAAACGTAATAGATTTGTTTTCTCATGAGCTGCTATTTAAATAGTCATTTATAATAAATATTTATAAGTGTTTATAAATAAAATATTAATTGCCTGAAATGACATTTTAATGTGGTGCTAACCATCAGTGAAATGCTGCATAGCACTAGACTGCCTGACAAAATGTTTTGGAGGTTCTGATTCATCATGGGTTCCACCAAAGTTGTCTAAGGGATAGGTGTGGCTGTGGGGATATTTCTAGGGCTACTCTTCGACAGAAGCAGAGATCCTCCAGATGTTAGGATTGTTAGAAATGCCAAGCCATGAACAACTCAGCAATCTCTTTCTTCTTCTTCTTCTTTTTTTTTTCTCGCATAGAAATTCTACCAGAAATGGAAAGCTCTAGACTATTACTAATGCTTAATATGATAGAAGATTCCACTGTTGCCTCTCAGCCTTGTTCCAAGGCTTTCAGTCTCCCTTTGTCTCTGGCCCTCTGGATTTGAGACCTTTCATAAGGAACAGGACAAAGGCTTGACTGATACCCATGCCACTTGCAGCTTGTGCAACTAGGTGTCCTGCGCCAAGGCCAGATTGGATTACGAAATGGTAGATAAGGAGACAGGAAGAAAGGACTGCAAATTGCCTCTACTAAGCTGTGTTCTGGATAAGAAAGAAAAAAGGACTAATGATAGCCTGTTGAAATTTCTTTTCAGACTGAGGGCCTATTACTCACCTACTCAGAAGCAAATGGAATCTCTATGGGCCTCAAAATCTCCATCTGTGAACTATGAAAATAAATGTATGCTATTTACATATTTTTTAGGGACACTAATGAGAGCAACAGTTTATTTTTATTTATTCATTAATTGATTCAATTCATAAACTTCCGCCATCTGCTACAAAGATTCAATTAACTAATTGTTATATCCCAGTTTGCAAGTATAATATATTATAGAAATGCTAAAATGGTGGAGGCAGCAGGGTGCATGAGCAAGGTTGGATTTTTTTTTTTTTCTTGGAAGAGTATGTCGCACTTTAGCCTGGTACTTATCTCCAAGAGAATCTGAATTTTGCAAATCTTCTTTGAATCTTTGTTAAGTAAAGGGAAGTGTACCCAGTGGGCAATGACAGACTTTGGTTATTGGCTTAGCTTTAATGTGTACCATCTGCTGTCTTGAATGAATTTTCTATCTTTGAGCCTTAGTTTCCGCATTTAATAAAATGAAGAAGTGGGATTAGAGGCTGATACTGGTAAGAATATTAATAACTTACATTTATTTAGGTTTTTGTTATTTAAAAGCTTTTCTTTTGGATACAATATTTAACTTCATTATTTTAAAAGCCACCTAAAAAGGTATGCATTGAAGGTAGGTCTTAGAAACCCCAGTTTGATGAATGAGGATAATGAGGTTGAAAAGCATCAGGATATTTACATGCATTCATACCACTAGTAGGTGACAGCCAAGGATTGAAATCTAGGCACTCTTCTTCTTCTTTTTTTTTTTTTTTTTTAATTTTTAGGTAATATTGTTTTTCTAATTATAAAGCAGATTCCAAATGCATGTTTTCTAAGTAGGTGGTTTCCAAAAACTCCTTCACTCAAAATTTCTATATTTCTGTCATTTCTAACAGATTCTTTTGTCCTTTGACCATAATTTTTGACAGAGTGCTCTGAAAGGCTTTCTTGCTTCTGTCAGTCTTTGAAAGTTTTCTCTTCTCCACTCTAAACATGGCAGCATCCATTGTCAAGGATACAATTCAGTTGATAATATGAGTCCCTGAGAAAGACAACGTAAAAAAGATAGAAATGCACTGTGTTAATTTGACATCAGTGATGTTATAGTCGACAATGCTGGCATTATGAATACTTGAAAATGTTTTTGGCTGCTGCTAAACCTTATTATTTACAATTCATTTCTTATGAGTCGTGTCCCAGTATTCAACGTGCAATCTGCCAATTGCATTGTATCAAGTTTCATAAAAGAAGGCAGTAAACATAGAGATACCTGTTGCACAGTCCCCTAGAAACCAATCCTCTGCATAGTGCTCTATGAAATTCTGTTTTGATTAGGTTGTTACATCTGGGACAGAACTGCAAATAGTGTTTGGCGGAGGAAAAATGTGGGCCTGTATAATGCTGAGATTAAAGTCTGTCCAATAATACAAGCATGTCAGCCGGGACGGGTGCTGTATTTATAGCAGAAAGGCCACTGAGTAAGGATTCATCACACAGATTCAAGGAAGGTAGTGTCAATTACTTTGGGACCTTTTTGATAACACTGGATGGACCGCTGAGAAAGCGCCTTATTTAATCTATTTCCTGTTTAAGCGGACAAAGAACTAGTAAATACAACAGGAAATAATACCATTTGGGCAAAAGGCAGAGAAGAGAAAAATGAGCAAAAAAAAAAAAATGATTTCATGCTGCAGATCCTCTATTCTTCTAATGTTTATGATCCTATGATGTAAGAGTCTAATTAATAGTGTGACTTCTTGGAGTATTTCATGCTCTGTGCCTTACGTAACTCTTTCAGATGGCAAATTATATGGCTAAGCTGCCATGCAAAAGGAGAAGGTAAGAAGGGAGTGAAAGTAATGGGTTCTTAAATCAATGGGTTTGAGCAGGGACACATCCCTGGTAGTGGTTCAAGTTCTGATGTCTTATGTATTTGTTACCTTACAGCAGAATGACTTCCCAATTAATCAGTTTCTTGATCAAGCACTGGGTGGTTGTGTGGGTTTGAGAGAAAAAGACTGAAAAGCCATGTGTAAAATAATCACATACTAAAAAGAAATTCACTGTATTTGGTATCCATATACCACGCATGAGGCTCTTTGTAACAGGTCGGATTATCTCTTGGATTTACAGATCTAATAAGCATAAGTGACAGATCCTGCATATGACCACAGGTGGGAACAGCTGGTGGGTACTTGCCAAGAGCAACACATTTAACCAGCTGCCAGTGGAGCTTGCCAAAGCAGGGTCACCATGGAGCAGCTGATCTTGTCAATATAAAGCTAAAAATCTGTCACTAGTACTTCCCAATTGTCACCTGCTAACTAATGTTCCAGTAGGTCCTAACTTAACAGGAGGGAGGTGGGGTGGGAAAGTTCATACATCATTCCTGGGCATCATGATGTCCAGAAATGTCTTTGGCCACCAAGAGGATTGTTACTCTGACAGTGGAGATATACCTGTACAGTGATCACCATGAGCATCGATCTGATTTTCTTAGCTGTTGTCTCATTTACAAGGATGTACCATCCAGTTACTAGAGAAACTCCAGAATTCATGCTCTTAACAAACAAGAGAAATCTGGAGACCTCCAAAGTGATGACTTGCCTTTGCGGACCCATAATTTTGGCTTTTTGAAAAGAGTTGCATTTTCCAGGTTTAAATAATTAGTTTAAACTTGGATGTAATATGGGATAAGATTTATGTGTGCTGCAGGAAAACAGAAAATTACCTTAACATGACACACACTTTATACATTCTACAACTCACCCTCCTAATCACTTTCTCCTGCTTTTGGCTTTCTCTCCTGCAATTTCATGATATAGTTCTCCCAGCCCAATGTGACCCAACTGATGACTGAAATAGAACACAGAATTTGTGTACTATAATTAAGAGCTTTGCCTTCTTTTAATGAGCAATACATATCATGAAGCATATCATATAATGAATCCCTCGTTTATTTTTGACGAAGATGGGGCTTCCCTTTACTTCGTAGGAATTTATATAAACCATTCTAATCCGACCTCTTTCATGAACAATTACTTTGATAGAATATAAGAACAAAGAGCTGATAAGCTCTCTAGGCCAACTGTATTTAAAATATAACTCTGGTGGGGTGCCTGGGTGGCTCAGTGGGTTAAAGCCTCTGCCTTCAGCTCAGGTCATGATCCCAGGGTACTGGGATCAAGCCCCGCATCGGGCTTTCTAATCGGTGGGGAGCCTGCTTCCTCCTCTCTCTCTCTGCCTGCCTCTGCCTACTTGTGATCTCTCTCTCTCTCTGTCAAATAAATAAATAAAATCTTAAAAATAAATAAATAAAATAAAATAAAATATAACTCTGGTTTGATTCCTAGCACGAACATACCTTCAATGCCATGAAGCCATTGCATCAAAAGTTCATGCAATTCTGACCTAACAATAATACCAATAAATTGTTGTACACATTTTTAAGTTGCACAACTCTTTTTTTTTTTTTGCATATTCTGTTCCCTTTGTTTGGATTACAGAATGTATTTTCCATACCAAAGATCAGATGTCCAAGAAAACCGCATTTTCTGCTATTCTACCATACACCAGGCCACTTACACAGGATTTCTCAAACACTGCAGCAGATGCTAATTATAATTGTCCCTGACTATACATGCTTCCCTCTCTCTTTTCCATAATAAAACCCCTTGAGTTTTAGCTGGCTGTGGTGTAGTTAGAAACTACATTTTCCAGGCTTCCTTGAAATTTGATGTTACTAAGTTCAGCAAATGGGATGTGAGTGGAAGTTATATGGACAACCTCTTGGTCATGTTGTATAAAGAGGAAACTGCTTATGTTCCACTTCTCATCTTTTCCTATGGGCTGGAACACAGCCCTTGTGTTGGTGATCACTGGCAAATGGCAAACAAAGAGAAAAGGAATCTGAAACTCTGCTGGCCTCACAGAGCAGAGCTGTCTACTGGCTCCAGACTGCCCGCCTACATCTGAACAGAGAAATAAATACACTGCTACCTTGTTTGAGTCACTCTATATATCAGTCTCTTTTATTACAGTGGCTTAGCTTTATAACCTAACTAATATATACCTTCCTCTTTCCCGTCTCCCTATCTTTGTTTCTACCATTATCTCTTCCTGGAATGCCCTTAACTATCTGATGACCATCTACTTGCACTGGTAGGTACAGAACATGCAGTTTTCCCACTGACTCCCCTATGTGAGCACAAAATTTTCCACAGCTTCATCTGTTCTTTTATAAAGCTCATATCACAGTGGATCATGTCTTTCCAGTTAGGGTGTTGAGTTTCTCAAGATGAACGGTGATGTCCTTCTACACCAGAATCTGACACTCAACAAATATTTGTTGAAAGAGTAACTGCCATAACAAGAAGGGGAAGAGGGGGGAGGAGGAGAAGTTGTCACTGTAGTCATTGTAAGTTGTGTATTTCCATGTAGGTGTTACACGCTGCTTTTAAATAACTTTAAAAGTCAATGTGCTTACTGTTTCTGGGTATACATAAAAGGGAAATGAAATCAATGTCTTGAGGAGATATCTACATTTCCAAATTCACTGCAGCCATTACTCACAATAGCCAAGATATGGAAACAACGTAAGTATCTGTCGAGAGATGAATAAAGAAAATGGGGGGGGGCAGTTGTGCATGTGTGTGTGTGTGATATGGAATATATATACACAATAAAATATTATTCAGCCTTAAAAAAGAAGGAAGCCCTGCCATTTTCAACAATATGGATGAAAGTGGAGGACCTTATGCTCAGTGAAATAAAACGAACAAAGACAAATACTGTGTGATCTCACTTATATGTAGAATCTAAAAAAAGTTAAATCCATAGAAACAGAGAGCAAATGCATAGCACTGTAACTATAATTAATAATGCTGTACTGTATACTTGAAATTTGCTAAAAGAGTAGATCTCAACTGTTCTTGCTAAAAAAATGGGGACTCTGTGAGGTGACAGATAAGTTAATTAGCTTGATTGTGGTGGATATAAAACAAACATCACATTGTACACCTTAAATATATACAATTTTAACTTTTCAATTATACCTCAGTAAAGCTGGGGAAAAAGTCAATGTGCTAATTATCATCTAGAATACTTCAGGAAAGTTCCATAACTTTTTACACTAATTTGTAAAATGACACAGTTGGCTAAATTAGGGACAACAGACCGGCAGCTAAGGATGAATTTTTGTGTTTTGTTTGTTTGCTTGTTTATTTTGGGGTCCACAATCTGTCTCTTAGTAGAGGCCAGTGATGTGTGTACATGTACTCACTTGGAAGTCACTTCCAAGTATTCCAGGCTAGTTGTCATACCTTTATACTCTTCCCTTGTATATTGAAGACTATCGCGTAGGCCTTCTTGAGAGGCTTATGGCTTCTCCAATTAGGGTACTGCTGAAATGGCAGTGGACTTGGGACCTCAGAGAAAGTGAAGATGGAAGGAAGCTGTGAAGCAGAGTCCTTTGAACAGATCATAGTAATATGTATAGTCAGTCCACAGTGGCCATATGCATGGGCGAGTTCTGGCTACAGGATATTCAGAAATGGAAATTCCTGCATAGGGGCTGTTGATATGCTCATTCCTATCATGAATTTCTCCTCTGTGTGATAAGCAGTACAAAGGTGGATACAGCTGTACAGAATTTAAAAGTAGTTTCAGAGCTGGAATGGGACATGTAGTTAGAGGGTAGGGGCTGAGGAGGCTTAGAGATGAAAGAATTTTTTAATAAGCAGAGTTATGGCAGTGGAAGAAATGGAACCACCAATTCCAGGCACAAGATGAACCATGAATGCCCCTTCCCCCACAAAGGGATCCTGACTGCAGGAGGGAACACGTCCATATTGTGGTGATGGTGTCAAACAAGTGCTAGCTGGTGATAAGTAGTGATCTTTAGGGCTTCCAGGCTAATTTATGTTCTGGAAGACAATATTAAAGATGACTGGTGAAATGTGGGGCATATGAAGATCCTGAAGAACATTTTGAGACTTGAATGAACTGTAGCTCACAGCTGGGGATAATTTACAAAGGAGTCCAGGCATCTCCTGCTGGGCGTAGAGTCACTTTGGTACAGTGAATGTCTTCTGGGGGTTCGGGAACTTAGACACTGCAGAAAATAGACATCTGCCTGCTGCTGATTCAAGTTTGGCTTAGTTAGCTTCAGCTATTTTGTGTTACTGTCAAAGTTTTTGGCATGGTGTCTGAGATGGGGCAGCCTGTGTCCCGGCTTCTTCCCTCTGTTTCTGCTGCTTAAATTACAGAAAATGCAAAAGTAGAGATAAGGGAGGTGATAGCATTTCAAGTGCATGCTCGCCTCACCTGGTATAGGCTCAGCTTCTAATTTGGGCTCAGTTACTTCTACCTTCAGAGTGAGGCTCGTCTTCTCAGGTGAGTTGCGTTCTATGAAAAAGTGAATTTTCTCCCTAATTTTTGTCAATTCAAGCTTCATTAGCTATTTATAAATGATAAATAATGTCAGTGATTTCTGAAAGAACCCAGATCTTGGGAAAACAGGTAGAGAGCTGAGTTGTGCCCGTCAAAATCCTCCAGTGAAACAGTGGCCCATAGTAGTGCTGGAGATCTCAGATATGTAAGATTGAGCTGGAGGAGGTTTGAGGGAGACCTGGACCTTAAAGGATGAGGTGCCCCAGCCACAGCTTCACATTGCACATCCCCTTAAGAAGACTGGTAACTGGTGCAAAGAAACAGAAGGCCTGATGAACTCCACGTATCCGTGGATAAATTTAATCACACTGAGGGATTTACATTCCAGATTGCTGGATTCCTGGAGACTCTACAACAATTCACATCTTCTAAAATTCCCCCTTCCTGGCTATACACTCATCTCTGTTTGACATATTCAGTCCAGGACTTTCTGAATGGTGGATGAGGGAAAACCCTAAGCTGTTGAATGTATTAGGTCACGAAATAGGGTAGGTTCTTCAGATTAGTGGTCTTCTTTGATTTTGATTATTAACCAAAGGAAGGCAGCAGAGAATTTCATGGCCCAAACAATAATTTCTCATTGCTCAAGACATGTCTAAAATACAGGCTTCCATCTGCCTTCTTTAAAAAAAAAAAAAAATCAGAATTAGCTTTATTTAGCCTGACTGTTAAGCTTCCTAGAAAAATGAGTTTCTGTGAAGCTTGTCCAGGAGCCTGAGATTCATTGGTGGTGAAAAGTAATCCCGAATAGTGAGCACACTGGGGCCAAGGGACAGCCTCCTGTTCTACTAGAAGAATTGCGGAGGCCTCCGTAAGAGAGCTGGAGAGCTTGAAGAACCCCTGGAAAATGTTTCCTCAAGCCAAAATGCCTTGGCTTCAGACTCAGACAGCCACTTTCCTGCTTGGCAGGAAAAGGAGAACCCCCAGAAATCAGGTCTGTAGTTATCTGGAAAATAATTGCTAACTTTTTCCATCCACCAGGCAATATCCGAGTGCTTTGTATTTATTATTTCATGAAACGCTTACCCATGTTATGAAGTGCTATTGTTATGATTATTACCCCATTTTATAGATAAGAAAACTAAAACACAGGAAGGTTAAAGGAAAAAAAGAAAGAAAAACCCCAAAACAGAAACAACTCTGCGAGTACACAGTGAGGAGCAGGGATAGGATTTAAAGGTAAGAAGTGTGACTGAGAACATGAGCTTTTGACTTCTGCACTGCAGGCGAGTGTGTTCATTTTTCTTCCCTGGCCTCCAGATTCAGTCTGTTGAAACAATGAGGAGATAGGCTAGGAAGTAAGCTGGGTCCCACGGTGTGCTTCAAGGATGATACCCAACTCTATAATACCCTAGGACCTTGTTGACCTGGTCCTGGGAGCGGTGCAAAGGGTATGAACGCACTTATGTACCTTGGGGCTTTCTGTAAATCACTTTCTAGAACAACTGTCCTCTTGTTTTATTTTCTTACTTTCTCATACATTGCCTTCTATCTCACTTCTTGGGTGTAACCACATAGGTCAAATCAATGGGAGCATCGCCTTCCTAACTAGGCTCTCTTGCTCTTCCCTTTCCACCAACTCCCATTCCTCTTAGCGTTGCCACAGTGGCCTCTGCCATCACAATCTGATTAGACTAGCCTATTCCTTAAGATGCTTCCATGGATTTGAAGCCTTTCTAGGATATTTCAAACTCCTTAGCTTGGCATACCATGCCCTCCATGAATAGAACCCACGTACCTCTCTAGGCTCATGTACCATGGGTCCCCTCTTTTCCCCTTGCCTCCCACTTTTCGACCCCTATATTCTAACCAAGCTCCTGCCAGCATAGCTTGGTGTTTCACATCTACCTGAAGCAGTGCATGCCACTCTCTTTTCCTGCAACTTACATACATGTTCTTTCCCCACCCCTTACCCCTCAACATCTTTAATGAAGAAATACTTCTATTTTAATATCAAATCAAATATTGTCTCTTCTCTTGCTTTAAAGCCTCCATGACTGATTGAAGCATCTGCTCCTCCCCCACAGGCTCCCACAGCACCCTGTGAAGGGTACAGACTCTGGGATTAGATCATGAGGTTTCACACTCTAATTAGGTAATATAAAAGCATCATAAACTTGGACCAAGAATAGTTCTATTCCCTAAGTCTCAGCTTTCTCATCCGCAAGATGGGGCTACTAAAAAGACTTTCCACATTGAATCATTGGGAAGGTAAGTGTTGTAGAACCTGAAAGGCACTTGGCTCAATGCCGAGTACACAGCAAATACCAGTAACTGATAGCTGTCATCAATGTTATAGTCATCATCCTATTCAACTCACTGTTGGGTAATTGTCGACCCATTGTGTGTGTCTTCTTCTTTAGATGTACACTTCTTGAGGATACTGTCTGTGTAATTGGATTTTATATCCCTAGCACCTGGCACAGTGCCTGCCATGTAACAGGTGCTCAATAAACACTTATTGGATGAATTATAACTCAATTATCTGCCATCTGGTTTGTCCGAAGCCACATATTAGCAGGATCTAGCCTACTGCTCCCCCATTCCATTCCCATCTGCCTTTATATTTAGGGGAAAGTAGAGTTTATTTTGCATCTCCTCATGGAGTCAGTTCACTGACGACCTGTGCTCTGTTCTCACTGACTCCCAATGGTCCCTGCCAGGTTGCCCTGGTTTTCAGAGACTTTGACTGCTAGGCACCCCATGGAAATGCAAGATTGCTGATTTCCCTCAAAGTGATAATGCTGGCACATTGCTAGCCTCAAAGCAGAGTGATGTGTGAAGCTACATTTCCCTTCCTTGTCCCATCCCAGGAATGAACACTCCACACTCATCAACCCCACCAATCCCACTGTCGAACACAGGCCACTGTAAAAAAAAATTTTTTTTTTCAATAAGGGGTTGGGGATAACAAAGGGGGTTTCTTTCATGGTATGTGGGACAACAGCAGACATTACTATTCCTAAAGTTAATCAACTATTTTTCCCATGGCTGCTCATTTCTCTTAGGAACTAGCTGGCTGACACATCGCAAAGGTGAGGCTGTTCATCTTTCTTTTCCATCTCTTCACATGTTTTTAAAACCAAGGGACCCCACCTTATTTCTCTTGTATTCTTCAGAGAGAATTCTCCAATTCCTATTCGTTTACTACACACAGTTCTTCATAATTAAAAAGACTATTAACACGCTTTCCTAAATCAAAGGGCAGGCTATGCTCAAAATCCCACTTTAGTAATACAAAGAATTAAGAGAAGCTTTAGAATGACATTTTTTTCTTTAAGGGCTTTGAATGTCTTAGAACAAATTCTGAATAATCTCTCTAAATGGAAGAAGTAGAAAATGCATTTTATCTTTGTGCAGAGAAAACGCCAGAGTCGATTTCTTTTTCTTTTCTCCTTTCTTTTTTCTTTTCCCTTCCCTTTCCTTTCCTTCTGTTCTCTTCCCTTCTTTTCTCATGTCTTCTAAGCCACAGGCTCTATAGGAAGAAAGGCAGAAGTGAAAGAATGAAAATGGCTTCTCTTCAACTGGCCCCTCTTGTTTCTTGGTGTCTGAGGATGAACTTTATGGCCTCTTTTCCAGGAAACCCCATATAGCCAAAATTGCTGAGTTCAGAAAAGAACTATCCCTTTTTCTTTGGAAACTTCCCACCCAACTGCCAACCTCTAGCTTTTCAGCTCCTTTTAGAACATTTTTTTTCTTTTTCTCTTCCAGGGTTTGTTCTTATTCTAGGTCTCAGTCATTTCATTTCATTTGGGTGGAAACATTCAGATCCTGCAACTGGAGCATTTATAAGAGAATCAGAGATTATATTCTGACAAATAATTTTATGCTAGAAGAGAATCTATATAGTCCACATAGTCCTCCAACAGAAGACTGATCAAATGCTCTCTTCTGTTACCCTAAATATGATATAGGCCAGGCCCTGGAAGTGGGGCAGTACACGGCAGGGATAAATAAAATCCTGGACTTCCACATCAGGAAAGCAGGAGGACCTCTTGATCAGTCCTTGATAGACCTGGGTAAGTTCAAGCCTCTGGACTGTGCTTCAGGCATATCATGCAATAGGACACTAAGGCGTTGAGAGGGGACTTAGGAGGCGAACCTTCAATTATTCTTGCTTTTACTATTTCTAGGGCATCTGTTGAAAGAAGAATGACAATGCGGTCTCAACTTGGAGAAGGAGATCAGCTGAGAAGGACTTTATGTTTGGCTATTGTATAACTTAACAAGTTATTAAAAAATAACTCAGGAGTTTTGCTCATCTGAAAAGTGATTTTAAAATATGCAAGACTTTTAAAGGGCTGAAAATGAGGTCTAACAAGCTGAGGAAGGGAGCATGTCTGAATTGAATTTTGAGAGAGGGTGCCTAGTGCTGAAGCAAATGCTCTAGAGTGCAGCTCTCTCTATGGTAGATTAAGTACCAGCGCAAACTCAGTAATCTGAACATCCTTTATTTGAACTGTCCCATTATTCAAATGACTCCCTAAAGCCAACTTCCTTCACCTTTTATGCCCTGACACGCTGAAATTGAAAATTTCTCTCATTGTTCCTTTTTTTTTTTTTAATCTTCAAACTGTATTAGTCAAACTCACTACATGCCTGAACACTTTTGAGCTCTGATTTGTTTGGATAATTGAACTCCCAATATAGTTTTGAAACTAACGTTCAATGGTAGCCCTGTTCAGAAGTTCCCCATAAGACGGAAAATATATGGGAAATGGGACATGGCCAGCAAGCAGGACTGCATTAGGAGAGTGAGTTTCCACCCCTGCAGTCTCATGCATGATTAGAGTCAATCAGTAAATTCTCCATTTATTGAGCTTACTCATAGAAGTAACTCTGTGTGAAGGGATATAGTCAAGAGGTTAGTGCTCATGCAAGTGTAAATCCTACCTGTACCACCCGCTAAATGTGTGACTTTAAGAAAGTTATTTAATCTCCTCAAGCTTCAAATTTCCCATTTGCAAAAGCAAAATAATAATGACCTCCATCCATATCTTTAGAGTTAACTAAAAAAATGAAATGTGTCTACTTAGCACAGTACTGAAAATCTAGTAAGTACTTAAATAAGCATTAGTTACTATCAATGAATTCAAAGAATTCAAGTAAGTAGATCTTGGCATTATTATCAAAAGATTTAAAAGCTATTTGGAAAATCCCTATAACATACACACACACACACACACACACACACACACATACACACACACACACACACACAAAAAAAACAGAACACAGATATGTGATCAATGTACTAAAAAAGCCAGATGGCCCAGGTTGAAATCTTGGCCCTGGCAATTTCAAGTTTTATGAACTTGAAAAAGTTACTTAACACCTCACCATCTCAGTGCCTTCAGATATAAAACGGAAATAATGATGTGGTATCACAGAGTTTTGGGGAGTATTAATAAATTAATATATATGCTGTGTGCTTAGAACATGCCTGCAATGTAAATGAGTGCCACTATTCATATACCAGTGGTGTTAGTGGTCCAAAGAGGACAAATGCATAGGTATGAGAAAAAGAATACGTAGTAGGTTATCAGAAGTAGAGCGTGGTCCATTAGTGGATCACATTTGAATGGGAAGGAAAAGGAACATTCTAAAATTGGAGTGACATGAAAAATTTTGCTGGCTGATGTGGAATGAACTCTCAGCTTTGTTGCTATCACTAGATAAGGACATTTTTCCTAAAAAAAAAAAAAAAAAAAAAAAGTTAGTGCTGTGGCAATGCCATATCCCACCAAAGCTGTTGAGTGAGTGATTTTTTTCACCTCATCTATAAATAAATTGAGAAGTTCAGTGATTTTCTCAGTAAACCGATTCATAAATTAGGCAGTTGTAGACTATTCCTTATGTTGTAAAAATGCTCTCCATTCCAAGCACCGAGGACCTCCTCTCTCCTGGTTACCTGCTTCACTTCTGACTTCTTCAGCAGTTTCCTCCCCTTCTTCAGAATGAATCCACGTGGCCCTTGAATGTTGCCGTCCTGCAGGTCTGCCTTTCTTTCTCCTTTGTCTCTACATGTATATTTTCCACAAATCAATGCATTCATCCTCATAACTACCCATCATATTCAATGTCTCCTACTATTAATATTTTCAGCCTTAATTCCTCTCCTCTCTACACCTTGAAATTCACCCGGTTATCCTAAGTAAAGCCAGTAAAGCAACAACTGACGTTGAAATTACCATGGGAAAACTACCATCCCTTATCCTGTCCAGCTGTTCAATACATGCTTCCTTTTCTTCCTGTTATCAGTAACATCATCACCATTTGCCTCTTTACTGTAATTCTGACACTTCCATTCTCAGATGCACGAGTTCAGTCATTGAGTTCTGTCAGTTTAACCTCAGGAACTTTCCCCAAGCAGATTCTTTATTTCAGCCTTTGCTGTCACTGCCTCAGCTGAGGCTAATACCACCTTTCTAATTGGATTAAAAGCTATCCCTTCTGCCATCCTCTCCCCATGGCCAGCCCTTCTTCACACAGTTGCCAGTCTAAGCTTCATAGAGAGCAAATCTGTAGTTGTTACTCTTTTGCTCAAATACCTATTTTGGCTCCCTATTCCTTGGAGATTAAATCCCAATGCCTCTGGTCTTGTCCTCTTTGTCCCTACTGGTCTGTCGGGCCAGTGAAAACTGGAACTGGCTCCAGGGTGAAGCGACTGTTTGTTTTAGTAAGACTGTGCTTTTTAACTTCTTGTTCCACAATGTTGTAACTTATAAATGTCTAAAGCACATCTTAAAGAGAAAAATGACCTTATTTGTTGCGTAAAAAGTATAAACCATGAGGTGCCCAAAGTATAACATGGCTTATCTGAATTGTTTCCTCATATATTGGTGTCTACCCTTCCCCTTATATTACCATAAGTTAAAAAAAAAATATATATATATATATATGTAAGTTACCCTAAATGAAGAGTCTGAGAAGAACAGGGTTTAGGCAGAGCCATGTTAGGAGGTACAGGACAGGTCTTAGAACTTTATCTCCATCTCTGGGCTCTGCTTGCATCTATTTCATTTCAGTCTCGGACAGGTCTTCACCATGTAGCACCGAGAGGGCTACTGGTGGCCCTGAGCCTACAGCATTTGCTTAGATCATGATTCCATAGACACAAAAAAATTCTTTGATTCGCAGCCCTGAGTCACAAATCTATCACCTTGGTTTGAAGTTTTAGGCTCACTCCTACTCAAACTATATGGGTCAAACAGGACTTTTTTTTTTTTTTTTGAGTGGGTGTGGAGGCAGGGCAGGGGGTAAAGGACAGTTCCCTAGAGAAAAGGACAAACTATATATGTCCACTGCCTCTCAACATATATGCTTTTATTCATTCATTATAATTCCGTATCTACATGATAAACTTCCGGGTGTCCAGGCACCAAAAATAGGGCTCATGCAAATAAGAAACATTAAAAACAGGAGTTCCTGACCCAGTGAACAGAGGTGATAGAATTTTTTCCAAAAATGGCATTCTGATAAGAACCTCAACAGAAGGACAAACTACAATGTTGATTCTGATTTTGATTCTATTCTTTCCTAATTTCATTGTATCAAAATCTTGGGGTCACGGCCCTAGAATTTTCCCACAGACCTAGCAACAGCATGCCCAGATTTCTCACGGCAGTTATGGTTGTAAATATTCTGTTCCAGGCCCACTTGTAAGTTCACTGGCGTATGTCAGACCACAGGAACCCGCATGAGGTTCAGAAAAATAAGGGCCCCATATGAAAAGATTTCCTACTTTAGTTTTCATTTAGCTCACTCAGGTCGTCAGGGGCTCCAGGAACTCTAGCAACACCCCAACACAGGGGACTTAGCGAGCAGAGATAGTGCAGAGATTGTCTACTATGTAAATTGATGAGAGCAGGAGTGAATCTCCCATAGACAAATAGTCAGACCGAATGATGTTAAACTGAAAGGTAACGAGGGAGGAGGAATGATCATTTGTAAAGAGAAAAGTGTTGAAGGGCCCTTTTGCCTGGCAAACATAAATACCCTAAAGAATAGAAAACTGTGGGTGGATGTGGGGCCTGCTTAATGTGAATCCTACATCAGGCGTTTGTAGTGATATAAAACTCTGATGTGCTGTAAAATTTATATCGCTCCCCAAAATGATCTACTGGTAGAACATATAAATTTTGCAGAAACTGTTAAAGCTGTCATAAAACCTCATTGCTACAGATACAGTAGGTGTTTCAGAAATACACACCAAAGCAGAGATTTGTAATCATTTCAGTGTGGTTCATAAAAAGAAGCACATTGTGTTTCAACATCTGAGAAACTACAAAGGTCCCTTCTTTCAAAGGCCTGTTTTATCTTATTTTGCATACTTAAGGAAGAGACAAGCAGAGACAAATAAACAGTCAAAATATTTAAACTCGGGGATTTCCTTATATGCCCAGGTTGTTAGAAAGATAGGAGCAAATGATTATTTCTTTACCAAGTTCACATAGAGTTGTGGCTCTGTTTAATAATAGTCGATCTTGTTCAGGCTGAACAAACTGGTCCCTGTTGGGTGGGGGGGAGGCAGCAATAAATCAATACCCTAGATGTAATCTTGGTGTCTAGAATGCAGAGAGAGATTTTGGTGCATAATGGCACTGGTTTGTCTATTGTCATTCAGACATGAGCTGCATCAGAAAAGCGCTTGTGGGAACCTGATAAGGGGTGGTCAAAAGTAGGCCATAAATCACAGAGAAGCAGTATTCTGCTGATTTCATACACACGCACTTTCTGGGGAAAAAAGAAAAAAAAAGTGATAGATTCGCAATTTACTGCTTATCACATCTGCTATAAGTTTCATAATACAAAAGCCTGACCTTCAGTGAATAAACACCCTGGTTGACTACCTGCTTCTGGGGAGGAAATATGGCACTCCAGCCACCTATTGCTGGGAAGCCCTCCAAAGACCTGTTTAACAAGCCCCCTTTGATTTTGAGCCATGCAGTAGTGAGTTTTACTCACGGGCATCTCCTCAAACAAGGAGTGGATGGTACTTACTGAAAGAAACTGGCTATTTAGGTCTAGGGGAACAAACGGACTGAAGGGATCATATGGATTGCACACTTGTTCAGCACTTGTTAACTTTCTGCAGATCACCGAACCATGACATCTTCTCAAATAGTGGGGGCAGGGGGTGGAAGGGTAAGGGGAGTGGGAAAGATGAGGACTCAAGGAACTTGCGGGAAGGGAACGCAACCTTCTCAGGCAAAAAAAGAACCATCTAGAGAGCAGAACAAAAATTAGGGCAAACTTTCACATTTTAACTCAGTATTTCTGGCTCATATTTCTTCCAGGGAAAAGTTTGAAAGCACTGGCCATTTTTTTTAATTGAGGCACTTTCAAAGTTAATTTATATGTGATCTTCATTTCAATATAGGATGGTTCATCTATAGTTAACAGTGCATGTGAAAATAATATATCTTTATAATTTGAAGCTATGTAAAGTAAGTCAGTGCTCCAACAGTCTCCAAATTCTCTCCTCGTTCCCTGATTGAGAGAATCTACATTTCCTTAATATACTCCTTCCTGAGTAAAATATGCTCTGAATGGACCCAAGTTTTAAATGAAGTAACTTTATGTTTAAAAACTGGTTATTAACTAAAAAAATACCATTGATGTCCTTTCAAGCTTAGATTTGTAATTACAAACCAAGTTTATAAAATGTTTCAACTGCTTTATGCTTGTACAAATGAAAAAAAAAATTTACTCATTTTTTTTTTTCAAAAAGTATTGATTATTTAGCTACGATGTATCAGAAACTCTTGTAGATGCTAGCCATCAACAGTGAACTGGATACTGACAATCTCTGCCCTCATTGAGCAAGCGTGTAGTGGGGGATACAGGTGAAGTAACTCTAGGACATAGTATGTTAAGACAATAAACACTCTGGAGAAAACAAGCAGGCAAGGGTCTGGAAAGTGGTGAGGTGAGTGTGGAAGATGGGTGAGGTATATATGTTCTTTAAATTTTAAATACTTCCCAGTAGTCAATACTAAAATTTCTCCCATACACCTATGAGCCATGACAATAACTAGAACTGGAAGTGATTGATTTGAATCTCATCTCTTTGCTGTGCCCTTACCTACGTGTGCATGGACAGAGTTGCAGAATGGCCAACAAGCCAGGAAAACCAAGATTATACTGTAGAATGATCAAGTTGGCCTATTTCACAACTCATCATAGCACCTCTTAGTGACAGAACTGATAACTGGGCATGGATGAAAACATTCGTGATACCACCCGCATGTCAGTTACTAAGAGTCTCAAGGGATGCAGGCAGGATACTCCTACTCCCTTATCTTTACAACAATAGCTGTTTGTGTTTGTTTCCTCTTTGCTTCTTGGTAAAAAGTAGCAAGATTTAGGTTCTGCTCTTAATTAGATCAGTCTGGGCTTTGTCACTGTCTTCCTCTATCTAGGTAAGCATCGGATACTGCTTCTTGATGTAAAGTATTTTGAAAAATTATGAAAGATTATTTGGCAGGTCCTTGATGACCACATATTTTTTTATTTAAGACTTTGGAAGGAATTTTAACAATCTTTGGTATGAAGTGGCAGGCTTTGGCTGAAAAACAGCTTCCAGTGGCTTAATCAAGAACTCCCAAGGACCCACAAAACTGGGTGTCCGAAAATGGGTTGGGCATCAAGTGAGGTGCCTTTATCTCTCTCCCATTCTCTCAGCTCTTCCTTGTTTCCTGGGCTGCTAGCATTGTCTTGCCATTTCAAGATGACTGTGGGCAGGAAGGGCTGAGATCTTGTAAAGGAGCAGAGAGAGACAGATAACAAGGGTGGGGGAAGGGTTAGATTTCTCTTAAGAACCCAGAATTTTTTTCTTCAAAAGCTTCTGGCAGATGGATTCATTTGTTATACTGGCCAATATTGCCTTCTCAGCCCATCTCTAAGCCAATTACAAGCAAAACATTGCATAATTGGCTTAGACCCAACAGAGCCCATCTCTCAATGGCAGGGACCTGTCTTAATCATGTTTTGTAGGTGCCTCAGGCCCAAACACTATGATTTGTCCATAGTGGATACTCAATTATTTATTTAATTCATTCATTTATTCAAAATGTATATAAAGTGCCTATACTTTTCCAGTTCTTAGCACTAGGAATTTATCAGTTAAAAAATTTATTAGTGAAAAAACAATACGTTCTTGTTCTCATGGAGTTTACAACCTAATGGAGGAGATTATATACAATAAAGAAATAAGTAAATCAAGTGATAGTAAGTGCTTTGTCAAATCTGGTGATCTTAAAAGAGAAACTCAATTCACAAGAAATAGCAATCAGTGGCCAATTCATGAATATCTTCCTAATCCAGAGATGAGCTGAATACTTTTGTCCTGGGGCCACAGTTGATGTAAGAGATACCTCCATCAGACAAAAAACATACTGGAGAATCGTATTCAAATGCCACACTTCTCTTTCCTTAACCCTGCATAATTAGACTGGTTGGCCCTGACCTGCATTGCAGGTTTAGAGTTCCTATCTCTTGCCTCTTAATCCTCCTTCATAATATGCTGCTTTTTAAGCTTTTCTTTGCCTTTGAGAAGCCCTCTCCCACTGCTGGTTTAATTGGCTGATGACGGGTATTCCCAGTATTAGTGTTAGAACTGTATGACGTGCTATACTACTTAACCTGACACAGTGTTGGGAGGTGGGTAGTAACATGATCAGTTTGAAGATGAGAAAACTGAGCCTCCATGGGTTAAATGACTTGTTGAGTGTGATACAGCCAGAAAGCACAAGGGACATGACTCAAATCCAGGTCCTCTTGAGCAAATCTAATACGAAATCTACCTCTCTTTGTACATGTTTCTTACATTGTTAAATGTGTTTCTCTTAAGACTGTAGAAACCCTGCTATGTATCTTTCCCTCTTCCCCACACTGCTGGTACCTAACATGGTCCTGAAAGTAAAGTAAATCTGCTAATTGATAAAGAGTATTTTAATTGATAAGTGATTGCAGAGGGCCTCTCACTTGTGTGAAAACAATGCAATGGCAACCTTAGAATAATATTTTTCAAAAAGAAGAGTAAACAGTTATTTTTAACTAGGTGACAGCAAAGATATTCAAATAATAAATGAATTTACCCTGATAGTTATGCAGATAGATATTAATGTGGCATCAAAGCATTTCCATCAGTTACATGGGCATGCGTTGGCTCTAACAATGACATCGTAGAAGCATCAAGGCCTTTAAAGACAGTGATTAAGGAACAACATGTATCATCATTTTAAAATAACTCTTCTTCATGGCTTAAAGCACAACTGTTACCAACAATCATAACAACTCAAGTTTATGGTCGTAGAGTGAGCACAATGAGCAGTTGCTGGACTGCCTGACACTCACATGGGATACAGAGACCATCAATCTGCCTCTGCCATTCAAATAAGGCACACCCACTGTAAATGCCTCTTGGAATTTATGTCACACATGAATAGTCATTAATTTGGATGACCAGCACACTGCTCAACCAAAACTGAAAAACAAAATATTTAATATACTTCAGTATGATTTAGTACATATAAACATGGTGATCATAAATCAAGAGAATTTCCCCAACAGGAAAGGCATACATTTTCCAGATCCATTTTAGAAATCTAAACAATTTATGCTATGGCCCCGACTATCATGGGATCATGGAATTGTGGCATGACGGGAACCTGGGAGAGTGTATGCACCCATCCCTCTCCTCTTTCTCAAGGCCTCCTTTTCAACAAGTCCAAACACAGTAAAGAAATGTTAGAGACCTGTAGAGAAGGGGCTTTTAACAGTTTATTTGTTTGTTTTGCAATTACAAGGTGTAATTACATTATTATACATATATTCTCTCACGAAATTGTCTTCACTGACAAGTAGGGAAACAGCTACTGAAACGAATGGAAACTGAAATGCAGAACAAGTGAAATGTACTAGAAGATTATTTCTTGCTCACATAATAGACAAGGCAGGCGTTCTTTGCTCATGATGGTGATTTGCCTCTATCTGAGGAGCCACATGGTGGTTCAATAACCCAGGATGACTAAGGATCTGTCATTTTCAACACAATTTCTCTAAAGCCTTTGTGGTCTTTGCCCTCGTAGTCATCCAGAAGAGCTTGGAGAAGCATGTGTGGGAGATTTCTATAGACCATGCCTTGGCATTGCCTGGGACTCTGTCCCATGGTGACTCCAGCCATAAGGAAGGCTGGAAAACATGGCTGTGTCTGTGCTTAGAAAGAAGAAAAGAATGTGCATTTTGGTGAACAGTGGCTAAACCCTGTCTCAGTGATAAATGTTCTTTGCTCTATAGAACATCTTCCCAGAGTTATCCTACATATTGCTTCTCTGTGTCTCCTGGTTCTCTCCTAGTGCTTATCTGTATTCAGTATTCATTTTGGCACAAAGTTAGGATTCAGAAGAAGGCATTCAAAAGTTTAAACCTCCAGTTATAAGACAAATAAGTACCGGGGATGCAATGTATAATCTGATGACTATACTTATCACTGCTGGATGGTATGTAAGAATGTTAAGAGAGTAGAATCCTAAAAGTTCTCATCACAAGCAAAACAACAACAACAACAACAACAAAAAACACTTTTCTTTTTCTCCCTTTTTGATCTGTTTGAGATGTTAACTTACTGTGGTAATCATTTCACAGTATATGTAGATCAAATCATTATGCTGTATACCTTAAACTGATACAGTGTCTATGTCAATTATATCTCAATAAACCTGGGGAAACAAAGACTGAGAGGAAAGGGTAGAGAAGGAACTGACTCACACCCTTCTCTCCAATGATGCCTAGAACTATGCTCAGGCTTTATTGACACTTAAAACAGCCAACTACTTGAATTGACTTGAAACAGAAAAACAACATTTTCATGATGATTAGGTATCACTTTGAGGCATTTGATTAAATTGGTCTTCAGCCTTCTCATCTCCTGCCCATATGTCAGTGCCCTGTACTCACAAGCCTCACGCCCAACCAATAACCATCTCCATAGATTACCTCCGAAGATCCCCTCCCCCAGTCTAAAGCAAACAAGTAAATTCATTCTCCTTCAGCAATTCCCAGCATCATAATAAAGAGATGTGCATGATATTATTCTGGAAATTCACTCTAATAGTTTTCCAAATATTTACTAAGTTTGCTTAGCTCACTTTGCCTTTCCTCATCATGACAGAGGTCAAATCACATTCCACGTCAATTCTGACATGGTGAGAAGTGAGAAGGTGTGATGAGTTTACAAAATAGAGCAATTCACCTGGGTCGCTTTAAGCATTTTAGAGACCACGGGCTAGGCTCAACCAGAGACTTGGAATAGTTGATGTCAGTCAGATGAAGACAAGTATCATGAGATGTCACTTATATGTGGAATCTGAAAAAAGCTAAACTCATAAAAACAGAAAGTAAAAGGGTGGTTTCCAGGGGATGAAGGTGGAGGTCTGGAACAGATGTCATTTAGGGACACAAACTAGTAACTAGCAGTAAATAAACCCAAGAGATCTAATGCACAATGTAAGGATATATACAATGATATTGTATGTATTTGATGTAAACATCAAACTTGCTAAGAGCCTAGGACTTAATTATGTCAACCACTGAAAAGAAAGATTAATGATAAAGCTGCCAGTTACTGCTACCATGGCAACCATAATCTACAAATGTACCAAATTAACATCTTGTATACCTTAAGTTCACGTTATATATCAAATATATTTCAATTAAAAATATATTATAAAAACACATAAAGAAGAGTTGACATCAGGTCACTATTAAACTATCTTTGAAGACTCCTGATTCCAATTCCCCAGAGGCCACCATGAATATAGCAAGTCGACTCACTGGAGACCCTCTGTACTTCACATACTTTTGTGTCTACGGTACTCATGTTAGAGAAGAAATATCCCCCCACTTAGGACTTCGAAATTCATTGAAGAAACATGAAATAGTATTCTAGGCATTTATGAGGGTTCACGTCATTCCCCTACTTCTGAGTGCATTGAAAACATTTTCTGTAAGTTCTCCCACCCTGGTTTTTATGCACAAACCCTTTACTTTTCTTCCTTCTCTTCCTCTCTGCCTGCTGAATGCTTCTCCGCTCCCTTCTAAAGTGTGGGGACTAGAATTGGTCCAGACTGAGAGAGGAACAGTAAAACCTTGAAGTGTTGCATTCCCTTCCCCCATCTCACCTGCACTGAGACTGGCCACCAGAGAGATTTCAGGCTGGCTATCTCCCTCCAATCCTCTCTTTGCCCTCCAAATTTGTGCAGATGGCAACAACGTGATGGGTCTCATGATGGTAGACTTTATCCCATAAAACTAATGTCAGCAAGATCACCAACTATCAGTAAATGTATTCTCAAGGGGTTATTCACTGCTGGAAATGTATTTTAAATAGTACAAGTATTCCTCCTCCTTTTAGAATAGTTGCCTCCTAGACTTCAAAACTTAATGAATTCGTGAATTAAACAGATATTCATGCAGGGAGCACTCACTTTTAAGGTTATAAAATTTAGGAATCCCATTCTATCATCATTGCCCTACTCTTAAACCGCTAAGAGTCGGCATGGCATTGTACTGGGAGTTGTATGAAATTCTGCATCAGAGATCCCTGAGTTGAAGTCTTGACTCTGTCTCTTAATACCAGTATAACCTTGGGCAAACGGCATATCCCCTCTGACCCTCAGTTTACACATTATCAAAGTGAAAATAAAATTCCTGGATTTCAAGGATCAGTGGTTAAATGACAGACCACACGCTCTCTCTTTAACATCGTAGGGACACTAAAATCTTCTGGCACTATGGGCATCTTTAGGGCAGTATACTTGTGTCTGATGTCTGTGTTAATGAATAAACAGAGGAGTGAATGAATAAATCCATCTAGTCAGTGTTCAAAATTTTTCTAAACTCCAAAAATACCAATTCATATACCAACAGCCCTAAATAAGAAAAATGCTATCTGTTACATGAAGCAAACTAAAGACCAGAACAGTCACAAAATGCATGACCGTTGCCTGATTAGTGCCACAAAACCATTTGCTAAATATGTTTCTGTAAACACCAGAGCACAGCTCCCCCACTGAAACAAGAAATGCACACTGTGAGTATTGCATTTGACAATGATCTCTTTGACCCCCAACTGTAAGGATACAGATAATACAGATCTATTCAGAGAGACTACTGTGAAAATCCAGAGAAGGTGCATTCCAACTCATCCTCATGTCCCCCCTACAGTTACCTAGAATATCAAATCGGAAACTTCAAGGTCATTGAAGATAATTAAAACAAAATAAAACATCCTGCCAAAATGTTCCGATCATTAGGAATTGCTTTCTTAACATTAGCTGATGTGTATAAATCAGGATGAGTCAGAAGATGATGCTGCCAGGATTTCCCACACCCGTATTTTTATTTCTCAGGTTGTTATTATTTGAGTGTAGAATACTTTTAACCATATCTTGAATGGCAACATTTTTCTGACAGATATGATTTGTTCCTTTAAATAAAAGTTTGGAGGACATTTTCCACATTCTGACCTGTGATTTCATTTTATTCAGGGCCAGCTGCTTTTCCTGTAGACTGAATCTCTGACATTTATAATGGAATTGAACAGTGTAATAGGATTCACTTAACAAAAATGTTGCTGTGACATGAACTTTATGAGACCTTCCATTGAACAAGGGAGGCCTGCTTTAACATTGTCTTGATTCTATTTCATGATAGAAATGGAAGCAACAAAAAAGATAGCTATGTCTCTGCATACATGAAGCCACACCATTTTTTACAGGGAAGAGCGTCATAAAATGAAGGCAAAATTAAAACAACATTTCACCTTTTACTCTTTTGGTAAGAGCCCCTCTTTACTTATGGAAGAAAACATTTCAATATTCTGCCAAAACTTATCATGCAGTCCGGTTGCCTCCTGATTAAAGCCTCTCAAAGCCTTCCTGCGATCTCGAAGTCTCTGGCTCTGTGCTGCCGCTTCCAAGTAGCTAATGTGCTGTTATTTTACAACACTCTGCCAGAGTTGCTTTTCCTCAAACAAGAATCTTACTAGCTTTACCATTTGGCAGCCTGTAGCACGTCAAAAAAAAAAAAAAAAAAAATTCCATAAACCAGATGGCGGAAATACAGAATAATCTGTTTGGGAAACCCAGGTTATAAATATGTGCATGTTGGGAAAAGGGCAAAGAGTTGAGGTAAAGCAGCTGATACAACTTTCAGGCTGGGCTTCGGTCAAGATCATTTTTAGCCTAGCACACAGAGAGATGTCTGTATGTTTATTTTCTATTGCGTTCTCCCTCTCTTGCTCAAAATGAACCCACAGGCGTTACCTCTTCTCCTACAGTGGAAACCAATTTGAATCCACACTTGGAAGGTTTAGGCAACGTTTTGTCTGCATGAAAATACATCCTTCCTTGGGGGTAGGGAGAGTGGGAGTGAGGTGTTAGGACTGGAGCACATAATATTGTGACCCAGTTTCTTCCTTGACCTTCTCCAATGCGTGTGAGGATTTCTCCTTACCCTCACATAAACTTCCAAGTGAAGTGAGGCTAGAGTAAAAAATTTAAGTTAACTTTGAAAGAATAAAGATGATTTCCAACCACAGCTGTGTGTGTCTCGCAGGGGTGAGAGACTCTCAGGGGTGAGTGAGTAGGTGGGAGATACAGTAAGGGGAAGAATAAACTCTGTGTGTGTGTGTGTGTGTGTGTGTGTGTGTGTGTGTGTGTGTAGGGGGAGTGAGTGTGTAAGACCACTGACTTCATATGAATAGCAAAACCTTTTTTTGTGCTCCAGCTGCTGAATCACACCCTTCTTTCTGTGGCCTTCAAGAGTCCCAGTCCCCCACCACTAATAAGCCGAGGCTACCCAAGGGTTATCTTGTCTCATCTACCCGCTGTGTCCAGGAGGCAAACTTTTGAGGCACTTTAGATGGACAGTTAACCAATACAGCCTATCTTCTTGAGAATTATTCTCTAGGACTAGCACCAACATTGCAGTCAGTTATATGAAGACCCACAAGCAACTGCATACTTAGATCCCTGTCCTCACTATCCTAAGGAAGAAAGTTGAAAATTACATGTTAGCAGTAATCAAAGGCATGTATAGCCCACTGGGGCAACAGTAAAAACATCAGCTATACTGACTCTTCTCTTAGGTTCCAAGGGTTTCTGGGATCTCTCTTGAGAATTTCCAAAGACTTCAATGAGCTCCCTTAGCTGCTGTCCCTCATTACTCCTGGTCTCTGCCACTGCCTGCCACTGGCGGCTCTGGATACATTTCTGTTTCTCTCATAACTGCAGCAACACTAGTATAATCACAGCAGACTTGCCTCTCTATCTGCTGTGTAGAGGCAAAGAGAGAAACCTCTTCCTACTGACATTTTCATCTTTCTTGTTGAAGCACCAAAGGAGAGCTATGTGCCCCCAGCCTCTTAGTACTCCTAGAGGCAAGTGCCTTTCATTATTTCTATCTTTCAGCTTTTTGTGGAGCTGGGACAAAATTCAAGTAACAAGGCCAAGGCTATGCCTATGGCCAATATAGCTATGGCCAGTATCAGCCCTCTTAGTCCAATGGCCTTCGCATTCCCAATGGTAGGATGTCCAAGAAGTTAGCGTATGGTTTTATGGGATCTTCTGTGGGGATGAGCCATAAGCTTCAGGAACCTTCTCAAGGTGATATACCTTGAGATTCAAGTGATTTTATAATACTGTTATTCCTGCATTCTTGCATATAAATATTATTTACAAGGGTTCTATGTTATTTAGCATTTGTCATGATTGAGAGATGCTCAGGCCTACATAAATTTACAGTATAAGTTAATTTTTTATATCAGTAAATAATAAATTTTATTCACATTAACTAAAAAATGTATTGTAATTTTGGAGTGTCTACAAATGCCAACTCTTAAATATCAACTAACTCAACCAGCAATCTTCCGTTCTCATGAGATTCTCTAGAATCCTTTTGACAGTTTACACAGGTACTAAAGATTCACAGCCTCCTGGCTCTGGATTACTGTGCCTCTTGAACTATCTCACCAAGATAAGCCCTCCTAAGGACTGATTTGTATCCTCCCCCAAATTCCTGTGTTGAAGCCCTAAGTCCCAATGTGACTGTACTTGGAGAGAAGACTATCAGTAGATAATTAGGTTAAATGAGGCTATAAAGGTGGGGCCCTGATCTGGTGCAATTACTGTCCTAACAAGAAGAGATACCAGGCAGCCCGTCATCTCTTTCTCCCTTTCTCCCTCTCCCTCTCTTTTTCTCCCTCTTTCCCTGTCTCCCTTACCCTCCATGCACCACAGAGGAAAAGCCATATGAGGATACAGCTAGAAGGCAGCTGCCTAGAAACCTGGAAGAGAGCTCTCACCAGAAACCAACTCTGCTGGAATTTGATTATGGATTTCTAGACTCTAAAACTGTGAGAAAATGCATGTCTGATGTTTAAGCCACACACTCTATGGTATTTTGTTATGGCAGCCTTAGCAAAAGAATTTAAGTTCCATCACAATGGATCCAGTGCCTGATTCAATTAGGCTACTTTCTTCCATCAGAGGAGCAGAACCAGAAAAATCATACTCCAATCTGTTTTAATGAAGAGCTAGTAGAAATGACCTAAGGGCTCAAGAGAGGTAGCACAGGTAAGGGAGGTGGGGTGTAAAAATCATTTAATGTAATGCTCTAGTCAGAGGAAACAGAAAAGTGGAGACCGCACTACTAGGTATTTATCCAAAAACAGTAATTTAAAGGGACACATGCTCCCCAATGTTTATAGCAGCAATATATATCCACAATAGCCAAAACATGGAAAGAGTCCAAAAGTCCATCAGCTGATGAATGGATAAAGAAAATGCAGTATGTATATATGTACACACACACACACACACACGCACACACGCACGCACAAAATGGAATATTACTCAGCCATCAAAAAGAATGAAATCTTACCATTTGCAACAATGTGGATGGAACTGTATGGAATTTAGGATTATGTTAAGTGAAATAAATCAGTCAGAGAAAAACAAATACTAAATATAATTTCACTCATATGTGGAAATTAAGAAACAAAACAAATGAACGTAGGGGAAGGGAAAAAAAAGTAAAGTAAGATAAAGACAAAGAGGGAGGAAAACCATAAGAGACTCTCAAATATAGGGAACAAACTGAGGATTGTTGGAGAGGAGGTGGGTGGGGGGATGAGGTAACTGGGTGATGGACATTAAGGAGGGCACTTAATGAAATGAGCACTGGTGTTATATGCAACTAATGAATCACTAAATTCTACCTCTGAAACAAATACTACTCTATATGTGAACTTGAATTTATATAAATCTTGAAAGAAAAAAATAAGAAAAGTAGAGAAAGCCAGATACCATGGAATAGGTGGAAAATGTGATTTATCAAACTCCATGAATTTCAATTTTAGAGCCAAATGCAAGTTTTCAGTCTGTGAGCCATTTCTTGTTTACAAAACACAAGTCTGGCTCTATATTGAATTTCATTTATAGCTATGGATTTGGGATCTATAGGAATACTTTCAAGTCAGAGATTTTACACTTTCCTTGCAAATATCTCCATCCTACTTTGAAAGAAGACAGAGGATTTTTAGATCATTATCTGTGTAAGAACAGAAACATGTCTTTTATAGGAAATTGAGTCCTTGGGGTGCCTGGGTGGCAGTTGGTTAATCAATGGACTCAGTTTCGGCTCAGTGGAGAGTCTGCTGGTCTCCCTCTCTCCCTGCCCCTTCCCCACTCACATTTTCTCTCTCTCTTGCTCTCTCTCTCTCTCAAATAAATTAAACCTTAAAAAATAAATTTATTAATTTTTTAAAGATTTTATTTATTTGAGAGAGAGAGAGAGAGCGAGCGAGCATGAGCAGGCGGGAGAGGGAGAAGCAGGATCCATGCAGGGCTCAATCCCAGGACCCTGGGATCATGACCTGAGCTGAAGGCAATTGCTTAACAGATTGAGCCACCCAGGCATCCCAGTTGGGTTCTTTATTTTCTGCATTGTATATCCTCCCTAATTCCTTTACCATCATGTTTCATAACTGGATTCTTCCTCTTGTAGTCTCTTGTTTTAGCTCTAAGGATTTTTCTGGGTAGAAAGCCTTATATACTATTTTGGTCATATAACTTTATCTTTCTATATGCAGATAAATCACAAATCTGTATTTTCATCTTTATCTCTCTCATAAGTTGAAGATCCATAAATCCAAGTGCCTTCTGGATATTACTAATAGACTATCACATATCAGCCATGTCACACATTGCATGCCCCAGATGGAATTCATGATATTTCCCCCAAAACTATTCCATCTCACATATTCAAAACTCTGCTTAATGCCTCCTATATTTCCTAATCTCCCAAACTAGTGGAAGCTGTGGATCCTTGTTTATGGCAACCCCGAGCTGAGAGCCCACTCCTTGGTTCCATCTTTGCAGGCAAATTCCCTGCTCTGATACTTGGGAGCTCTGCCACACTCAGGCACCACTGGTCTTTCTGTGACCCCAATGGTCCTGAGACCACACTGACCCAGTGAGTGTTCCACCCCCCACTTAGCCACTGGGCAATGTCCCTCAGTGGAGCATACTTTTAAAAGTTCTGATTTTGTGCTCTGCCATTCTATCACTTGCTGGTAGGTGGCTGATGGAGACTTCCTCCCCCCCAGCGTTCTCTCTTCCCAAATATTGCCTCGGATTCACTTCTCTGCACGTTCTACCTTCCAGAAAGTGGTCGCTTTCCTGTTCATAGAATTGCTGTTACTCTTTTCTACAATCTCCTGTTGAGTTTGTAGGTGCCAGAATGGTTTGATAACTATTTAGCAAAATTCCTGGATTCAGATGAAATTTAGGTCTCCTACTCCTCTGCCATCTTGCTCCTCCCTCTGGATTTTCCTTAACTTAGGCCTTTCCCCTTAGCTGAAAGGATATTTTCATCTTTCAAACGAATATTTGCAGTTTGATGACGTCTCACAGAAATTTTAAATCACAACGTTCCAAAATAAAACTATTTCGCTATTTCCCATAATTTTTCTTAATTATTTACTACAAAGTATTACCACATATTTCTAAGTAGCTATACAAAACAGAGCCTCGCTTATTAAATTTTTTAATAGATTCTATTAACCTCCCTCGAAGAGGAAAGTTCAAGTTCTTTAGTATTAGTGTAGCAGGCACCTTTGAAGTCCAGCATCATACTCCCTCAGCCCTACGTAGACTGCAGCTGTAGTTGCACTGGAACGTTCTGTGAGAGCCACCTTACTTGAAATACCAACATCCCTTCCTAGAATGCACCACTTGTCTGTCTGCCTTACTCTTCTCTAAAGCTACACACTTGGCCAAGACATAGAACAGCCCAAAAGTGGAGGAAGGTTTATACTTTCAGAGGAAAACCTCAGCCAATGGGAGATGGAAGCAGCAGATAAGTGACCAAGCCTCCTATCCCTCCAATTCTCTATTATTCTCAGAGGTCCACATACAAATCACATTTCTTGCCCACATCTGTGCCATCCATAGCTCAATGTTCCTATCTCATGCTCTCCAATGACCCAGGCCAAGTCCTTATCTCAGGCTCTGCCTAGGGGGAAACCCTAAATAAAGACAGTTGGTTCAGAAGTAGTGGTCTAGAGAGAAGGGTCTCAGGTTGGGTTTCTGGGACTCATTGTTGAGACAGAATGAAGAACCCCACGGTTAGTCACAAGCTCCTGAGGTCCCACAGCATCACAATTCTGAGGACTCAGAGTAGTGACTCAGGGTGTAAGAGAGGCAGAGGAAGTATTAGGCCAGGCAATATTTCTAGCACTTGGGCACTATGGGAACACTGGTAATTTTAAGGATTATGGATTAAACTAGTTTTTGTAAACTTCTTTGGAATCCTTGAAACAAAAGAATGATAGGAAGTTTATTAAGTAAATTACGGTAAGCCCACTTAATAGAATATTTTACATCTTTTCAAATAATTTTGGGGGATTTTTAAAGCAATATCAACATAGGTTTTGATATAATATTAAGACTTCAAAAAGGAGAATAGGGACATGAGTCTCCACTAGAATTAAATCTTTGAAGGAAAATATCTATGTGTAAGGATATCTGTTGAAAGGGAAAACAACTAGGTGCTAACTGTGGCTATCTTAGGATGGTAGAATCAAGAGTGGCAATTTCTCCTTTATCTATTTTTAAAATGTTCTTCAATTGTGGTTATATTATTATATGGATAGGTAGATAAGACAGGTAAAAATTACTTTAAATTTTAAGTACTTTTTAGAAGTATTGAACTTTTAAAATTGGTCTTAGATAAGTAAGTAAGATTTTGGAAAAATTTTCTCTCTTTAGATGAAAATTAATACTGTTTATAAGTTCATTTAAGCACTAACATTTCTGTATTCATATTCACTAGTGAAGAAAGTTGTTGCAGAATTCCTTGGCCCATGAATGAACAGACGGTCATCACATGGATAACCCTTTTGATCTGAGATCAATTAGGTACTAAAGTTGCTGAGCTGACTAGACATGTCCATTAATACAGATTTAAAAAAAAAACTATGTCTCTTTCCACAAATGTTTTAAAATTTAAACACAAGTATGTTGTGTTCATTGTTGACATAATTAGAAAATTCAAATAAGCAAAATAGAAAAGTCTGTAAAAATCACCTATCAAGTCTGTAAAATCACCATTATGTCTCAGACGTTTTTCTGAATTAAGATTTTATAAAATATATCATGCATGCAGGAGTTTATGCAGTTTAAAACATATTTGTCCAGCTTCATAGAGTTTGTCTTGTATTTTCAAAGCCCCCATGTGCTCCTTCCTGACCACACCAAACTTCCAAACTCCAGGAAGCAAATATACTGAATGTTGTGTGCATCATTCATTGCCTTTCTGTATATTTTATCATATATATGCATGTCTTCAAGCCATACATTATTCATTTTCCTGCTGTTTTATCTTTCTTTGGATATAGAGATTCCTTGTGTATTCTTGACTTGCCTTTTTCCACTCAGTACTGTGATATTAAGAACTGCCACACTGTGTCATGTACTTGGGCTTTATTCCCTTGTTATCACAGTATGGTGTTTCTTTTTATAGGAGTATATTAGAATTTATTGGCCTATATTACTGTTGTTAGACACTTGAGTCTTAACTTGTGTTCTTATGAACAAGGTTACTATGTCTCTTATGTACATGTCTCCTGATACACACATGCAATAATTTATCCAGGATAAAAGTGGAAATAGCTTAGATCAGCATGGTTGTTTCAGAGTTCCTACAGTTTCAGTTTCACCAACACTTAATACCATCATACTTTTACATATCTGATAATCTAGTAAATGTGAAATGTTAACCTAATATTTTATTTTCATTTCCATTCTCTGGATTAATAAGGAGATTGAATATTCATTATTTGTTGGGTTTACTTTTGTGTGTGTGAAATGCCTGATCATGACTTTTGACCTTTTGTCTTTTAGTTGTTTCCTTCTTTTCCTCCTTCTTCCCCGCCTCCTCTTCCTTCTCCTCCTCTTCCTCAAAGAGCTCCTTATATTCTAATAAGACTTTGACAGTTACAAGTATAGTAGACATCTGCTCCCAATTTGTGCTTGTCTTTAGTCTTTCTGTAGGATGTGTGTGTGTTGGGGGGGAGTTGTTATTTGGATGAGCAGAAGTCTTACATTTAAGAGTCTTTTTTTTTGTTGTTAGTTTGCTTTTTTTTAAAAAAATTATTTATTTATTTGAGAGAGAGAGAGAGAGAGAGAGAGAAAGCATGAGAGGGGAGAGATCAGAGGGAGAAGCAGACTCCCCGTTGAGCAGGGAGCCCGATGTGGGACTTGATCCCGGGACTCCAGGATCATGACCTGAGCCGAAGGCAGTCACTTAACCAACTGAGCCACTCAGGCGCCCTTAGTCTTGTTTTAAAAACCCTTCCTTACTCTAACATCATAAGGATATTCTCCTGTATGTTTTCTCCTCCAATGATTTAAAAATTTTACCTTCTAAGTCCTAAATCCATTTGGATAGTTTCCATATATTGTGTGAATTATCACCCAGTCCTTGCATCCATCATTCCTCTTCAGTCTTACTTAGCTCTGTCCTATGTCAAGTTGCCTTGTATAAGTGAGACTGTTTCTCACCCCATGTTCTCCTAAATAAGACCTGACATTTAGTAAGTTAAGTTCTCCTCTCCTTGCCCCCCACACCTTGGTATATTTTTTTGGTAGTTTCTTAGCTGTTCTTTACACTTTGCTCTAGAATTGTCTTGTCAAATTACACACACACACACACACACACACACACACACACACACTACACAGAGATACTAGAATTTTAGTAAAGATTATATCAAATCTTGACATGAGTTTGGGAAGATTTGATGTCTTTACAATACTGACTATTCCTATCAATGAATATGGTAATTTTCTACATCTACTTAGGTTTTCCTTATTGCCTTTCAATAAAAATTCATAATCTTCTTCATAAAGGTCTTGTATATATTTTAAAAAACTGTTCCTAGATGCCTTTCTTTTTGTGATTATATATGATATATATTGTTTATTTTTTTATAATTTTTTATTATATTATGTCAGTCACCATACAGTACATCATTTGTTTTTTATGTAGTGTTCTATGATTCATGTTTCCATATAACATCCAGCACTCCATGCAATACATGCCCTCCTTAATACCCATCACTGGGCTCACCCATCCCCCTACCCCCCCCAAAACTCTCATTTTGATTCCCTGGTGTATATTCTTCACATTTTTTTTTCTAAAAGTGTACAGTCAGTGTATTGAAATACATTTAATTTTGTATCTTGATTATATATTCAAGTGTTAATTCTAATAATTTTCCTATAGATTCTTTTGGGATTTCATATAAGCAACACTATTACCTATAAATAATGGAAGTTTTCTTTTTTATGCAATCATTGTAATTTTGTCTTTTTCTTGTCTTATTGTGCTAGCTGAAACTATAATTATATTGGTGAGCAAAGTGATGATAGAAGGCACTTTTGCCCAGGTTTCTTATTTTAAAAGTAATGTTTTTAATTTCTCACCACTAAAATGATGTTTGCTGTGGGATTTCTTCATAATTACCCATCATCAGAAAAGGGAAATTCCCTTCTACTCCTAGTTTATCAAGAGTTTATTTTTTAATGCATGAATGAATGTTGGATTTATCAAACACTATTTGTGCTTCATATTAAGGTGGTTATATGGTTTGTCTTCATTAGTATGTTTAATATGTTAATGTAGTAAATTACATTATTGTTATTTTTCAACTTTAAACTCACCTCGCATAACTGGGCCAATCAACTTGGTTATTTTTATACACTTCTAAGTTATGTTTGCTAATACATTTTTTAGGATTTTTGCATCTAGGTTCATGAGTGATATTGGCCTATAGTTTAATAATTTTTTTTAAAGTTATTTATTTATTTATTTGACAGAGAGAGAGAGAGAGATCACAAATAGGCAAAGAAACAGGCGGAGAGAGAGGGGGAAGCAGGCTCCCCGCTAAGCAGAGAACCTGATACGGAGCTCGATCCCATGACCCCGAGATCACGACCCGAGCAGAAGGCAGGGCCTAACCCACTGAGCCACCCAGGCACCCCGAGTTTTATAATTTTTGTATCTTATTGCAGTTAGCCATATGAAAGCAGAGGAGCATTTCCTCATTTTCTGTTTTTTTTTTTTTTTTTTTTTTTTTAAAGATTTTATTTATTTGTCAGAGAGAGAGAGGGAGAGAGCGAGCACAGGCAGACAGAATGGCAGGCAGAGGCAGAGGGAGAAGCAGGTTCCCTGACGAGCAAGGAGCCCGATGCGGGACTCGATCCCAGGACGCTGGGATCATGACCTGAGCCGAAGGCAGCTGCTTAACCAACTAAGCCACCCAGGCGTCCCTCATTTTCTGTTTTCTGAAAAAAATTATGTGACACTTATAATCATCTGTTCCTTAAAATAAACCTACTTTTTCCATCATGGGAAGATTTTAGCTATTAGATCATTTCCCTTAGAGATTATTTAATCTCTCTTTTAATAATTATTAAAAAGATTGTTTAATTATTTTTGAGATAGCTTTAATATTGATAATTTTCTTCAAATGTGTTAATTTTAATTAAATTTAAAAATTCGCTGGCATAAGGTCATTCTTACCATTCTTTTGCTATCTTCTGAGATCACTGCTACATCTTTTTTTCCTAATCATTTTTTCCTGAGGTTGATCACATTTATTATTTTTTAATTAATCTTTTAATCCTTGTTGTCTTTGGTTTCTAGTTTATTAATTTCTGACTTCATATTTTTTGTCACTGTTATACTTTTTTGAGTATATTCAGTTTGGATTATAACTTTTAAAGTTGAATGTCTAGCTCCTTTATTTCCAGTCTTTCTTCTTTTCTAGTGTATGCATTTAAGGTTACACATTTCCCTCTAAATATTGTTTTAGCTGCATTCTATTTATTTTGGTTAGCAGTATTTTTTTATTTTTCAGTTTTGAGTACTTCTGATTCCTATTATAATTTTTCTTTTACTTATAAAGCACATAAAATATTTTTTCATAATTTACAAGTATATAGACATTCCAAAGTGATATTTTTCTTGGTACATAAATGAATTACACTATCTTCAGAGAATGTGTTTTCCATGATACCTGCCCTTTGAAAATTACTTAGACTTGCTTTAAAGCCAACAAAAGATCAATTATTATAAATATCACTGTGCTTGGAATTAATGTAATTTTCCAGTCAGGGATAGTGGAGAAGAAAAGGAAATTTTCTATTTATGCCTATTAGAATAGCTTGTTTACTATATTCTTAAATATTCTATATATTTATTAATTGTTTTGTTTCCTTATGGATAATTTACTGAGGACATACATTATAAACCTCCCAAATTTCCTGATGCTTTGAACATTATCTGGAGGGACTGACTTCCTTCCTTCCCCTTCCTTTCCTTCCTTTTCCACCTCCAGTGATCCTTTCCCCTTAAAAACTAATTTGCCCAATATTAATACAACTCTATCAGATTTATTTTGGTTAGTAGGTCTCTTTATTTTACTTTCATTCTTTCTGTGTCCTGATACATTTGATCTGTTTCAGTATGTATGTGTATTCATATATATGTTTTAAATAGATCAGTGGCATGTTTTACATTCTATTTTGTTGCTTGAAAAGGTCATGACTGTTTCCTTATGTAAATATTCCTTCCAAAAATTTTTATTAATAGCTACATAGTATTCCACAATATGTAAGTGCTCTGCTTTGAGAATATTTTTTTCCTCAGGTTTTTACTATTACAAAAATAACCTTGTAATAAGCTTCCCTATACTGCATCTTTGTAAATTCTCTGACTGTTTCATTATATAAATTCCTAGAAGAGAAATTTCTGGTTCAAAAGATGAATTTTTTAAAATATTTGAGACAGTCATTTGAGAATATATTGAACTGACTAACAGTTTCATCAGAATTTTAACACAGTGACTATTTTCCTATACCCTTACCAACATCAGGAGTTAATCTTTTATCCTTGCTGTTGTGATGAGAAAAAAAAACAAATGGTTGTCTTTATTTGTTTTTTATTTATTCATTTATTTGACAAGGAGAGAGAGAGAGAGAGGGAGAGCGCACAAGCAGGAGGAGCAAGAGAGGGAGAAGCAGGCTCCCCACTGAGCAGGGAGCCTGATATGGAGCACGATCCCAGGACTCCAGGATCATGACCTAAGCTGAAGGCAGATGTTTAATCAACTGAGCCACCCAGGCACCCTCGAATGGTTATCTTTAACAAATGGAAAGATTTTCCATGCTCGCAGTTTGGAAGAATTAATATGGTTAAAATGTCCATACTACCCAAAGTAATCTATAGGCTCAGTGTAATCCCTACCAAAATTCCAATAGCATTTTTTTTCACAGAACTAGAATAATACTAAATTTATATGTTACCACAAAAGATCCTGACTAGCCAAAACAATCTTGAGAAAGAACAAAGCTGGAAGTATCACAGTCTCAGATATACTACAAAGCTGCAGTAATCAAAACAGTATGGTACCATACAGAAAACAAACACATAGACTAATGGAACAGACTTGAAAGCCCAGAAATTAACCCATGCTCCTACGGTCAATTAATCTATGATAAAAGAGATAAGAATATACAATGGGAAAATGATAGTCTCTCTAATACCAGTGCTGGGAAAACTGGATAGCTATATGCAAAAGAATGAAACTGGACCACTTTCTTACACAATACATAAAAATAAACTCAAAATAAATAAAAGATCTAAATGTGAGACTTCAAACTATAAAACTCCTAAAATAAAGCATAGGCAGTGATCTCTTTGACACCACCTTTAGCAACATTTTTCTAGATACGCCTCCTGAGGCAAGGCAGACAAAAGCAAAAATAAACTGCTTTATATACCAAAATAAAAGCTTTTGCACAGCAAAGGAAATCATCAATGAAACAACAAGGCAACCTAGGAATCAGAGAAGATATTATAAATGATATATCAAATAAGGGGTTAATGTCTAAAGTATATAAAGAACTTATACAACTGAATACCAGAAAGATAAATAATCTGACGAAAAACAGGCAGAGGACCTGCACATTTTTCAAAGAAGATATAAAGATGGTCAACGGACACATGAAATGATGCTAATATCACTAATCATCAGGCAAATGCAAATCAAAACCACAAGGAGATATCATCTTATAACTGTCAGAATGACTAGTATCAAAAACACAAGAAACATCAAGTGTTGGTGAGGATGTGGAGAAAAATGGACCCTCATGCACTGCTGGTAGAAATGCAAACTGGTTTAGCCACTGGGGAAAACAGTTTGGAGGTTTCTCAAAAAATTAAAAAGAGAAATACCATACGATCCAGTAATTCCACTACTGGGTATCTACCCAAAGAAAATAAAAAATGCTAACTTGAAAAGATATATGCACCCAATGTTTACTGCAGCGTTATTTTTAATACTCAAGATATGTAAGCAGCCTAAATGTCTGCCCATACATGAATGGGTAAAGTAGATGTGCTGTGTATATACAATGGGATATTACTCAGCCATAAAAAAGAATGAGATCTTGCCGCTTGTGACAACATGGAAGGGCTTAGTGGGCATTATATTAAGTAAAATAAATCAAATGAAGACAAATTCCACAGGATTTCACTTATAAGTGGAATCTAAAAACCAAAACAAACAAAACAGAACAGACACATAAATAAAGAACAAACTGATAGTTGCCAGAGGGAGGGGACAGGTGAACAGGCCAAAAGAGGTGAAAGAGAGTGAGAGATATAGGCTTCTGGTTATGAAATGAGTAAGTCACAGGGATAAAAAGCACAGCATAGGCAATATAGTCAATGATACTGTAATAGTGATGTATGGTGACAGATGGTAGCTACACTTAGAGTGAGCATAGCATAATGTATAGACTTGTTAAATCACTACGTTGTACACTGGAAACTAATGTAACGTGTCAACTATACTTCAGTATAAATAAAGTGTCTTATTTTATATATCTCATCATTTCTGTCTCATCTAATATTCTTTACTCATTTTCAAAAATTTTTCACTCTTTTTTACTCATAAAAAATCTATGTAATAGTAATCCCATGTTCTAAACACTTAAAATATCTTTTCTAATTCATTTTTTATCTTTTATGTTAATAGTATTTTTATATACAGGTGCCAATTTTCATATTTTTAGTAATAAAATATAATAATCTCTTTATTTGCAGTTTATACTTGTGTTATGCTTAGAATGATCTTCCCCTCCAAAATTATATAAATGCTTAAATTTTCTCTAGATCTTTTACAAATCTTTCATAGCTTTTTAAATCTCACTTTTGATATTGAAGTCATCCTTTTATTTTGAATTTCAGTTGGTAAATTCCTTGAATACAATCTCTTTTTCAAATAACTATTTTTGAATTTTTCCAAAAATATATATATAGTCTTCTCTCATTCGTTTTCAGTGCTGTTTTTATTGAATATTGAATATGTAAATATTCTTCTCTTGTTTCTAGACTGTTTTTACCTATTTCACATAGTTCTTTTTTCGACTGTTCCATTGATTGCCTACTTATTCCATGGTTAGTGCCACAGTCGTTTAAATATCATGGTTTTATAATATGCTTTATTTTTTTAAAGAATTTATTTATTTTGTTGGAGAAAGAGCACAAGCAGGGGCAGCAGCAGGCAGAGGGAGAAGCAGGCTCTCTGCTGAGCAAGGAGCCCACTGTAGGGCTCAAACCTAGGACCCTGGCATCATGACCTGAGCCAAAGGCAGACACTTAACTGACTGAGCCACCTAGGTATCCCTATAATACACTTTATTGTCTAACAGGTCAAGTGCACATCATTTTTTATTTCACAGCATTTGTTGGCTATTATTGCCCAGTTATTTATTCTGATAAACTTTGCAATAATTTTGTAAATTCTTTCAGCCCAAATGTCTTTTTGGGAACTTGATTAAACATAGATCAGTTTTATAAATTAACTCAGGAATCAAGTTTTCCAAATATGACATGAATTTAATTCTAGTTAATGGAAAAGTATAAATGAGATCTAGTAGATGTCATATGCAAGGGAAGTAGGTAAGTAGCACAAATGTTTTTGTAAGACATGCTTTCCCTGTTTTAGTCCTGAACCTCAAGGAAATATAGCATGGAAAGGGGGTTTTCTTTCAGTGATTTCTCTGCCTTTTTCCCCATGTAAAACATTTCACAGCTTGTCTCATTACAGCATTTGTAAAAACACAGTCTGAAAGCAGTGGTGCATAAATGAATTATTTAAGTTTTGCAGCAAATCGTCCTGATCTTGCTTGCTGCTTCTTAATGCACTTTAAGTGAGCCCAGGGAGGCGAATCATAGAAGACATGGGGTGGAATGTAAACCAAGTTTTATTAGCCACAAAAAGCCACACTATAACATTTATTAAGTATCAGAGACAGTGTGTTTAAATAAGTTTGATTCGCTGAATAATCACCAATGTTGCAGCCATCTTCCCTGGATAGGAGCACTTCCTTGTCAAAAACATTTATTTTCTTGTCACTTCTGTTAATATAATGGGCTCTTGGGGTTTTGTGAGAGTTTCTTAGCAAATAGTGATTTTCAACAAATTACTATGTGTCTCCCACTGAATACAGCTTTAATAGCTGGGGGGAGGTGAGGAAAACTACACATGCTGTTGACTGAAAGTATATCATCTTATTATCAATGTCACATTTAGGGGATCCAGCTGCCCTATGAAAATGAGGAGCCAGACACCCTCTCAAGCCCTTCCCAGGCCTTCTTCCAGTTAGCAGTGTCAATAAACTTGATGTTCCCCTAGTCAGACTGACCTAAGGCTAATTCCTTTTCTCTTTTGGGGTGAAATAGCCCTTAAGACCAAAGAATTTATGCCACAATTACCAATTCTTCCTTCCATATCTTTTCGTTTCCCCTGATGCAAAGTGAAACAGACAGAATGTTTCTGAGTGTAGGTGCGCCCTCCTAATCTTACGTCAAGACCACCAATGAGGACAGGTGCTTCCAGGACGCTCTGCTATCTACATCTGCATTACAAATCCTTTCTATCTTTGGCCAAGGCCATTGTTTTAATTCCAGACACAAAATAACACTAAGAAAATTAAATATACCTAAGTACTCAACGGAAAGACACTGGCTGATAAATATTTAATGTAACTGAGAGCTCACGTTAGATATTTGTGAAACACTGCCTGTCTGTGTACTTTCCCTGCTGCTCTATGACAAGAATATGCAATGGCAATTTGTAAGTGTGGGTCTTTGTGTGTGCATGTAGGTGTGTGGGTTGGAACCCTAACTCTGTGAAGAAGGGAAGGAAAGAATGAAGAAAGAGGGGAGGAAGGAAGGAGAGAAATACCCACTTATTCTTTCCAATCTTTATTGGAAATGGTCTTTCTGACAGGGAGACCCACTGATTGTCTTCTATTCTTTGCCCACAGACCTGTGGTGCTGCAGGTCCAGACATACTGGGAAAGATCCACTATGGCACCTAGGAATCAGATTTTACTGTCCACACAGCTGTCTGGCACCAGTGAACAGATATTTTCCTCAGTAAAGGTTCTTAACAAGATTGTGGCTGTCAGTGAGAAGAAGATAGTTGTTCCTCTGGGTTTCTTACTGCCCATGATCTTCAGGTCCTTTGACTGGGACATGGGCTTGTATTGGAATACTGATTTCAACTTGAGGGTATGGGGTATTAGGATTCCTTTATTCACACACTCACTTAACCAATCATGCAACAAACATTTCCTAAATGCCCACCATGTGCTAAGAATTCTGCTGGGTTTAGGGCCATCTCAATGTCAAGTTTTTCAGTATTTACTAAGTGATACAGCGTAAGAAAGGGACATTTTTAATATAGATAATGCCTCATGTGACATGAGGAAACAGGTGATTACAGAAGCTGTAGATCAGACATGGACCCACTGACCCAGTCTTGGCAGAGCTGTGAGGCTGAGGAGGGTCTGACCAAACCTTGGAAGATCTGAATTCTGAGCTGGGGCTGAACAGATAGTTAAACAGGTGTATGTGTGTCTATAAAGGGTTGGAGGCAGAAAAGAGTACTCAGAGTACTGAGAGGACCCTAAGTGATTCGGTACAGCTGGAACTCGGAGAAAGTATGAAGCTAGAATTGTAAGCAGGAGTCTTTTCATGGCCAGGCTTAGAGCTGCTAGAATTTTCACTTAGCTCTTGAGGCCAATGTGTTGTATTACAAATTCTAAGGTGAGTTGTTACATGATCAGATCTGCAATGTAGATAAGTCACGGTTTCTTTCTTTCTTTATTTTGAAAGAGATCACTGTTTGCAGTGTCGAGAATAATTTAGAGGAGACAAGATGAGTTTAAGAGAGAAATTAAATGGTTAATTCATTTAAGAGCTGGTTGTCTGACTCTCTGGTTTTGTGTGTGTGTGTGTGTGTGTGTTTACAATTTTTCTAAAAGAGTGGTGATTTCCTGGATTTATCAGGAGAAAAAAAAAAAAAAAAGTAAAGAGTGAAAACTGAGACAAGGTTTTCTGGCCCGAGGTACCAGACAGATGTCAGTCCTTGAGTGGGATGTGACAGGAGAAGAAACTGGATTCTGAGGAAGACCCATGGAGTCACAACCCCTAGAGGACAACTAGGTTAAAATATCTTAAAGACAGTGGACATTCAAGCCTATAGTTCAGGAGAGAGATTCTAGTCATTTCTTTCATTGACTTAACCATTCCATAGTAGAAGCTATTAGTAATATCATCCGTCTACCTTCAAGGGACCATCTGATGCACCCCCATAAGAAGGTGGGGTCAACAATTTAAAATTCAAATAAAAACAGTGTCAGACAAAAGTTTTTTTTTTCATTTTTTATATATAATATCAAATATTGAGGTACCAGGAAACAGCCAGGCTTAGGATTTTTTTTTTCAAAGTTTTTTTCTCCAATGTTTGGCATTGTGAATAAGGAATAAATGTTTGCCAAATCTCAAAGTAGATAAAATTACATAATATTTAGAAGGATTCTTAATTTACAGTAACATCAGACACCTTTGCATTAAGTTATTTACTTAAATAAGTGTTTTCTATCTTGGGACATTAGAGCACCATTAAAAAAGAAAGCCTTCTTTATAGGGAATGTGAGTCTTTGGGGTCAATGGGAGCAGAAACAAAGTTGCTGGATATTTTGGACTTATGCGATGTAATAAAACTTAATGGATAAATTCAGAAAGTGATTGGATAAAAGAAAGCTGATTTAGGGGCACCTGGGTGGCTCAATTGGTTAAGTGTCTACCTTCGGCTCAGGTCATGATCTCAGGGTCCTGGGATTGTGACCCACATTTGGCTCCCTGATCAGTGGGGAGTCTGCTTCTCCCACTGCCTCTCTCCTGGCTTGTGCTCTCTCTCTCTCATTCACTCTCTCTCTCTCTCTCTCTCAAATAAATAAAATCTTTAAAAAGAAGATTGATTTAAGTTCACATCTTTTTCCTGGGGATTCTGCTAGAAGTGAAAGGGGTTTAAGACTTCTGAAAGAGTTAAAACAGAGAAATAATACCCAATAGTAGATTGGTTTTGGTAATAAATGAGATATAATTGAGAGAAAGTCCTTCTCTGCATGTTCTTGCATGCAGAGCATGTGATTCACTTTTTTCCGCCTCCATATCTATTGTTGCTTCTCATTGGCTCTTACTTGGTCTGATTGTACCTGTAACACAACAATCACTAACACCTTTTCATTTTATTCATAGTATTGAATAATGTGTTCGGGTTTTCTGAAGAGTTGACTTAATAAAAATTTTGAGGTCTATTTTCTACTTCCAAGGTGGTCTGGGAACAGGGGTATCGGTCACAGCACAGGGTGAGTGAAGGATTTGATAAGAAAATTCAAGGATGAAGAAGATTTATATAATGACTGAATAAGTGCGGAAGGCAAATGTCTGCTAGAGTATTTGAGACCATAGTTCTCCTCAGGTGTAGGACACCAGAGACCGTGCAAGAGTGCAATGATCTGTATCCACTTGGCCAGAAAGACTCACAACACATGGACTTTCTCCACAATAGTAAATATTTTCCAAGGGATCACATGCCCACTATTCAGTAATGTGATTTTAATTGGTGTCTAAGCCTTCCTCCTAATTTTCAACATCCTTTCCCCACTCTCCCTCTCAGTCAATCAATCTTTAACAGACATTTGTTTTTCTGTTTATGCTCCTTACCTAGTTTTCTATTGGCTTCTTTTTTTTCTTATTGAATCATAGGAGTTCCTTATATTGATAAGAATTTCTTATATTGCCTATGATATATATTTTAGATTTTTTAACAGGATTTTTAAAACTTCCATGTTTTCTTTTTATTGCTTTTCTGTTCATTTTTACGATAAAATCTTTTATCCAGTTGACATTTATTTTGGGATATGGTACAAGTTAGGAATCTAATTTTTTCAAATGTTTTTTCAGTAGCCTTGACATACATTATTGAATAAATCGTCTTTTCCAATTGTTAAACCCTTTTCTTTTGCTCCTCAATGTTAATTTTTTCTTCTTGTACTACATAAAATTATAGATTCCATTTGCTTGTTTTTTCCCTATTATCTTTTATTGTTACTATTTTGCTACTGTAATTGGGATTTTTTTCTTCCATGATATTTTGTAACTTGTTGCTATCTCTGTATAGGAAAATCCTGGATTTGGGATATTAGTTTTTCATTCCTCCACATTTCTGTATTATCTTATTATTTGGAATATATCATTCAGTTGAATCTTTAGGATATTTTGTATGTACAATCAGAACATTAAAAATGATGATTTTAGGGGTAGCTGGGTGGGTCAGTTGGTTAAGCGTCTGACTCTTGATTTCAGCTCAGGTCATGATCTCAGGTTTGTAACACTGAGTCCTGCATCTGGCTCTGCACTGGGCATGGAGCCTTGCTTAAGATTCTCTCTTCCTTTCCCTCTGCCCCTCTCCCACTGCCTCTTTCTCCCTCTCTAAAAATAATAATAATAATAATAATAATTTCACACTTTATTTCCCAATTTAAATGATTTTTACTTCTATTTCCCTCCCTCGTTACAATGGCTATTATTACTAGAAAAGTGGTAAATAACAGTAGCAACATTTGACATGTTGGTGTTCTGGAAAGTACCGGTCATGCATCTAGTGTTTTTCTGATAGGTAGGATATTGACCTTAGAGTTGAATTATATTATGTGTCGATTCCTATTTTGTTAGGAAGTACTCATATTTCCTATTTTATTTAAAATATTTGTGTATTTCTTTTCTTATCTCTGGCTTTATTTATTTATTTATTTATTTATTATTTTTAAAATTTATTTATTTGAGAGAGAGAGTGAGAGAGAGAGCATGAGAAGGGGGAGGGTCAGAGGGAGAAGCAGATTCTGTGCTGAGCAGTGAGTCCAATGCGGGACTCGCTCCCAGGACTCCAAGATCATGACCTAAGCCGAAGGCAGTCACCCAACCAACTGAGCCACCCAGGCAACCTCTTTCTTTTTTTTTTTTTTTTTTTTTAATTAGGCTCCATGCCCAGCATGGAGCCCAGTGCAGGGCTTGAACTCATAACCCCGAGATCAAGACTTCAGCTGAGATTAAGAGTCAACCCCTTAACTGACTGAGTCTGACTTTTTTTTTTTTAAGTCAATTTGATGTAAAATTCTGTCAAATGCCTTATCAGCACCTATAAAGATGCTTATCTTTTTTTCCTTTTAATCTACTAACATGGAGCACTATTTTTGCATCCCTGGAATAAACCCTACTTGGTCAGGAGAATATATTCTTTTCATATACTGTTAGATTCTTCCTAATAATATATTATTTAGGATTTACTTTGATATTCATAAGGGAGATCAATGTGCACTATTCTTTTTATGCATTTTTAGGCTTTGATGTGATATATTGGCTTCATAAAAAGTTTGGATGCATTAATTTTTATTATCTTTAAATGCTATCCCATAGTTACTTTTTCCATCAGTACTGGAGGAAACTCAAATGTGTTTTCTCTGTTTGTAGGGATAGAGTTTAATACATATGAATCTGATCCATCCCAAACAGGGTCCAACAAGCTTTCATCTCTAACCCATTGCTGTTTCTTGCTTACTATTCCGGAGAACTTTTTGTGTAAATAAAAGCAAAAATTGATATACACACAAACACATACACACGAATTTTCAAATGGTAGTATACTCTGTAAACTCTTCTTCTATGCCTTGATTGCTCACTTAATAGTATACGTTGGAGACCTCATCATTTCTATATAATTTTTTCCTGAATTTTTTATGACACTTGCATGGTATTCCAGTGTATAAATGTACATTATTAAACTGTCATTTTTAATGGGTTGTCATGTTTTCCCCCATCATTATCTATTAAAAAAATAATGCTGCAGTAAAGACTTTATACATACATCATATGTGCAAATGTATTTACAAATAAAATCCTAAGGTAATGGCTAGGACAAAGGTTACTGGCATTTGAAATTCTGATGCACTCTCATTTAATAAATGTTAAATCTAAAAATAATGTCATAATTTATAATCCCTTGCAACTAACTTTGAAAAATAAAGGTCCCTTATTATGCTGAACATGGTGATGGTGGTGACTCAAACTGAAAAAACCCAGAGTACATTAGTACATTAAACTGATCAGCATAAAAGGGATAGGAAAACTTAGAAAAAAGATCAGATCCTATGTAGAGTAAGAGAAGAAAAACACAATAGACAACAGGAAAGGGGAGAGAACCTAAAGAGACTAACACAGAGAGAAGAGAGAATAAGTTGAAGAAACTAGAAAGGAGGTAGCATTTGACATACAAATTTAAATGTTGGTGAAAGTAGGTATTTAGACAATCTGAGCAGAAGTATAGTGTGTAATATGCAATATAGACTTTCCTCTCCATTGTTCCTTTGTCCACAAAAACTTGTGTGTATATATATATATATAATGTACATTATTGGTCATGATTTACATGATGAATTCTTTTTTGAGAGAGGATATAACAATCTATAAAATTTGTCAGTTGTTTCTAAGTGATAAGGAGGCCAATCTAAGGAGTTCCTGTTGCATTTCAAAGGAAAATGTGTACCTTTGTTAAGGGGGTTTGTATGTGAGTCGTGTATAGAGACATGTATATATTCTTTCATGTATATACAAATATAATAATTGTTATAGAATCTCATATAAAAACTGTCTAAGGGGGTGCCTGGATGGCTTAGTCAGTTAAGCGTCTAACTCTTGATTTCAGCTCAAGTCATGATCTCGTGGTTGTAGGCTCAAGCCTCTGTTGGGCTCTGTGCTCAGCAGGGAATCTACTTGACATTCTCTCTCTCTCCTCTTCCTCTCCTTCTGTCCTTCTCCCTGCTTGAGCACCTGCTCTCTGTCTCTCTCAAATAAATAAATCTTTTCAAAAAACTGTCTGATGACTGACAGAATGGGAGAAGATATTTGCAAATGACATATCAGATAAAGGGCTAGTATCCAAAGTCTATAAAGAATTTACCAAACTCAACACCCAAAGGACAAATAATCCAATCAAGAAATCAGCAGAAGACACGAACAGACATTTCTGCAAAGAAGACATCCCAATGGCCAACAGACACATGAAAAAGTGCTCAACATCACTCGGCATCAGGGAAATGCAAAAACCTCAGTGAGATACCACCTCACACCAGTCAGAATGGCTAAAATTAACAAGTCAGGAAATGACAGATGTTGGCAAGGATGCGGAGAAAGAGGAGCCCTCCTCCTCTGTTGGTGGGAATGCAAGAAGGTGCAGCCATTCTGGAAAACAGCATGGATGTTCCTCAAAATGTTGAAAATAGAACTACCCTATGATCCAGCAATCACACTAGTGGGTATTTACCCTAAAGATACAAATGTAGTGATCTGAAGGGGCACATACACCTGAATGTTTATGACAGCAATGTCCACAATAGCCAAACTATGGAAATAACTTAGATGCCCATTAACAGATGAATGAATGAATAAAAAAGATGTGGTATATATACCACATCTTCATCTATCTATCTATCTAGACAGATAGATAGATATATACACACAAACACACACACACACACACACACAAAAATAGAACACTATGCAGCCATAAATAAATGAAATCTTGCCATTTGCAATAACATGGATGGAACTAGAGGGTATTATGCTGAGCAAAATAAATCAATCAGAGAAAGACAATTATCATATCATTCTCTGACATGAGGAATCTGAGAGACAGGGCAGGGGGTTGTGAGGGGTAGGGAAGGAAAAAATGAAACAAGATGGAATCCAGAGGGAAACAAACCATAAGAGACTCTTAATCTCACAAAACAAACAGGGTTGCTGGGGGTGGAGGGAGAAGGGATAGGGTGGCTGGGTGATGGACACTGGGGAGGGTATGTGCTATGGTGAGTGCTGTGAAATGTGTAATGATGATCCACAGACCTGTACCCCTGGGACAAATAATACATTATATGTTACTAAAAATAATTTTTAAAAAATAATTTTTAAAAAAGAAAGAAAGAAAAAAAGTTCATAGTGATAGCCTCGGGGCTAGGAACGAGGTACGCATTATAAGTATGGCTTTCCCTTTTGCTTTGTCTATGCTCTCTTAATTATAAACAGTAATCTCATAATCAGGAAAATTTTTATGAAAAATAAATATAATGCACCTACAACAACAAAAAAATAAAAAATAATAAATATGGGTATAAAATAAAAATAAATAAATAAACTGAGAATGAATAGTTTTTGTTTGTTTTTGCTTAACAGAATCACCTTTTGGTCATTTGGTTGTTAAAAAAACACTGGTCATGGTTGTACAACAATATGAATATGTTTAGTATTACTGAAGTGTACACTTAAAAATAGCTAATATAGGGGCGCCTGGGTGGCTCAGTGGGTTAAGCCGCTGCCTTCGGCTCAGGTCATGATCTCAGGGTCCTGGGATCGAGCCCCGCATCGGGCTCTCTGCTCAGCAGGGAGCCTGCTTCCTCCTTTCTCTCTACCTGCCTCTCTGCCTGCTTGTGATCTCTCTCTGTCAAATAAATAAAATCTTTAAAAAAAAATAGTTAATATAGAAATGTTATGTGTATTTTACCACAATAAAAAATTGTTAAAAGTATGCCAAAAGATATAATCTGGAAGATATAGGGAAATAACAACAACAACAAAATAACTCCCTATAATAAATGCAAATTTTGAGTGTTTGGCTGCCTAGGAAGGGAAGGACAATTAGGGATATGGTAAGAAGCTGGAGAGATGAGAATAGGTGAGAAAGGAAAAGGAAAGCAGATGATAGTAGGAGACCAGGATCTAAGAAGGGACAGTTTACAGGACATTTCTAGTGGAAGATACCGTCAAGAAACTTTTATGAATTTACAAGCCTAATAATATTTAATTTTAAATTGTTTTTATGTGCTGAACATCTCTCAACACACACATACCTAACCTACTGTTGGTAAGGATCTGTTTTGATCTTGAGGAACTTCGGAGGAAGTAATAGACTGAGCTTGAAGTAAGGTCTACCAAGATGCAATGTAACAATACAAGGGAAAGGACATGCAGGAAGTAGGAGGAGGCAGGGTGGTGAGCAACAACTGAATGGAAACAGGAAAGCTCAGTGAAAGAAGACAAGGAAACATAGGACCCTCTGTCAAAAACCCTCAGAGATATTAGTAGGGTAATGTTAGACTTCTCATAAAATCTAGATGAAGACATGAGTAAGTTGCAGCAAAAAAAGATTTAGACTACATGATTTATAAAATCTTTTGGGGGGGAACTTAAAAATCCCTATTTCTCTGACTTTCTGAGACATTTTGCTGTCATTTTGTTTACACGTGGAATGCTTTGGTTTAACTTGGTATTTGTCATTCAATGAGCACTCAATATTAATTGATGATAATGTTGAAGGTGATGGTGGCTGTGACAGCTGAGATAGAAATGGGGCTAAAACACCTAATTAAGGAAGGGCATTGCTGTGGTTACAGATAAGGAACACTTACACGGTAAGGATTCCTATTTGGCATAGGAAAGCATCCTCTCAGGAGATAAACAGAAACTAAAGAGATAGAAATCATCACCTAGGACTCTTATCTCCAACTTGCCCATCAGGTCTGAAGAAAGAACATCACTTCAATTTACAAGTCACACTTATTTAAGGCAGCTACTTTCTAGTATTCAGGTTCAGATTAAAAGTCAAGGGTTTCTATGTAACCCATAAAGAAACAGTACATTCTAATTTATGCATCACTCATGTTCAAATAGGACCTTTTGTGGAAGCATTATATTTGATTTGTGATTTACACTTTACTTGCATTGTAATTATTTTGCCTTTTCACTGTGAGTAATCATAAATAAATATAATAACTATTTCCTTCAAGGATAATCCTGAAGTAACTGAAAAGAGGGACAGAAGAAAGGGAAGTTAGTAAATTCCTATGTGTCCTCATCCCCCACAGGTTCTTAACCCAGTCCTGATGGGTTTTGGCTGAGAACTCTATCTTATAATGTGATGAAAGTAGGCATATGATACAGTATCATTAGTGTTGTGCTCCGCAACCCATAATTGTAATTATTAGCATTCATAAACTTACCTTTAATGTATGAAGTCAAAGAAAAACAAAAACCATGACTAATTCTCTCACATTTTTGGCTTAGAATTCCAATATTTCAGAGCACAAAATAGAGGCTAGTGCCAAGTTGTGGCATGGAGGAGGGCATGTGGCTATATGTCAACTGGTGGTTTATAAGATCATGTGGTGAAACTAAAAGACCTTTTCTTAAATCTCTGTGCTATTGGACTGTGCGGGAGCCAATTCTTAGCTAGCCAGCCAGTCAAATGGTATTAAAAACCCAGACTACATCTAATTTGCCCTATTTCAAGAGTGAACCTGTTCTGAACAAGCCTGATTTTATTTTTAATTTTTCAGTGCCTGGAAAACTTTTACTGTAATTAGAAAGGAAAGTTCTAGCATAAGAGACAGGAGGAAAGGTTGCATTTGGCTGGCATCTGGTATCTTATACAAAGCTAGCTGAGGGTCTGTTGGCAAAATATACTCTGTCATCTGAGTTGCTGGCTAGTTTTACTCTTTTAGAGTCAAGTGACAGTAGGGTATGGATTTGCGTCTGCTAAACTGAGTCCTCTCAAAAAAAAAAAAAAAAAAAGATTTTGTTTACCTGAGCTTTTTAAAAATCACATCAACAGTAATTCTAATCCCTAAAGTCAAAAACTGACACAGGAAAACTTAATGAGTTTGAATGCTCACTCACTCACAATTATGTCAGAAGCTGGGGATTTGTGCAAAGAGTAGAAGGTTAAGGAAAGTTTCAGAAAAAGATAAAAAGTGGTTTTAGCTGTAAGGATAGCTACTGAACTCAGGGCTTCATTATGTGATTACAACTACCAGGCTGGTTGCCAAACTTTCAGAAAATGCCAGACATCAGTCCAGAAGGTCATTTGGTTTGAAAGTCCTAAGATCAGAAATGGAAAACTATATGTACTGGCTAAGAATCCGGATTCTGAAATCAGGCAAATTTGGGTTTATGGTCTGAATATGATACTTACTAGCTCTGTGACAAGGAGCATGTTCATCTTGTTTTTTCCTACCTAAGCCCTGGAATCAGCCATTTTTCTAAGGAGTTCTATTTCTAATGGGGAATGGTAAAGAGTAACCAATAGCTGAGTAATTGCTAGCTGGATGTCACTACTCTCAGTCTCTCTTAGTGGACTGGGAGCAAATGAAGGCAGCTGGTGGGTGGGATGCGAGGAGGGTACGGGGCACCATGCAGTGCAGCAGCTATCACCAGTGGCTGGTAGCAGCACAGGCACTGTTCTAACAAAATTTGCACTGAGCCAGCAAATCAAGAAACAAACTCTTAATTACAGAGAACAAACTGATGGTTACCAGAGAAGAGGCAGGTGGGGCAACAGGTTAAATAAGTGGTGGGGATTAAGGAGTGCCCTTGTCCTGATGAGCAAAAGGGAAGTATGGAGTTGTTGAATTACTATACTGTATACCTGAAACTAATATAACACTGTATGTTAACTGGATATAAATGAAACCGGATTTAAAATGAAAAGTTAAAAAAAAAAAAAACTAAGAAAAAAGGGACACCTGGGTAGCTCAGTCATTAAGCATCTGCCTTAGGCTCAGGTCATGATTCTAGGATCCTGGGATCGAGCCCCGCATTGGGCTCCCTGCTTGGCAGGAAGCCTGCTTCTCCCTCTCCCACTTCCCCTGCTTGTGTTCCCTCTCTCGCTATGTCTCTCTCTCTCAAATAAATAAAATCTTTGAAAAATTAAAAAAAAAAAAAAACCAGTAGAACAGACAAATGAAATCAGGAGCTGGTTCTTTAAAATGATCAACAAAATTGATAAACCTCTAGGCAGACTCAGCAAGAGAACAAAGAGGACCCAAATAACAAAATCACTAATGAAAGAGGAGAATTAACACCACAGAAAACATATAATTATAACAAAAATTTTTAAAAAGAATGAAAGGAAAACATTATAACAGATACTTCAGGCATTAAAAAATTGATGAATAAATATTGCAAATTTTATGCCAAAAATATGATAATCTAGATGAAATTAACAAATTCCTGGAAACATACAACTTACTAAAAGTGACACAAGAAAAAATAGAACACCTTATTTGTCCTATCAGTATGAAATAAATTTTATTATTAATTAATAAAATTACTTACTACTAAAAAAACTGCAGACCCAGATGGTTTCATCAGTGATTTCTACCTAATGTATATGGAAAAATATTTCCAATCTTATAGTAAATGAAGACATACTCCCCAACACATTTTATGAGGCTACAATAATCTTGATATCAAAACCCAATAACAATGCTAAAAAGAAATGTGAGAAGTCTCTATCACTAATAAACTAAACTAGCAATTTTAGTCCAGGAATATCTATAAAGGATAATATCATGAGCAAATTGTTTTTTCATATGAATGCAAGCTTTCTAACATAAAAAAGCAAAGTAATTAAATATAAATAATTAAAGCCTAAAAAACCATGTGCCCATAAAGTTTGACAAAGCAACTGATAAAATTCACTATGTACTAAAAATAAAACCCTTAGTAGAGTAGGAAAAAAAGAAAATCTGATGATTATTATTGATAAACCTGTAACAGTTTAATGGTAAATATTAAAAGTTGTTCCTTTGAAACTGAGAATAAGCAAAGGATGCATTTATTACTACTCTATGCAAAACTGCACTAGATGTTCTAACCAGTGCAGTAAGACAATACATACATACAGACATACTTCATAAATACCAAAGGATTAAAAGAACAAAGAGACTTTCACTAAAGGTATTATTTGTATATAGAAAATCCAAAAGATTCTAAAAATAAAACATAAGATTTATAAGAAATTTCTACAAGTTTTCTGGGTATGACAATAATGTACAAAAATAAATTTCCTTTTTATATACTGGCAACAATTAGAGGACTTCAAATAAGAGAATGCTAATTGTAACAGTATCAAGGATATAAAGTACCTTGAAATAAGCCTAACATAAGATGTGTAAAAAGTCTATGAGGATAACTTCAAAATTTTATTGAGAGATATAAAAGAAGTCGAAACAATATGAAAAACATGTGAGATTTATGGCCTAGAGATTCAATAGTATAATGATATCAATTCTCCTCAAATTGCTCTATAGATTTAATGCAATCCTCTACATAGTTGTCAGAATGGCAAATTTTAAAACCACTGATAACACTAAGGCAAACTAATTCTATGATACAGGAATTTTCACTTATGTAGGGAAATCATATAAGTCAGTATACTGGTTAACTCAAGGATGAAAGGGGTTGTGGTACCAGGGAACTTCTGGGAGGCTAGCAATCTATTTCTTTACCTCATTGTTTTGAAAGGTATTTTCTTTTTAAAATTTAAGATCAATATTTATGCTCTAAAGATGTTTCTCTCTGCTATATTTCACAATAAAAATAATTTAAAGGATGCCTGGGTAGCTCAGCCGGTAAGCATCTGCCTTCAGCTCAGGTCATGATCGCAGGGTCCTGGGATTGAGCCCACACTGGGCTCCCTGCTCTGCAGGAAGCCTGCTTCTCCCTCTCACACTCCCCCTGCTTGTGTTCCCCCTCTTACTATCTGTCTCTCTGTCAAATAAATAAATTTTAAAGATCTTTGAAAAAAATAATTTAAAGAAAACCACACAAACTGAACTATTTGGGAAAAAACTATCATTCTTTTTACTTTATCAAAATAGGGGGAAAAAAACCACAGTAAGCGTCATAAAGGTTATTCACTAGCTACCTGGCATCTAGCTTTCATCTCTCTTGGGCAAAAGTCTAGTAGTTATTGGCTGACAAATTTTTGACACATAAACAATAATTAAATCTGGACATGTTCAGCAAATGCTTTTAAAAATAAATGATTATATTACCTTTACTATTCACCTGTGGACTATGTCAACATGTAAAATCCACGGTTTTGTGGATAGTTTTAGAAAGATTGGGATTAAACATTAAGTAAATATTTATGGTGAAAGACTATGTAGCCCCAACATCTACCACTACATGACACCTTACTTTTGTTTTTCCCTTGTTAAAACATAAACTCTGTGAGGGTAGAGGCTTTGAATTTGTTTAACACTGTATCCACAACACTTAGAATAATGCCTGAATCATAGTAAGCAATAGTAACATTGTTGAAAAATAATGAATGAATTAATCCATTTTAATTGCTATATTTCTAAATAAAGTACTTAAAACTTTGAGAGAAATACTCCTATCTATTTAATGAAAGAGGGTCTGTTTGTTTGTCTTTTTTCCTTCTTCAGTGAAATTCTTTTCCTGACCTTAACAGAACCATTTCAACTTGTTTATATTCTCAGTGGACATTAGCTCCAGTACCAAAAGGTATACAGATAGGTTTTAAGGTAAATTAGAGAAATCTTTGCTATTTGTTATCCAAAGATGCTTTAGCAGTACACATCTTACCAGCATCCTCATTCATTTAGATGTCTACTGATTTCCAGGAGATATTTGTAGATTATGAAAGACTTATACCAGCACAAAGTAAGCCTGTTTGAACCTTGGAGGCAGCTGAGAGAACCCTGGTCTTAACACTTACTTGCAATATATACTCAGAAACATGAAAGTTTTCAACTCAAAAATACCCATAAGGCATTGTGGAGTTTCTTAGAGTACACTTATTCTAATCCCAAATAGTGATAAAGCATTCGTTATCATGATTCCAGAAAACATCCTACTGATAAACTATTAACCTTAAACAACCTTCTACCTGCCTTTTCTTTTTTCAAAAAAAAAATTATCTCACCAGACACCTCAGTATATGTTTTATATCATTATTTACTTACATAATCTTTTAAAAGCTGACCTCCATTTTTCAGAATGATTTGTTCCTTTAAGCAGCCAGAAGAGTGACCTGCTTACATTAGAATCTGTCTACAGTAGAACCTTCTCTCTGCGTGACTTGAACTTTATTTTTACACAGGGGAAATAAGAATTTGATAAGAACTTTTTACAGTATTATTTGATTTTCCTTTCATCCTTTGGTCTGAATTGGGAGGACTGAGAATATTAAATGACTTGAGTGGCTTATTGATTTTTTTCCTGTCTATTAAAAGCTGAAGATACAGTTCCTAAATGTTGCTTTGAGAAAAAATTCTACTGTCAATAAGAGATTTCTTTGGAAATGCACAATATGCAAATAGGCTCTTAACCAACATGAAGCTCACTTCTGTTAACCTTTGTCCACATAATAAATCCATTCAAATTTCAACAAAAATTGAGATCCCAGCTAGTCCACATATACTTATGAACTATTAAATATTATTTCAAGGATGAATGATCAACATTTGAAAAAGGTGTCTTTGATAATTTAAATCCCTTCCATATTATTCAATCATTACAGTTTGTGTCTTAATATAAAGTTCTGAATGCTAAATGCTCTCTTTTAAAGGCTTTCTCCATTTTTTTATGTGATTGGGTGCTTTTATATACAGTTTCCCCAAATACGCTTTAATCTTGAAACCTTATCCAATAACTTTTTGGAAGAGTATGGTGATCAGAATGAATATTTGGGGTTTTTTTCTTACTAAGTCATTAATATAATGATAGTTGGTACAGTATATTCATAGGGAAGACAATAAGATCTGTTATTAGTCACTCAAGAACACATACATCTTATGGGTTACAAATGACAATAAACACATAAAAATATTTCCAACATCATTACTCATCAAGAAAATGCAAATCAAAACCACAATGAAATACCAATTCATATTCATTGGTATAGCTATAATCAACAAGTCAGATAGTAAGCACGGAAGAGGATGTCAGGAAATCAGAAACTTCATACACTGTTGGTGGGAATGTAAAATGATGTAGTCATTTGGAAAACAGTGTGATGGTTCTACATATTTGATAAGTGCATAAACTTTTATTCAATACCATAATGATATAGAATAGCTCTATATTTTATTTTTATCTATATATATAGAATCTATCTATATCTATCTATAGTTCTATATTCTATATATAGAACATGTATTCTATATATAGATATCTATATCTATCCATATCTATCTATAGTTCTATATTCTATCTATATCTATGTCCAGATATCCTAATCTTTCCTCCAACTATTTTGTAGCTAACTTGTTCCTGAAACACCCAACTCCCAGAAACCACTGTTCTGTAATTTACTGTAGTTTTACCTTTTCCAGAATGCCATACCAATAGAATTATATTATTTGTAACATTTCATTTCTTTCACTTCTTAAACTCGAGAATCATCCAGTGTTGTGTGAATCAACATTTTGTTGCATTTTCTTGCTAAATAGTTAGTATTCAATTGTATGGATACACCACAGTGTCTTTATCCATTTACCAGTTAAAAGCCATATGAGTTGTTTCCAATTTTTGGCAATTATAGCTAATCATTAACATTCAGATATTTTTGTGAACATAAGCTATTTTTTTTCTCCTGGGTAATCAACTACAAGCAAAAATTCTAGATTAATATTATATATCTATATTTAACTTCATAAAAAATTGCCGATTTTCATAGTACATTTTATACTGTACATTTATGCATACTATGCATTTTCCTATAGATATTATACTCCCACAAGCTATTTATAAAATTTCTTATGGTTTTACATCCTTATCATGACTTGATATTACATGTTTCCCTTTGCTTTTTTGCAATTCTAATAATTGTATAGTGTTATCTTATTGTGTTTTTAATTTGCCTTTTCCTAATGGTTAAGGATCTTTTTTTTAAAGATATTATTTATTATTTTTGGAAAGAGAAAGAGAACATGGGTGGCAGGGGGGGAGGCAGAGGCAGAAGGAGAAGGGAAGGCAAACTCCTGGTTGAGTAGGGAGCCTGATTCAGGACTCAATTCCAGGACCCGGGGATCATGACTTGAGCCAAAGGCAGACACCTAACCAACTGAGCCAGTTAAAGGTGCCCTAGTTAAAAGTCTTCTGTCATCTGTATATGAAGTGTCTACTCAGATCCATTACTCATTTTTCAGTAGTGTTTATTTTATTGTTATAGTAGTGTTTATTTATTGTTGAATCTTGAGAATTAAAAAAAATTCTAGATAAAGTCTGTTGTCAAAGACATGATTTCTATTGACATAGGCATTCATTTCACCTAGGTAAATATCTAATAGTAGAGTGGCTTGATTGTGTGGTAGGTGTATGTTTAACTTTTTAAGAAACAATCTAACATGAAAAATAGGGCTTATCCCAAGAATTCAAGGTTGGTTTAATACTCAAAAGTCAATTATTGTAATTCATCATATTAAAAAAAATAAGTTAAAAAACCCATATTATCATCTCAATCAATTCAGGAAGAGCATTTGACAAAATCCAACATCTCTCAGAAGACAGTTTCTTCAACTTGACCAAGGCATCAATGAGAACTAGCTTCATATGTAAGTATAAAAGGCTAAAAATATTATTTTAATAATAGGAAGAAGACAAGAATATGCACTCTTCCTTACCACTTCTAGTCAATGTTTATTGGAGGGTCTAGCCAGTGCAAAAAGTGAAGAAAAAGAAATAAAAGACCTCTACATTGGAAAGAAAGAAGTAAAACTCTATTTGCAAACAAAATTTTTTGAAAATTTCATTAAATATACAAAAAGGCTAACAGAACAAATGAGTTTAGCCATGTTGGAGGACACAAAATCAGAATACAAAAATCAATTATATTTCTATGCACCATCAATGACCATCAGGAATTAAAATTAAAAACTATACCACTTATCTAAAATGTAAATATATGGAAAAGTTACACATAAATACAACAAAAGATATGAAAGACTTAAACTTCCAGGATGCAAGGATGGTTCAATATTTGCAAATCAATGTCATACACTACCATAAACAAAAAGAAGGAGAAAAATCATATGATTTTTCATATTTTTCAGAAAAAGCATTTCACAGCATTCAACATTTATTCTACCCTCAACAAAATGGGAGTTAGAAGGAATATACCTCAACATACTAGGTCATATGAAAAACCCGCAGCTAACATCATCCCTAATAATAGAAAACTGAGTTTTCCCTCTAAGATAAAATAAAACTAGGATGTCCACTCTTACCACTTTTATTCAACATGGTACTGAAAGTCCTAGCCACAGCAATCAGACAAGAAAAAGAATGAGGCATACATATTGATAAAGAGGAAGTTAAACTGCCACCATTTGCAGACATGACACTATACACAGAAAATCCTAAAGAATGCACCAAAAAGCTAGTAGAATAATAAATGAATCCAATATAGTGTTTATATACATTAACAACAAAGTTATAGAAGGAGAAATTTTGAAAAACAACGTCATTTATAATTGCACCAAGAAGAATAAAGTACCTAGGAATAAAGTTAACCAAAGAGTTGAAAATTATAAAACAGTTAAAGTCAAAAAGTCAGAAAATTATAAAACATTGATGATAGAAATTGAGTATGACACAAACAAATGGACAGATACCCCAATGCTCCTGGATTGGAAGAAATAATACTATCAAAATATCCATATTACCCAAAGCAATCTACAGATTCAATCCATTCCTTATCAAAACACCAACAGCATTTTTCACAAAACTTGAACAAATAATACCATAATTTGTATGGAACCAGAGAAGACCCCCAATAGCCAAAGTAACCTGAGAAAGAAGAACAAAGCTGGACGTATCACAATTTCAGATTTTAAGAGAGACTACAAAGCTGTAGTAATAAAAACAGTATGGTACTGGCACAAAAATAGATGCATAGATCAACAGAACAGAATAGAGAGCCCAGAAATAAACCCATATTTATATGGTTAATTAATCTATGACAAATGAGGCAAGAATATACAATGGGGAAAGACAGTCTTTTTAATAAATGGTGCTGGGAAAACTGGATGGCTACATACAAAAGGATGAAACTGGACTACTTCCTAACACCATACACACAAATAAACTCAAAATGGATTAAAGACCCACAAGTAAGATCTGAAACCATAAAAATAGCAGAAGATAACACAGGCAATGATTTCTAAGATATTGGCCACAGTAATATTTTTCTAGATATGTTTCCTATGGCAAGGGAAACAAAAGCAAAAGAACTATTGGGACTGCATTAAAAAAATTTTTTTTTGAACAGGAAAGGAAAAAATTAAGAAAACATAGGATAACCTACTGAATTGAAGAAGATATTTGCAAATGACACATCCAATAAGGGCTGAGTATACAAAAGATCTATAACTTAATATCAAAAAATGAAAAACAAAAAACCAAACAATTCAATTAAAAAATAGGCAGAGAATTGAATAGACATTTTTCCAAAGGAAATATACAGAGTGCCAAGAGACACATGAAAAGATGCTAACTATTACTAATCATCAGGGAAATGCAAATCAAAACCATAATGCAATATCATCTTGCACTTGTTAGAATGGCTAAAATAAAAAAGACAAGAAACAACAAATGTTGGTGGGGATGGTGAGAAAAAAGGAACCCTTATGCACTATTGGTAGAAATGCAAACTAGTTCAGCCACTGTGAAAAACAGTGTGGAGTTTCCTCAAAAAATTAAAAATAAAAATACCATATGATCCAATAATTCCAATATTGGGGATTTACCCAGAGAAAATAAACCCCTATGCATTCCTGTAGCCTTATTTAAAATAGCCAAGACATGGAAGTAACCAAAGTGTCCACCATTAGATAAATGGGTAAGGAAAAAGTGGTGCACACAGGAATATTATACAGTCATAAAAATGGATGAGGCTGTACAATTTGAGACAAGTTGTTTGTATCTAGAGGCTATTATTCTAAGTGAAATAAGTCAGATTTAGAAAGACAAATACCATATGATTCCACTCATAAATGGAATCTAAAAAAATAAACAAACAAAAGGCAGACTCAGAACTATAAATACAGAGAACAAACTAAAGGTTGCCAGAGGGTACAGATTTGAGGGTTGGGTAAAATGAGTAAAATGAAGAGGGAGCTTTAGGTCTCCCCCTTTGGAATGAGTAAGTCATGGAAGTAAAAAGCAGAGCAAAAGGAATACAGTCAATTATACTGTAATAATGATGTAGCTAATATAGATAATAGCTATATTTGTGGTGAACAAACCATAATGTATAAATTTGTCTCATCACTAACTTGTAAATCTGAAACTAATGTAACATGGTGTGTCAACTATACTCAAATAAAAATAAGAAAAAGAAAATCATATTATATTGAAAAAGGTGGAAAGGAGAGAAATAATAGCCTTTTAACTAAATTATGATAGGACAATTACATATACACTTATAAGAAAATTAACCTTTAACCCTATTTCTCATTATAAACAAAATTAAACTCAAAATGGATTTTAGTTGTATGTTTGTAAATATAAAACTCTAAAGTTTAAGTCTTTTAAAAAAAAAGTAAAAGAATACTGATCTTTAGATAGGCAACACTTTCTAGATATGGCATAAAAATCACAATCCATAAAAAGCAATCGATATGCTGAATTCACCAAATTTTAAAACAGTACTTTTTGAAAAAACTAATAAGGGTATGAAGACACAAGACAAATGCTCCAGAATAGTGCTGAGTAGTGGTGATAGTGATAATCCTTATTTTATTCCTAATCTTAGGGCAAAATCATTGTCTTTTATCATTATGCCTAATGATACTTCCTACCAATTTTTCTGAGATCTCTTTTATCAGGTTAAGTTTCTCTTTTTATTTTGCTGAGAGTTTTTATTAAGAATGGTTGTTGGATTTTTTCAAAAGATATTTTTGTCTGGTGAGATAAATTATATGTTTTTATTACCCATATAAAAATGGCAAATTAAATTAAATGATTTGTGTGTGCATGTGTTTAATTTTTTTATTGTGGTAAAATACAGATAACATAAAATTTACCATCTTATTATTAAGTATACAGTTCAGTGTTACTAAATTCATTCATAATATTGTGCAGTTATCACCATTGTCCATCTTCCTAGCTCTCTCATATTTTAAAATCTTTAAAACTCCAAATCCATTAAACAATAACTCCCATTCCTACCTCTTCCTAGTTCCGGAAACCACCATTCTACTTTCTATCTATGATTTTGACTATTCTAAACATCTCACATAAGCAGTATTTGGGGGGGGGGGGGTTGTGACTGACTTATTTAACTTAGCATACTGTCCTCAAGTTTCCTCCATGCTTTGGCATATGTCAGAATTTCCCTTTAAGGCTATATAATATTCTATTTTTTTGTATATACCACTTTTGCTTATCTGCTCATCCACTGATAGATGTTCGGTTGCTTCAGTGTTTGAGCTTTTGTGAATAATGCTGCTTGAACATGGGATACAAATATCTCTTTGACACCATGCTTTTAATTCTTCGGGGTATATACCCAAGAGTTGAATTGCTGGATCATATGGTAATTTTATTTTTAACTTTTTAAAGACTGTCATCTTGTTTATTATAGTGACTACCATTTTACATTCCCATCAACAGGGCACAGGGTTCCAGTGTCTCCACATCCTCACCAACACCTGTTATTTTCTGTTTCATTTTGTTTTTGATATTAGCTATCCTAATGGGTGTGAGGTGGTATCACACTGCAATTTTGACTTGCACTTATTCAATAATTAGTGGTGGCCATCTCTTCATGTGTTTACTGGTCTTTTGTATATCTTCTTTGGAGAAATATCTATTCAAGTCTTCGGCTCATTTTTTATTCAAGTTGCTTATTCTATTATTTTTTATTTTGGTAGTTCTCTACATACTGTAAGTATTAATAAACATATATTGTTGCTATTATGTTAGAATTATATTATATATTATACATAATAAAGTTATTGTATTATTATATATGTGTATGATATATGTAATACATAATAATATCCAGAGTACGTATGTATGTACGTGTGTGTGTGTGTGTGTGTGCGTGTGTGTGTATTTATATGTATATAATTACAACATGTATTCTGGATATTGTCTGAACAGATTCATGATTTGCAAATATTTTCTCCCACTCTATGGGTTACCATTTTACTCTGTTAGTAATGTCTTTTGGTTCACAAAAATTTTAAATTTTCATGAAGTCTCATTTATCTACTCTTTGTTTTGTTGTCTGTGCCTTTGATGTCATATCTAATAAATCATTGTCAAATCCAATGTCATGATTTTGTCTCTCCTTCTTTTTCTAAGAGTTTTATTTTTCAAGGTTTTACATTTAGATCTTTGATCCACTTTGAGTTAATTGTTGTATATGGCTTTAGATAAGGGTCCAACTTGATTCTTTTGCATATGGATATCTGTTTCTTCCAGTACCATTTACGGAAGACTGTCCTTTCTCTGTGGCAACATCTTAGCACCCTTGTCAAAAATCGTTTTACCACATTTATGAGGGTTTAATTTTGGGCTTTCTATTCTATTGGTTTACATATCTGTCTCTATGTCAATATCACACTGTTTTGATTACTTTAGCTTTGTAGTAAGTTTTTAAGTCAGAAAGTATGAGTCCTCTAGTTTTGATCATTTTGGCTATTCAGGGCCCTTTTCTGCAGAACATATCATTGGGATTTTGATAGGGACTGCACTGAATTTGTAGATCACTTTAGGTACTATTAACATCCTAACAATATTAAGTCTTCCAATCCATGAACATGGAATATGTCTTCATTTATTTGTGTTTTTCTCACTTTGCAGATTTCTTCTCTCCCATTTTCTCTGAACCCCCTAGCTGCTTTGGTCTCCCTATACTCTCAGCTCTTTTTTTGGGGGGGGGGGTAGGGACTGCTCAATCCTTTAATAACCCACGTTAGGATAAATGATTTATCACTGAACAGCATACATGATATGAAAAAAGCCCAAAACCATGAAGAATAGTCAACGCAGATGAGATCCACAAAAATGTGGATCCAACAGACCACCTGTAAGAGACCCAGCGGAATGGGCCTTTCCTCCAGGTGTCGCAGGTACTGAAAGCTACAGATCACAGGCCCTTCCCTTCCCACGGTCCGTTTTTCTAGCCCCGACTTCCATCCATCAGACACAAACAGCAGAGCAGCCCCAGGCCCACTGAGGTCAAGCTAGCCCTTCCTTCCACTCCTCAAACATGTGTGTGTCCCACAGACAAATGGACCACCACACACAGAGGGACCCACTGGAGCTGGGAGGGCCCATCTGGCATGGCACCTGCAGCTCTGTCTCTGCACACCTGGAGTCCAGTCTGTCCCCACCAGCCAGCACCCAGTGCTCACTGCAGGGCTTGAAGAGGGGAGCCGTGGCACCCGTGGGTGTTAGCAAAGACCTGCTGTCTTTAATCCTGCCCTTTAATCCAAGAAGTCTACCAAGCATTGTCTCAGTTCCTCATTCCAGCCTGGAAAGTCTCTCAAGACAGTATGCTAGGGAATTATAGGGCTCACTTTTTGTGTTTCTCATTGCTCAGGGATTACTGACCTTTTTTGCCTGGTATCCAGTATCTTGAAAATCACCTCATAGTATATTTCCTATATTTTGATTGTTTAAGGTGGATAGGTAAACCTGGTCTTTATTACTCCATCATGTTCAGAAATAGGAGTCTGAAATCAGGGTTCCTTCCCAGCTATAAGCAAAGTCAGGGATTAACTCTCCTGGATGTTAGCAAATCCATCCTGCCTTGGTATCTTTCTGATACCCTCAATTAGAATTTTTTAAGTAATTTGTTTCACACTATTTCTATTGCTATAAGAAATTTTGGTCTAAAATGAACTAGTCTGCCATTGCTGGAAGCAAAATTTCTATTATGCAATTAATATTTTATCTTGATAATATATCTTACTATCTACTGAATTCTTCATATATTCTCTAAGACTACTGACTGACCTTTCCAGTCATGGCAGGAGCAATTCAACAGACATTCCTTAAATAACATCTGTGTATAAGGCATATAGGAAGCAATGTGAGGGTTACAAAATGTTGGAACTCTTGGTCCCTATTTGTGTAGATTTTTATGGGCTAACATTTAAAAATTATTTTAAAAAATTTTTAAAAATCATAATTAATGGGGGGTATGGATATAAATGTAACAAAACTATGTATACTAATAATGTTAAAAGCCACTTAAATGCCTAAAAATATATAAAAGTAAAATATTTGTAAAAACGCTTGCACTTGGGGCGCCTGGGTGGCTCAGTGGGTTAAAGCCTCTGCCTTCAGCTCAGGTCATGATCTCAGCGTCCTGGGATCGAGCCCCGCATCGGGCTCTCTATTCAGCAGGGAGCCTGCTTCCTCCTCTCTCTCTGCCTGCCTCTCTGCCTGCTTTTGATCTCTGTCTAATAAATAAACAAAAATCTTTAAAAAAAAAAAAAAACAAAAAAACGCTTGCACTTCAGTTGTCAAAGCAAACTTTTGTTATTTGTAGGTATTAATAGAGCCACCAGTAAATCAAAATCAAATTGTTTCCCTAACTTGAATTTCCTAGAGCAAAATTAAAGATTTACAAGACACAAATAATCTTATAAGGTGTAGCCTTCATTTTTCCTGCTAATTAATTTATTTTTATAACATAAAAATGCCTCCAATATTGTTTTAGGCCTTAAGGTAACAAAGATCACTGAGACAAAATAAAATATACAAATGTGGAATAAATTAATGCACAAACATATTCAGTAACTAGTACTAAAAATAAAGCCTTAAATAGAAAAACAAAACGAGGTTTTCCTAATGTTATTTCAGTTTCATTGATATAAATTAACATTCATTCAAGTAATCATTTGTGAACTCAAACAAATGTGTGCACACATGCATAGATACAAACAGATATACGCAAATATGTTAATTTAGAGTTAAACAAAACAAAGATACACAAATGGAAGTCACAAAAAGAATTGGTTATCGGAGAGGAGGAGTCAAGATGGCGGAGAAGTAGCAGGCTGAGACTACTTCAGGTAGCAGGAGATCAGCTAGATAGCTTATCTAAAGATTGCAAACACCTACAAATCCAACGGGAGATAGAAGAGAAGAAGAACAGCAACTCTAGAAACAGAAAATCAACCACTTTCTGAAAGGTAGGACTGGTGGAGAAGTGAATCCAAAGTGATGGGAAGATAGACCGTGGGGGGAGGGGCCGGCTTCCGGCAAGCAGCGGAGCAACGGAGCACAAAATCGGGACTTTTAAAAGTCTGTTCTGCTGAGGGACATGGATCCAGAGGCTTAACCGGGGTGAAGCCCACGCAGGGTCAGCGTGGCCTCAGGTCCCGCAGGGTCACAGAAGGATCGGGGGTGTCTGAGTGTCGCAGAGCTTATAGGTATTAGAACAGGGAAGCCGGCTACAGAGACAGAGCCGAGGAGTGAGCTCACAGCTCGGGGTTACCTTGAACCGGTCGCAGGCTCGGTCAGCTCGGAGCGTGGCCGGAGGCCAGGGTGACGAGAGTAATTGGGCGCTGTTCTCTGAGGGCGCACTGAGGAGTGGGGCCCCGGGCTCTCAGCTCCTCCAGGCCGGAGACCGGGAGGCCGCCATCTTCATTCCCGCCCTCCGGAACTCTACTGAAAGCGCTCAGGGAACAAAAGCTCCCGAAAGCAAGCAAACCCGAGCAGATTACTCAGCCCGGCCCCGGGTAAGGACGGTGCCAACTCTGCCTGGGGCAAAGACACTTGAGAATCACTACAACAGGCCCCTTCCCCAGAAAATCAACAAGAAATCCAGCCAGGACCAAGTTCACTTACCGAGGAATGCAGTTTCAATACCAAGGAGAGCTGCGGAATTCCAGAGGAGGAGAAAGCAAAGCACGGAGCTCATGGCTTTCTCCCCATGATTCTTTAGCCTTGCAGTTAATTTAATTTTTTTTCTTTTTCAATTTTTTTTCTCTTCTTCTGCTAAATTTTTTTAACTTTTACCCTTTCCTTTTTTAACGTTTTTTAACTAGTTTATCTAATATATATATATATATATATATTTTCCTTTTTATATTTTTTCTTTATTCGTTTTCTTCTTTTAATTGTTTCTTTTTTTTTTTTTTCTTTCTGAACCTCATTTTATCCCCTTTCTCCCCCCTCACGATTTGGGATCTCTTCTGATTTGGTTAAAGCATATTTTCCTGGGGTTGTTGCCACCCTTGTAGTATTTTACTTGCTCGTTCATATACTCTTATCTGGACAAAATGACAAGGCGGAAAAATTCACCACAAAAAAAAGAACAAGAGGCAGTACCGAAGGCTAGGGACCAAATCAATACAGACATTGGTAATATGTCAGATCTAGAGTTCAGAATGACGATTCTCAAGGTTCTAGCCAGGCTCGAAAAAGGCATGGAAGATATTAGAGAAACCCTCTCGGGAGATATAAAAGGCCTTTCTGGAGAAATAAAAGAACTAAAATCTAACCAAGTTGAAATCAAAAAAGCTATTAATGAGGTGCAATCAAAAATGGAGGCTCTCACTGCTAGGATAAATGAGGCAGAAGAAAGAATTAGCGATATAGAAGACCAAATGACAGAGAATAAAGAAGCTGAGCAAAAGAGGGACAAACAGCTACTGGACCACGAGGGGAGAATTCGAGAGATAAGTGACACCATAAGACGAAACAACATTAGAATAATTGGGATTCCAGAAGAAGAGGAAACAGAGAGGGGAGCAGAAGGTATATTGGAGAGAATTATTGGAGAGAATTTCCCCAATATGGCAAAGGGAACAAGCATCAAAATCCAGGAGATTCAGAGAACCCCCCTCAAAATCAATAAGAATAGGTCCACACCCCGTCACCTAATAGTAAAATTTACAAGTCTTAGTGACAAAGAGAAGATCCTGAAAGCAGCCCGGGAAAAGAAGTCTGTAACATACAATGGTAAAAATATTAGATTGGCAGCAGACTTATCCACAGAGACCTGGCAGGCCAGAAAGAGCTGGCATGATATATTCAGAGTACTAAACGAGAAAAACATGCAGCCAAGAATACTATATCCAGCTAGGCTATCATTGAAAATAGAAGGAGAGATTAAAAGCTTCCAGGACAAACAAAAACTGAAAGAATTTGCAAATACCAAACCAGCTCTACAGGAAATATTGAAAGGGGTCCTCTAAGCAAAGAGAGACCCTAAAAGTAGTAGATCAGAAAGGAACAGAGACAATATACAATAACAGTCACCTTACAGGCAATACAATGGCACTAAATTCATATCTCTCAATACTTACCCTGAATGTTAATGGGCTAAATGCCCCAATCAAAAGACACAGGGTATCAGAATGGATAAAAAAACAAAACCCATCTATATGTTGCCTACAAGAAACTCATCTTAAACCTGAAGACACCTCAAGATTTAAGGTGAGGGGGTGGAAAAGAATTTACCAAGCTAATAGACATCAGAAAATAGCAGGAGTGGCAATCCTTATATCAGATCAATTAGATTTTAAGCCAAAGACTATAATAAGAGATGAGGAAGGACACTATATCATACTCAAAGGATCTGTCCAACAAGAAGATCTAACAATTTTAAATATCTATGCCCCTAACGTGGGAGCAGCCAACTATATAAACCAATTAATAACAAAATCAAAGAAACACATCGACAATAATACAATAATAGTAGGGGACTTTAACACTCCCCTCACTGAAATGGACAGATCATCCAAGCAAAAGATCAACAAGGAAATCAAGGTCTTAAATGACACACTGGACCAGATGGACATCACAGATATATTCAGAACATTTCATCCCAAGGCAACAGAATACACATTCTTCTCTAGTGCACATGGAACATTCTCCAGAATAGATCATATTCTCGGTCCTAAATCAGGTCTCAACCGTTATCAAAAGATTGGAATCATTCCCTGCATATTTTCAGACCACAATGCTCTGAAGCTAGAACTCAATCACAAGAGGAAATTTGGAAAGAACCCAAATACATGGAGACTAAACAGCATCCTTCTAAAGAATGAATGGGTCAACCAGGAAATTAAAGAAGAGTTGAAAAAATTCATGGAAACAAATGATAATGAAAACACAATGGTTCAAAATCTGTGGGACACAACAAAGGCAGTCCTGAGAGGAAAATATATAGTGGTACAAGCCTTTCTCAAGAAACAAGAAAGGTCTCAGGTACACAACCTAACCCTACACCTAAAGAAGCTGGAGAAAGAACAAGAAAGAAACCCTAAACCCAGCAGGAGAAGAGAAATCATAAAGATCAGAGCAGAAATCAATGAAATAGAAACCAAAAAAACAATAGAACAAATCAACGAAACTAGGAGCTGGTTCTTTGAAAGAATTAATAAGATCGATAAACCCCTGGCCAGACTTATCAAAAAGAAAAGAGAAAGGACCCAAATAAATAAAATCATGAATGAAAGAGGAGAGATCACAACTAACACCAAAGAAATACAGACAATTATAAGAACATACTATGAGCAACTCTACGCCAGCAAATTTGACAATCTGGAAGAAATGGATGCATTCCTAGAGACATATAAACTACCACAACTGAACCAGGAAGAAATAGAAAGCCTGAACAGACCCATAACCAGTAAGGAGATTGAAACAGTCATCAAAAATCTCCAAACAAACAAAAGCCCAGGGCCAGATGGCTTCCCGGGGGAATTCTACCAAACATTTAAAGAAGAACTAATTCCTCTTCTCCTGAAACTGTTCCAAAAAATAGAAATGGAAGGAAAACTTCCAAACTCATTTTATGAGGCCAGCATCACCTTGATCCCAAAACCAGACAAGGATCCCATCAAAAAAGAGAACTACAGACCAATATCCTTGATGAACACAGATGTGAAAATTCTCACCAAAATACCAGACAATAGGATTCAACAGTACATTAAAAGGATTATTCACCACGACCAACTGGGATTTATTCCAGGGCTGCAAGGTTGGTTCAACATCCGCAAATCAATCAATGTGATACAACACATTAATAAAAGAAAGAACAAGAACCATATGATACTCTCCATAGATGCTGAAAAAGCATTTGACAAAGTACAGCATCCCTTCCTGATCAAAACTCTTCAAAGTGTAGGGATAGAGGGCACATACCTCAATATTATCAAAGCCATCTATGAAAAACCCACCGCAAATATCATTCTCAATGGAGAAAAACTGAAAGCTTTTCTGTTAAGGTCAGGAACACGGCAGGGATGTCCGTTATCACCACTGCTATTCAACATAGTACTAGAAGTCCTAGCCTCAGCAATCAGACAACAAAAGGAAATTAAAGGCATCCAAATCGGCAAAGAAGAAGTCAAACTATCACTCTTCGCAGATGATATGATACTATATGTGGAAAACCCAAAAGACTCCACTCCAAAACTGCTAGAACTTGTACAGGAATTCAGTAAAGTGTCAGGATATAAAATCAATGCCCAGAAATCAGTTGCATTTCTCTACACCAACAACAAGACAGAAGAAAGAGAAATTAAGGAGTCCATCCCATTTACAATTGCACCCAAAACTATAAGATACCTAGGAATAAATCTAACCAAAGAGACTAAGAATCTATACACAGAAAACTATAAAGTACTCATGAAAGAAATTGAGGAAGACACAAAGAAATGGAAAAATGTTCCATGCTCCTGGATTGGAAGAATAAATATGGTGAAAATGTCTATGCTACCTAAAGCAATCTACACATTTAATGCAATTCCTATCAAAGTACCATCCATTTTTTTCAAAGAAATGGAACAAATAATCCTAAAATTTATATGGAACCAGAAAAGACCTCGAATAGCCAAAGCAATATTGAAAAAGAAAGCCAAAGTTGGTGGCATCACAATCCCGGACTTCAAGCTCTATTACAAAGCTGTCATCATCAAGACAGCATGGTACTGGCACAAAAACAGACACATAGACCAATGGAACAGAATAGAGAGCCCAGAAATAGACCCTCAACTCTATGGTCAACTAATCTTCGACAAAGCAGGAAAGAATGTCCAATGGAAAAAAGACAGCCTCTTCAACAAATGGTGTTGGGAAAATTGGACAGCCACATGCAGAAAAATGAAATTGGATCATTTCCTTACACCACACACGAAAATAGACTCAAAATGGATGAAGGACCTCAATGTGAGAAAGGAATCCATCAAAATCCTTGAGGAGAACACAAGCAGAAACCTCTTCGACCTCAGCCACAGCAACATCTTCCTAGGAACATCACCAAGGCAAGGGAAGCGAGGGCAAAAATGAACTATTGGGATTTTATCAAGATCAAAAGCTTTTGCACAGCAAAGGAAACAGTGAACAAAACCAAAAGACAACTGACAGAATGGGAGAAGATATTTGCAAATGACATATCGCATAAAGGGCTAGTGTCCAAAATCTATAAAGAACTTAGCAAACTCAACACCCAAAGAACAAATAATCCAATCAAGAAATGGGCAGAGGACATGAACAGATATTTATGCAAAGAAGACATCCAGATGGCCAACAGACACATGAAAAAGTGCTCCATATCACTCAGCATCAGGGAAATACAAATCAAAACCACAATGAGATATCACCTCACACCAGTCAGAATGGCTAAAATGAACAAGTCAGGAAATGACAGATGCTGGCGAGGATGCGGAGAAAGGGGAACCCTCCTACACTGTTGGGAATGCAAGCTGGTGCAACCACTCTGGAAAACAGCATGGAGGTTCCTCAAAATGTTGAAAATAGAACTACCCTATGACCCAGCAATTGCACTGCTGGGTATTTACCCTAAGGATACAAACGTAGTGATCCGAAGGGGCACGTGCACCCAAATGTTTATAGCAGCAATGTCTACAATAGCCAAACTATGGAAAGAACCTAGATGTCCATCCACAGATGAATGGATAAAGAAGATGTGGTATATATACACAATGGAATACTATGCAGCCATCACAAGAAATGAAATCTTGCCATTTGCGACGACGTGGATGGAACTAAAGGGTATCATGCTTAGCGAAATAAGTCAATCGGAGAAAGACAACTATCATATGATCTCCCTGATATGAGGGAGAGGAGATGCAACATGGGGAGTTAAGGGGGTAGGAGAAGAGTAAATGAAACAAGATGGGATTGGGAGGGAGACAAACCATAAGTGACTCTTAATCTCACAAAACAAACTGAGGGTTGATGGGGGGAGGGGGGGTGGGGTTATGGACATTGAGGAGGGTATGTGCTATGGTGAGTGCTGTGAAATGTGTAAACCTGGCGATTCACAGACCTGTACCCCTGGGAATAAAAATATATTATATATTTAAAAAAATAAAATTATTAATAAAAAAAAGAATTGGTTTTCGGAGCTCTCAATGTCACAGGAAGATACTGAATATCTATGGAGGCTTAGCAGTGTTTAGGAAATTTTTTAGCTTAGTTTTTGTCTGTTTGTTTTTTAGTAAATCAAAATTAAAGACGTTTGTCTTAGAACTATTTCAAATTTTTAAAAATTTTTTTAATTATCTTTATTTGAGAGAGAGAGAGAGATAGCAAGAGAGAGCACAAGGAGGGGGAGCATCAGAGGGGATGGAGAAGCAGGCTCCATGTACAGCAGCAGGGACCCTGATGTGGGGCTCTATCCCAGGACTCCGGGATCATGACCTGAGCTGAAGGCAGATGCTTAACCAACTGAGCCCATCTAGGTGCCCCTAGTTGTTTTTTAAATCAAGTGAAAAGAAATACAAATAAATTTGATGACACTCAAAAAAATAATCTTTTGACACTGCTTAATGGCTTTGAGACCTAAGAATTTGTCCCTTTATAGACAACTCCTGGGCCACTACAATAGGCAGTTCACTGGCTCAAAGTCAGTCAATGGCTAGTCAATTATAAACCTCCCACCATCTAAATATTGCACTTAGGGAAAGCACAGCAGAAACCACTGAGAACCCAAACCACTGAAGCTATGGAGCCCCTCATGGTTTAAATTTCAGTCAGGATACAGTTGGGATTGCAGAATATTTTTCTAAATAAGTAATTGTGATTTATTCAGAGGCTAAGAATATAGTTTGCAAGGAACTTTTAGTTGTCTTTGATAAATCAGATTGAGAAAGGTCAAGAAAATAATCAGGTCAAAGCTGTCTGCCCCAAATTTTCCAGTAACTTGATAATAGTTCTTTATATTTTCATCCATATTTATCCCAAACTGCTCTGCACAGAGTTCTTACAATTATGACTTAAAAGTTGATAAAAATCATGAATTGTCTTTCAAAAACATTTTGGGTAATTGATTTATGAGAACATTCTTCTTGTAAGAAGAAGATTATTCAGTTATAGGACTTTAATTTCAAATTGTACATTATATCAAAAAATGCAAGCTTCTTAATAGCCATGGTTTTGTGATAAATATTACTTCATGTTATACTTATATTCCATTCTTCCAGTCTACTCTTAAATCTTAGAAAAATAAATACAATGGCCTTACAGTAGGTTCAGGGATTTCCCTAAATACACACAGAAAAATAGCTATCTCTCTATGTATAGATAAATAGATATAGAGATAAGTACATACATATATACATGTAATATGGATATATAGCTCTATAGCTACATGCCTATGTATATGAGTATATGTATGGAGAGATCTTTGTTCACCCCATCAATTATGAAGCCAGATAAAGTGTGACAAGGAATTCATAATGTTCAGACGTTCATTTAAACAAATTTTTCATTCCATAAACACTGCCTCAGCTTTCAAACATAAATAAGGAAAGATGAACTATTCATATCATCTCTCCAGATGTTTTGTGTTTTGAGACTGCACATCACAGCTGGACCAGTGATCTCTGATTCCTGGGAAACAGAGAACTCTGTAGCTCAACTTTCATACAGAGGGCTCTCTGGCTCTGAGGTGGAAGCAGGTGGACACCATATTCTGAATTTTTTTTACCAATAGAGCAAAATTTTTCATCAAGCAGTAGCATCAGGGATAAAAATGTCACAGCTATTATTTCCTGAAATGCATTAAAAAAAATCTTAAGGAGAGAGTTTAGATTTCTTATATTAGCTTTTTTTTTTATCTTGGACTAAATACTGACCAAAAATGTATATACTAAAGCCATGAAAATAATCTTTGGTTCCTAAGACTTAGATGTATTCAAGATATTAGTGGGCCTCACTAAAATTAGCCTTGAGATTTAAAAAAAAAAAAAAGCCAAAACATTAATGATTCATTGAATTTTTTGATTAGCAAAGGTTTTTAACTTCAGGTAAGGAGTTTAAACATTCTTTTGAGAAAAGATTTGCCACTTAAAGTTCTTGGGACGGTGGCAGATTTCCCAAAGAAACTTTCAGATAAGCAAAGATAATCATGAAATCGTCCTCCATAATAAAATTATGAAGAATTTAATATTGGGGGTAGGGAGGTATATCTCACATTCTAAATGATCCAGAAAGATTGGGCACTTGGAGGAAGGGTAAAAGATGAGAAAAAAAATATCATTGGACCATTTGGTAAAAGAAAGACTAAAAGCATTCTTTTCCCAATATGACAATGCATCAAAATCTCTGAGGTACCTGACAAAATGAAAGTTTTCAACTTATCCCATACCTACTGGATCAAAATCTCAAGACACGAAGCTTCTTAATCTTCATTTTCAACAAACTTCACAGGTGATTATCATACATCAAAAAGAAGTTAGAAAACCACTGCAAACAGAAAAACAGAGATATCAGGTGGGAATTTGGGGAAAACAAATACGTATACTGGTACAATGTGAAAACATCTTTAATAAAGATGAGTCAACTTATTAAATGCTAGATGGAAAGGGTTTCTTGTGGAAATCAGTGAAATAATTGAGTTCTGAATCAGCCTGTGTGGTAGAAAAATAATTGTCATAGAATTTACAGGAAAAAAAATTTTCATTCATGTTTTGTTTCAGAAAAATTTTCTCTATTATGAATCTACTATTTTGTTATGAATGAGAGTCAAGTGAAGAGAAACTCAGTTTTCTTTGCTGATTGAGGATCTTGTACTTTCTCAAAGCCATAATTGTGATCATCATTTTATATCTGCCAATGATAATAACAGTTGGTATAAATACCATAAAATATTGGACTAAATATGTATTATATCTATAGTATTCTCAGAGAACAAATGGCCTCAGGAAGCTGAGAAGAGGTATTAAAAGTGTTAGGTGAACTGAAGTCTGGATTTTTGCAACCACAGAGGATGTGAATGGGGCTGGAATGAGCTTCTGCTAAAATGTCCAAGCCCAGGGGCACCTGGGTGGCTCAGTGGGTTAAGGCCTCTGCCTTCGGCTCAGGTCATGATCCTAGGGTCCTGGGATCGAGTCCCGCATCGGGCTCTCTGCTCAGCAGGGAGCCTGCTTCCTCCTCTCTCTCTCTGCCTGCCTCTCTGCCTACTTGCGATCTCTGTCTGTCAAATAAATAAATTTTTAAAAAAAATGTCCAAGCCCCAAGCAGTCAAGTCATGTTACTAGGTGGAAGAAAAGAATATGAAAACAGAGAGCATCATTGCAAGTGGGCAATGAGCCCAGGTGTGCACTAATTTGGAATATAAATAGATCTTTTGTCCTCAGGGTTGTTCCTATCAGATAGCTAGCACTGCCATGCTCTATACCAACTAGGAACTATTTTAAAATGACTCAAAACATGAACTCAACCAGGTATGTGAGTGTATGTGTGTGTTAGACAAATTCTTCATATTGCTTTAAGAAGAGAACATTTTGGTTAATTGGAGGGGTCAGTCAGTTAACTAGGTGTCATATCATGTGTTTTTCCTTCTTTGCTCACATTTTGCTAACTATCTTTTAGTATACATACTTTAGAATGAAGGATGTGTTCTTTCATTACAGTCAAAAGAAGAGAAATCAAGTCTGAATACAGGATAATAGCAAAAGCAGTTATCACTAAATGAAAAGAATACAAATTTATGGCATCCAATTCTTTTGTTTGTTTTTTCAGAGTGAAATATATTTCATTGTTTTTCCTCATTATGAAAGGCTATTCTTTTTAAAAGAAGAGTCTAAAAATATGGAAGAGTAAAAATTACAGTAATAATTATAATAACTATAACAAACCTCTTAAGCCTATTATCTGAAAGACAACTATTGTAAACCTTGGCAAATATATTTTCAGAGTCTTTATGTACACATAGTGCATATATTCAACAATCATTTTACTTCTATTATTTTAAAAAATGGTATCATAGTTTAGTTTATTAATAAATTACTAATTTTCAACCACTTTTTACCTATAAAACAATTTCATATGGTTCAAACAACACATCCTATTTTTCAGTGCTTATTTTCCCTTTAAAAATATATCATGAATATCTTTCCATAATAAATTCCTACAATTTCTGCATAGTTTTCCATTATGTGGAAATTTATTAACTGATCCTCTTTTATTAGACATTTAGATTTTCATTTTTTCCTATTACTAATAGGGCTTCTATAAACATTCTTATGGCTAAATCTATCCCACATACTTCCACCTTCCCTGCCAAGGGATACATTCTCATAAGTAGAATTCTTGGATGAAAAGACACGTCCTAGAAGTACATATTTTTTAGCCTACCATTTTTCCACAAATGTTCTGTGTTGTTGTTTACTTTCTATGGCTACATCTACACACAAAGACAGGTTTTGTTATTCACTACTTGTACTAGCTACTAACACGTTGAACATAATACAGTGTTTTGGTAAAAAGCTTTGAAAATGACTTTTTCTTCAGCTGTTCTGTGTGTATGTGTGTGGGGACGGTGGGGGAGTGCTGGCAAAATTGCAAGCCCTAAATGTATTGATATCATTGTCTATTTTCTTGATTCAAAATTATTAACACTGTGATATTTAGAGATGATGAACAAGGTCTGCACTAATCAGATGAAAACTCTCATTCCTCAAATGAACCCCTCAGGTGAAAATAAGTATTGAAAGAGAAGGATTTAAGTGAATTCCTGGCTTCTTTTCCACATTGGGCCTGTAGAAACCTTGTCTGTAATTGCTTTTTTTATTTTCCAGCAACCATGTTTTAGTTGCCCATCATAAACATCAACTAAATCTTGAGAAGTCTTTCCTCACCTGTCCTTGACTGTTTAGTCAGAAAGCAAAGATAATAAAACTTGCAACATCAATTTGCCAGGCTTCATGTTGAAGGACTGTGGGATTATAAAGTATTGTTATTGGTTATTTTGAAAATAATAATTGAGAAGCTACAGCCATAGCTCATTCAGTGGGACAGGGACAGCAATTATGAAACTGATTAGGATTAAAGGTAAATACCAAAAAACAAAGTCTTCCCCAGAAGCTTGCAAGGTTAGAATGAATTTGATGTTACACTCCTGGCTGTGAGCTAGAATGGGAAATGTCTGAGGAGTTGGGAGTCAAGACACCTATAACAGCGACTCTCTGACTTATGTTCACAAACGTGGCTTGTGATCTCTCCGGGGTCAATGTCTTGACTTCTGACTGGCCTAAGAATTCATACATGCCTCTTTATACTATCATAGAGTCACTTTCTGTGTGTCTATCTCCCATATACTGTGGGGGCCATAAAGGTGAAGACCACAGTGTGTTCATATCTCCATGCAGCCCAGAGGTTGAAACTCTCGAAGCCCTAATGAATGGATAAATAAAGCAATGCTAATTTTATTTATTTATTTATTTATTTATTTATTTTTTATTTTCTAGCAATGCTAATTTTAAAAACCACAATTCTTTGTCAATTTTAGTTAAAGATTGGGTTAACAGGAGTAGTCCCCACGTTCCCAAATTAGGGACCAAAAGTAGGAGTGTCAAAGACCCCCCAAAAAATAACCTTATAATTTTATTAATTCAATCATTTTGTAGAAGTAAATGTTTGGAATAAACATGAAAAGCAGTATCTAAAGGGAAAGAAGATACTGAATTACGATCAAAACTCCCCAAATTATTAGAAGGCAGGGAGTTAAGGGAAGAGGTAAGATGGAATGGAATGAAAAAAAGGACTGGAAGAAAAATTGCTACCAGGAAACCAGTTCCCTTTCTTCCCACCAAATACTGGTCATTTACTACATGAGAAAAACAAACCATTTACTTCTAACTCATAGATTATATCTCAGAGAAGCTCAGTTTTTATTTTAGCTTTCTTTTTTTAAATTTTTTTTTAATTTTTTAAGTTTTTAAAGTTTTATTCAAATTCCAATTAGCTAGCATACAGAGTAGTATAAGTTTCAGATTGACAGTATAGTGATTCCATACTTCCATACAACACCCAATGCCCATCCTGACAAGTGTCCCCCTTTATCCCCATCACCTATTTCAACCCCTCCCCCCACCTGCCTCCTTCTGGTAAGCAGCAGTTTGTTCTCTAGATTAAGAATATGGTGACTAACATGACACAATAAAAAAGAAAAAAAGAAATACAATATTTAAAAGAAAAAGAAGGAGTCTGGATCTTGGGTTGCTTTCTTGATGATCAGTTCTTGTGTCAGATACAGGGAAGTAATCAGAGAAATCCAATATCCAAGCACCTGGCTCAGCTGGAACATAGCCACTCTAAGAAACAGAGTTAGAGATCAAAAAGTCTAGATAGTTCCTTCAAAACAAAGGTATGCCCATAGGCTCCCCATCAAAAGTCCTGATGAATGAAAATGCCAAAGCTGCCATCAAGAAAGTGTATGCTCATGGCGCAAAAGCTACAGTGGCTTGTATACAGGTTTTTCTGATACTCTTTTCCTGACTCCAGGTCTTGGCACCTGTTGTTCCCTCTGACTACAATGTCCCTATACCCTCATACATCTAGCCCTTTCTTCTCACTCAGCTCAAATGCAACATTCTCAGCGTCATCCTCCCCAAACATTCTATCTAATATCGACTGCTTCTCCCCAAACCATTTTTCTCAGTGGTCACACCTTTCTTTTATTTTCTTCATGGAACATGACATCAGAAACTATGTTATTTGTATATTTGTTTATTATCTGTCATTACACCCTAGAATATGAGTTCTAGGAGAATGGGGATTCTGTCTTAGTCATCATCACATCAGTGCTGGTGTGTGGTGGCCACCCAATACATATTTGTAGGAAGGAAGGAAGGAAAAGGAAAGGAAAGAAGGAAAGAGGGAGGGAGGGAGGGAGGAAGGGAAAGAAAGAAAGAAAGAAAGAAAGAAAGAAAGAAAGAAAGAAAGAAAGAAAGAAAGAAAGGAGAGGGAGGGAGGGAGGGAGGAAGGAAGGGAGAGAGAGAGAGGGAGAGAGGAAGAAAGAAAGAAAGAAGAGTTGAGAATCTTAGATATGTTTGTTTTGTTTTGTTTTGTTTTGTTTTGTTTGTTGAGAGTAGGACGACCCTTTACAGCAGGCTTGTTTACTCTTAGCATCTTAGTACTTAAGTGAATTTTGTTTAAACATGGTAAGACAGGCCATGTGGAATGAGCAAGCTCTTCTTAGGAATTCAAGAAACTAGAAATAGCAAAAGAGGAACACATGTCCTAGATAAGGGAAATGAGAAAGAAGCTGGCACAGGAGCAAAAGCAAGTGTCCTGCCTGGGTTGTAGGTAACACTAATTATATCCCAAGTACAAGGAGGACATGTAGTTGAAATGTCAAGCCAGTGTGTTGTTACAGGCCCTTCAAGAGTCACAGAAGATATAAGAGCCCAAAAGCAGTCCAACAGGAGGTCATAATTCTATCTCAGTTTTACAGGCTTGTAAAGGAAATGTCTAGATAAAAGCAGCTTTCACACAAAAACACAAAGATTCTGTGTTTCTAGAGTCTGAGTAATGTTTTGTTAATTTTAGTAGTTTAGCGTCAAGACCAAGAAGCACAATAGATTAATGGCTGAAAATGGTGGGTGGAGGAGCACATCAAGCTAGAGCATGAAGCTGCATCATGTTTAGCCAGGGTAAGAGGATTTATGCGTGTTTCCCAGTTCCTAAGATTGACATTCCTCTCAGAAGTTTCTTGGGTTTCTCTTGTTTCTCAATATTGCAATTATTAAAAAGAAAAAGCCGCAAGAGGGTTATTTTGACTGTCACTCAAACAATTAAATATCCTAGTTCCAGACCGGTTTATATTCCAAAACTTGTTCACAGAAAACTCCTTCAAACATCAATAGATGTTAGTCACCAAAGGCCTGATTAATGAAAGGAGAGCCGCAGCACTGGCTGAGAGAGAATGTTGTTCTGCAATTAGGGCACAAATGATCTTTCACTCTTCTGGCTGCAGATTATTTACTTTGGCCAAATTGAGAATAATCTGATATATGACAAGATTTATGAAACTTGAACAAAACTTCCAAAGCATGCATCTGAGCGTTGCTGACCAGATGGAATTTCTCAGTATAGTCTGCATGGAAACAAAGCCACACGTTTCCACAGTGCAACCAAAGACTCACGTTAAAATTCTGCTATAGGCTCAAGCTTTTCTCATGTTAGCCCCCATCTTAAATCACTTTCTGCTGATGCTTGTTATTAGCAAGGATCACTGTTTACTTTGGATAGTATGAATGTATAGACCAAACCAGTGGCTCTGCTCACACATGCCCATATATGTATGCACACAGACAGACATGCACATATATATGTAAATATATGTATGTGTATATATATATATGCTTATGAATATACACACACATGCAGAATAAATACAAAATAAAGTTGACAAGTAGAAAGTTTGGTCACACCAGCTCTTGGCAGTACATAAATAATCAAACTTTGGCTTTTTAAATTAAACTGGTTCTCATACTGAAATTAGAGAGTCGATTTTGTCTTTGGAAATGGAACCATTTTGTACAATACGTCCTTTAGCATTAAAATTCCAAGTTTCTTCCAACATGTTTTTATATACATCTAAATTCTTGCATTTTTGTTGTTGTTGTGGGAATTGACCTAATTTTTAATTCATGGAGATGTGCAGTCCCTATGCTTATGTATGTACGTTTTAGTTACTTGAAGACAGAAAATTAAAAACATTGTAGTTTTCAGTCTAAGTATCTTTTAGGGATACATAGAAAGTTAGTTAAGTATAGTGTTGTCCCTTTTCATGTTAACTCCTTCTATATTTTATTTTAAAAAGTAATATGTCACTATTTATTACCATTATCCATTACACACAGGGTAAATATGTCATTGTAATTTTAAATGTAAAATTATTATTTACTGAGATAGTTTGTTCTCATTCATACCAATCAATGCTTATTGAAAAACAAAATGTTAGTTTTGGGGGCACTTGGGTGGCTCAGTTGGCTAAGTTTCTGCCTTTGGCTCCAGTCCTGATGGTCCTGGGATCGAGCCCAGTGTTGGGCTCCCTGCTCAGTGAGGAGCCTGCTTCTCCCTCTCCCTCTGCTACTCCCCCTATTTGTGCTCTCTCATGTGTTCCCTCTCTCTCAAATAAATAAGTTCTTTAAAAAAATGTTAGTTTTAATCACATCATGTCTCACTGGAAGTAAAAATAACTACTACCTATGGGTGACATTATTTCAGTTTTTTTTTTCTTTTTTTAAGATTTTATTTATTTATTTGACAAACAGACATCACAAGTAGACAGAGAGGCAGGCAGAGAAAGGAGGAAGCAGGCTCCCTGCTGAGCAGAGAGCCCGATGTGGGGCTCCATCCCAGGATTCTGTGATCATGACCCGAGCCAAAGGCAGAGGCTTTAACCCACTGAGCCACCCAAGCGCCCCACATTATTTCAGTTTTTAAAACTCAAATTGTTCAAAGGGATTGATGCACCCATATGTTTATAGCAACATTATCTACAATAGTCAAATTATGGAAGCAGCCAACGTGTCCATCAACAGATGAATGGATAAATCAGAGAGGGAGATAAGCCATGAGAGGCTCTGGACTCTGGGAAACAAACTGAAGGTTACAGAAGGGAGGAGGGAGGGGGGATGGGGTGACCAGGTGATGGGTATTAAGGAGGGCATGCATTGGGATGCACACTGGGTGTTATACACAACTAATGAATCATTGAACACTACAACAAAAACTTATGATGTACTATATGTTGGCTAACTGAATATAATGAAAAGAACGTGCTATATGTACGTAATGGAGTATTATTCAGCCATAAAAAAGAATGAAAACCAAGATTAAAACTCTAAATTGGAATTTTCTAGCTTGAATAAAAATTTCAGAGTCATGTAAATGACCCCCTTGTTCCTACTTATTCCATAATGTCTTCCCATTCTGAATGAAGAGGTCCTTTTTAATTCACACACACAAAAATCAATTGTTTGGTGGAATGCTTAGCTCAAACCTGAAATATTACTCTTGTCAGCAATCCTAATGTTTACTCTATATGTAAAAATAATATACAATCACTGAGAACATGAGTCTAGATTTAATATTTTCCTTCTCTTGTCTATGTTCTTTTTAAATATATGTATTCATTTGAGGGTTATTTGAGGGGAAAGAATTAATATTTACCTTACTATCTCTCTTGTATCAGAGGTTATTTTGAAAGTTATATACTATCTTTTTCTCTTAACCCTCACAAAAACTCTATGCAGTTATTATATCATTTTCATAGATGATAAGATTAAGACTTAGAGAAGTTAAATAATTCACCTAAAGTCATGCATCTAGAATGTGGCATGACCAGAATCCAAATCTCTAAGAAAAAAAATGAGCCTTAAAATCTTACAATAGATTTTAACTATTCTATGACATCTACAGATCTCTTTACAATACCAAGGGTAATTGTCAAATATACAATTTCTGATAAAGAGAATGCTTTTGACATTATCACTTCTTTATTTACTGACCTTCGCAATTTTACAATTATTATGAGGTTTGCAAGCCCATAGGGAGTGAAATGATGCAGTGGTGAAATTAGTCAATAAAGTGTTGAATCAGGCATGACCTCCAGGGCAAAGAAGCTGCTACAAGTCTAAAGTATAACATGCTCCAGCTAAAACAAGAGCCATAGAAATGCTCCTGTAGTGCTTCAGGGCCACACCTGCCCCAAGACTGATGGAGGAACCAGAGTGAGCTAGGAGAGAAACAAAGGTGGAGCCTCTGGGGCCAGTGCTCTTATGAGAGACAGCCTATTGTTCTGGCTTAGACCTTGGACCACCAACTGACAATACCAAGGCATGGGCTTCATTCAATAGGTTCCCTTTGGTGGGGAAGCAGTTCCATACAGTGTTTAGAGATGAGGTCTCTGGAAAAAGACTGCTTGCATATGAATTTCAGTCAGTCACTTACTACCTATCTGCATAGTATTGACAAGTAATTGTAATGAATGCCTTAGTTTCTTCACCTGTGAAATGGGCATGATGCAATGAAATGAAGTAATGTGTGGAATATGAAGAGTTATATGTGGCACATAAGAAAATCCCATAACTGATACATATTCTTATTTTTAAAAACCGTTTCCACTGCCTCTAAGACCAATACATTTGTTCCTTTTTTGACGGCAAGTTTATCTTTGATGGTAACAAAAAACAAAATAAAAAACAAAAAAATCACAAAACACCAAAAAAACCTTCCTCCTCAACGGCCCTGAACTTCAACATTATTATTCTTGCTTAGCCAAACCTACTACACCTTTAAGAAGAAAGAAGAGGTAGGCCAGGTTGATTTGCATGAGGATCTAGTTTAATTGCATCAATGTGTTTACCTTCTAATTCTAACCTTAGTGATAAGGTCAAAAATGGTCATTCGTATGCACAACCTTGACAAAGCAGAACTTAGATCTTCTCTCCAAAAAGCTAAGCAAGCTTCTGATTACCAAGGCAAGCTGTGTTATAATAAAATCATTCTCATGGAACAAGAAAGAAAATAAAACAGCTCAAAAAACTCAACAAATAATAAAATAAAATGGTAATTCATATATAATACAAACACAGATATTACGGAGAATCTATGACACACTTGATCTAAGTCTTTAGGATAGGATTAAAATATTACTCTTGTTGGCATTAAGGTATTATTGCATGTGGCAAGAAAAGATTCAAGAATTTGGTATGAAAAAAACCCAGGTGTTAATGCACTGGTTCAGTCAAGCGTGCCCTAGAGACCTGGACCCCCCCAGGGAGGCAATACTGTTCTGGTCTAGTGGATACTGTCATCAATGTGACCTTTACAGAGGTGGCCTGAATAAGTTATCACCATAAACCACTTGGAATGAAAAACACCACATCAGTACTTACAATGCTTTGCATTTTTTATGACTCAAATCTTTCACAAGAGATGAGAGGCTCCTAAAGATATTACAAAAGCGGTTTATAAATAGGAAGTAGCTATACTTGCAATTCATTGGTTTCTGAAAAGTTGTAATTGCTACATGAATATTTTTACAGCGTAAATGTTAATTGAAACATTCACTAAATAACAGAAAAATGGCAGACCTATAAATAACAATGCTACTTAAGGAGTAGAAAGGCTTAATTTTAGAAAATGTGAAGGTACAGTTTTTGTTTCCTTCCTACAAAAAGACTAATAAAAATAAAACCCTCTCTGGAAGTAGACTGCCTTCCACGTATGGTGTATCTTTTCACGTGTTGCCAAATCAGCAATCACCAGTGATGCCTCCATCTTGGTGTGCGGCATCCCAACAGGGCTGCCATTTTATTTCTTCCTATTGAAAAGAAGGCCAGCTGTCTATATACAGCTGTTTGTATCAGCCATAAAAGATAATTTTGCTGCATTAACTCCATAAGTTTGATAGATTCAGCAAGGCTTTGATGGTATAATGGCTTAATTTTTCATTCTAATAATAACTGCCTGCCATTTGAAATGAATAGGATCAAAACCAAACATTTCTGTGTTGTAACATGATCTGTGACCCATGTACATATGGCTTGGGAGGCCCTGGGCAGGAAGTCCTGGACCCCTTTCTAGTTCACCCAGAGGCAGTAAAAACACGAACACCAGGGAAAGGGCTGATGGTAAAGGAGCTCAAGGGAAAGTGACCCAGCTGTCCTCTACTTTTAAATCCATAATTGGCCATAGGCCTGATTCAGGATGAGGCATGTTTTAGGATCTTTACATAGTGCTGTGGTTGTTTCTCAGTGACTATCTTCTTCAACTTGGAACAGCTCCCTGAAAACCTCTCATCTATGTCTTTCCTTCTTTTTCTTCTCTCCCTCTCCCTTCTACCATTATACACATAAAATGTTAATAATTCGATTATTCACTTGTTTGTATAGATTTTTTTGGTTGACAACTTAGACGTGTTTCATTTTAAATGCCAGAACATATCTTGATACATTTAAGTGAAAATAAGGTCATGCAAGTTTGTGCCAACAAGCTACTCAGGCTTTAGGTAGTTATTGATTTATCTACCTAATGAAACTGAGTATGAGCAAATTGTTTTTCATTTTTTTATAAAGGAGATCACTTTCTGGAAGGAAAATTTAGTAAATTCAAGTGTAAATTTCCTATTTTTAGAATATGGTAATTTATTTTCATTAGTAAGTCAACATTTTTATCTCCTGTTATCTTTCCTATATATGCCCCCTTTTTTAAAATGATTAGAACCCTTCAACCAAAAACTGCAAAAACATTTTAAACTCTCTTCTTCATTAAATCATTACTCAATGATTGTTTTTTCTACTTTGTATGCTTTTCTATATTTTCTAAGTTTTTTAGTCTATCTCCTTCACCACTCAGCTATGTTTCCAAGTTTTCTAAATAGAATATCTTTTACATCTACAACTAGAGGAACACCTACATATATAATTTTTTTAAAAATACCTTTAAAATTGTTTCACAATTTCATACTATGCCTGTGGAAACTTACAAAAGAAAACTTCACCACTGCTGATAAAAGACCTATGAGGAACCCCACACAAGGAGTACTAACATAGGTAGAAAATAAAGAATCATTTTTAGATTTTATGTATTTATTTGAGAGAAAGATAGTTGGAGAGAAAGAGCAAGGACTTGAACAAGAGAAAGGGCAGATGGTGAAGGAGAGAGAATTTCAAGCAGACTCCATGCTGAGCCCCAGAGGAGCTCAGTCTCAACACTCTGAGATCATGACCTGAGCCAAAAAATCATGAGCCACCCAGGTGCCCTAAGGATCATTTTTTGGTCAACTGTTTAAAGCACCCATATCACAGTAGAGGAAATAGGGGTTTTTGGATGATTTTGAAAAGCTTATACTTTTCTCCATCTAGTAAGTAACACTCTTGACCAAATGTAACAATACTATTGAAAATATTGCCAGGGTGAGGATTCCAAATACGATTTATTTTCTGTGTTTTAAACACGCAGACACACACACACACACACACACACACACACATAAAACCAAACCCAAAAAACTTATTTTCAAAAAAATTTCAAATTCAGAGAAATTAGAATAGTGTGCAGAACTTCTGAATATTCTTACCCAGATTCACCAAGTTTTAACACTTTGCCACAGTGCTTTATCATTCTGTCTGTAGATATTTTGTATTTTCCCCCAAACTATATGAGAATAGCTGCATACATTATGCTCTTTAACCCATAATATTTGGGTATTTATTTCCTGAAAGCAAGTGTCTGAATTCAGAAAACTGACTGCTGATATAATGCTGTTATCTAACATACAGCCCATATTTCAATTTCTTTGATTGTTCCAATAGTGTCCTTTATAAGACTATTTTCCAATACAGGATGCAAGCTAGGATCTCTTTAGTATCCTTTAATCTGGAACAGTTTATCAGACTTTGTCTTTCTTGGGTTTGTCATGCAAAAATAGTGAAAAATACAGGTCAACTATTTTACACAAAATCTCATTATTTGATTTGTTTGTTTGGTTTATTTTGTTTTGTTTTCTGATGTTTCCTTAGGTTCAAGTTGTCAGTTTTGGCTAGAATACCACATAAGCAAAGTTTCCCACCAGATTATTACATCGGAAGGGATATGATGTCTGTGCACTCTTTATTAGCGACATTGATTTTGATTCCCTGGTTGAGGTACCACTGCAGGAAATATCACTACTACCAAGAGACTGCAGTGCTTTTTTCCTTCCTTTTCCTTCTCCTGCTTTTCCTCTTCCTCCCTTCCACCCTCTCTTCTTCCTCTTCTTTTTAAGACTAACAATATATAATCAATATATTGCATTTGAAAGTCACTTGAATTATTTTTCCCCTTAATTCTAAATATTTTGTTTGAAATAAGTTATTTCTCCTTGCATTTAGTTTTAGAGTCCCACACCCTTGTTAGTTTTATTTTATTTTTTGAATATGCAGAATATTTATGATTTCTTGAGGCACCTGGGTGGCACAGTCAATTAAGTATCCAACTCTTGGTTTCAGCTCAGGCTGTGATCTTAGGGTTGTGAAATCAAGCCCCACGTCAGGCTCCACACTAGGCATGGAGTCTGCTAAGCAAAGACTTTTTCTCCCTCTCCCTCTCCCTCTGTCCCTTCTCCCCATGCTCTCCCTCTCTTAAATAAATAAATAAATCTTTAAAAAAGGAGTATTTATTATTCCAAATGTCAAAATTATACAAAACATTATACCAAAGAAAATTACTCTCTTCCTTATAACTGCCCCTGCCCCTTAAGAATCAGTCCCATAGGTTTCTAGTTTATCCTTTCCTATGTTTCTTTTTACAAAAATAAGCATGTTTCTTATTACTCCTTTTTTGCATATAGGGTAGCATGCTATAAAGATTCTCTTATACTTTGCTTTTCTCCCCTTAACAATATATATTGGAAATTAATCTCTATCAGTTCATAAAGATCTTTCTCATTCTTTATTATAGTTGCACAGTTCTCCACTGTGTGCATGTTCTAAAGTTAATTCAGTCAATAGTCTTTGTTTTGGCAATTTAAAATTGCCAGTAGTTTGTAACTATAAATGATGCTTGTTAGAGGTACACCTTCGGGCTAAATTCCTAGAAGTGGAATTTCTGCACCAAATGCATTTATAATTTTGTTAAACACTGTCAGATTCTCCTTCAAAAAGGGTTGTTCCATTTTACATTGCCACCAGTAATGAATGAGAAAACCTGTTTTCCAACAGTATATTGTCAATCTCTTGAAATTTTTCCTATCTAACTGGTGAGAAATAATATTGAGTGCAGGGTTGAATTTATGAACACCATTCCTTTAAGAATGAAGTTGAACACCTTTTCAAAGATTTGAGGACCATTTTAATATTGTTTTTAAAATTGTCTGTTTAGATGCTTTGCTCATTTTGAAGCTTTTGCTTTTTTTCCCTCAATCTTTAAAGGTTCTTTGTAGAATAAAACATTATCCCTTTAAATAAGACATATTGTGCAAATACGATTTCTGAATTTGCCATGTGTCTTTAGAAAAATGCATGCAAATGCTTTTTTTTGTGGTTTCTCTTTTTTTTTTTTGCAAATGCTTTTTTTATGTAGTAAAATGTATAAAGCTTTTATTGTTTCTATATTTTGAGTCATAGTTCTAAAGCTTTCCTCTACACTTATGCTACACTTTATTCTTCTATTTGTACAATTTAACTTTTACATTTAAAAATTTAATCCATTTAGAGTTGGTTATTTTGTATAATTTGAGGAACAGGTTTACTTTAAATTAAAAAACAATAGCATTGGAACTAGCCAGTCCCTAAAGCCTTAGAAAAATTATGGGATATTTGGGCATAGGCCCTTTTTGCTAAGTAGTTCCCTGTTAACTTCCTCCTTTTAAAAAATCTCTCCATGGGGGGCGCCTGGGTGGCTCAGTGGGTTAAGCCTCTGCCTTCGGCTCAGGTCATGATCCCAGGGTCCTGGGATCGAGCCCCGCGTCGGGTTCTCTGCTCGGCAGGGAGCCTGCTTCCCCCTCTCTCTCTGTCTGCCTCTCTGCCTGCTTGTGAGCTCTCTCTCCCTCTGTCAAATAAATAAATAAAATCTTTAAAAAAAAAAAATAAAATAAAAAATAAAAAAAAAATTAAAAAAAAAAAATCTCTCCATGGGTTAACTTCAATAAACCCTATTTTCCATGGAAACCATATATTTTATTTAGCTTTTCAAGTTTACTTGCATGGAGGTATGCTAAGTAATTTCTTAGGGTTTTTAAATATTTTCTCTGAATCAATAGTTATTTGTTGCTTATCATTTCTTATTTTGTATATTTGTGCATTCTCTTATTTCTTGATTAAATAGTGCCTGCGTGCTTGTTTATTTTTTTTTTCAAAGAAACAGAACTTTGGTATATTAAATTGACTACTATGTTCTACCTCATTAATTGCTATTTTTATTTTTATTGATACTTTCCTTGTGCTTCTTTTTTGTTCACTTTGTTTTTCTTTCTTTAGATATCTGAGTTGGAAATTGAATTCATTTACTTTTATTATGTTACTGATATTGATATATGTGCTTAAAACTGTGAAGTTTTCTGATTGCTACTTTAAATGAATAACATAAATTCAAGTATATATTATTCACTATAATTATTTTTCAGAAATATTTTAATTCTCTTTGCATTTTCCTTTTTGGCTAAGAGTGAAATTTTTTTTAACATTTCCAAGTAGAATAAGCTTTCTTTTTTTTTTTATTTTTAGCTTTATTCTATTGTAATCAGAGAAAGTTGCCCTTAATATTTAAGTACTCTATAATTTATGCAATTGACTCAGTAACTTATTATATGATCAATTTTTGTGAATATTCTACATGCACTTGACAAGAAGGTACATTCTCTATTATTGGAGTGTTACATTTGATACACAAGAGCTTATTACTGATTATGTTGTTTAATTCTGCTAAATCCTTATTTTTTAATTAAGTTGACCTGTTTCATACTACACATGGGGTGCTAAAACATTTTATTGTCGACTCAAAGATAGTCATAATTTAAATCTACATTATAAATTACAACTTTACAAATACAGATAAGTCTTGCTTAATGCTTTTTAGCCTGAATTCTCTTTGTCTGATGTCAGGATTACAAGCTCTGCTTTTATATTATATATACATATGTATATGTATATATAATATACATATAATACATTCTATGATATATTCTGAATCATTCTATTTTAGTATGTGTCAGCATAGAGTTAGGTTTTGCTGTATGAACCAATGTGAATGTCTTTTTCTTTTAATGGGTTAACTCAGCTCATTTTATTTCTTTATATCACTGTTATATTTCATTTAAACTGTCATAATATTTTGTGTCATAATTTCTGTGCATATTGTGTTATTTTTAATGTGGTTTTTTTCTCTGTGCAGTATGACTTTTTGCTCTTTTTTTACTTTTTTCTTTCTTTTGTTATGAAGAAAGGTTTGTATAATTAGCAATACTGTATTGTACATTTGGAAGTTGCAGATGTTAACCAAACTTATTGTGATCATTTCACAATACATACATATATGTTGTACACCTAAAACTAATACAATGTTATATGTCAATTATATCTTAAGTAAAAATAAATAAATAGTTTTTATCTTTATTCTGGTGGTTACCTTTGTATTTGTGCCTTTTATACTGCCTTTAAAACCCCTCTTTCCTTAACCTTTTTTCTGAATGGTTTGTCAGGCTTTAAATTGTTTTGACTCTCACCTATCTTCCCTATAATAGATTGAATAATCTTTATTTACTTTTTTCCTTCTCTATTCCTTTTCTTCACATTTTAAAAGTTTTATTCTTTCTATATTTCAGCATATGGTATTAACATGCCATTATCCCACCCATTTTCCCACTTTTATTTTATGGTTACATCTATAATGATATATATTAAATACTCACCATTAGTTCTTTTGCCTAAGTTTGCCCAGTCATCTCTTGGCCAGATAAAGGTCTGCCTTTAACAGATTTGTTAGGTAGGGTTTATGAATAAATTATTCCCTGAATTCTTGCATGTTTAAAACTATTTTTCTATAACACTTGATACTTGAAAGTCAGCTTGGTGTGATATATAAAATCCTTGAGTCAAATTTTTTTACTTGAGTTTCTTAAATGCTATTCTATTGCTGCTCTGCTTTGTATGTTACTCTTGAGTAATCTGAACCAGCCCAAGTTTTTAGCCTTTTAAATAATTTGTTAATTTTCCTAAAGGCCCTGAGGATATTTATTTTTCTTCTTCCAGGTCTCATTTATAGACATTTAATTTCTTCTTTTTATGTCTTCCATTTCAACTAGTTTTTCTGTGACCTTTTTTACTTCTTTCTTTATTTCATTTTCATTATCTTTGTAGTTTTCCTGCTATTCTTCAGTGCCCCTTATGAAATTTTTATTTGAACCTACTCACCATTGGCCACCCTGTAATTTGGATTTTTAAATTTATGAGATAATTTTGTTTCTTTAATTTCTTTCTTGAGTTCTATCAATTCTCATCACATTTATTGTCATTTTATTATTGTCCAGTTCTGTACCTAATATTTGAATTTCTGATTATAGTGTGGTATGTGTATATTACAATAAGACCATGCACTGGGAGTATTATGTTACAGCAGGTCACTTCTGTTTCATGAATTTAGAGGGTGAAATTTTATCATTTGAAATATTGCAATTCTTATTTTCTGTTTTTCTTCTTAAAGTAGTTTTACATACGATTGGCTCTTATGTCTAGGTAGTTAAATAGGGGTCCTCACCACAAGCTCCCTCTTCTGTCAGTATAATAAAATGCAATTTTTAAATGAGTTTTTATTGGTTGGGTAGAAGGGAGAGATTGTTGTACCTTAAAGTTCTGTTTTTTCATCAGGGTCCTTAACTTTATCCTACTTTGTTTTTTATCTTCAACTACCACATTTTCAAGAGTCACACCCTTTCTCTATTCTATGCAAAGCTCCTAATTTGTCAATTTCCTAGTAATAATGCTGGTGGCCTGGGCCCCATGTGGTTTTATTTGCACTTCTGTTGATCTTATGGGGTTTTTAAGATTATATAGAGTATAGATTCAGGAAACCACCATTTTTTTCTAAGACAAACTTGTGATTTGAATTGCATATTCTGCCTAGAATATGCTTTAAATGTGGCATTTGATGTAAAAGGTAAATTTCTTTAGTCTTTTTTATTCAATTGACCCTCCTAACACTGTTCTCTGCTAGCAGATAATCAAACATTTTGAAAGAGGCTTCATGTTAATTTTTGCAAAATCATCCTTCTCTCCAAATTTAAGTGTTTCTTTTTGGAATGGGACATATATTCCCTGAACCAGTTTCCCAAGGAAGATTATCCAGTGGCTTATGTAATGTCTGCATATTTCTTACAAGGAGAGGGTCCTAGGAAGATTCATATTTTCTATTTTTAAAGATTTTATTCTATCATTCTTCCTCTTCCCTGAATAAAATTAGAATTAGTATTAGAATTACAGACGGTCCCCAACTTCCAAAGTTGCAAAAGCAATATGCATTGGTCAAAACTGTACTTTGAATTTTGAATCTGTTCTCTTCCTGGGCTATTGACACAATATTTTCTCCTGATGCTGGGTAGTGGCAAGGAACTGTAGCTCTTAGTCAGCCACATGATACACTTATAACCTACCCACACAACCATTCTGCTTTTTCACTTTTACTAGAGTATTCAAGAAGTTACATGAAGTATTTGACACTTCACCATAAAATAAGCCTTGTGTTATTTTGTTTCAAGTTTTTATTTAAATTCCAGTTAGTTAACATATAGTCTAATATTGGTTTCAGAAGTAGAATTTAGCGACTCATCGCTTACATATAACACCCAGTGCTTATCACAAAAAGTGCCCTCCTTAATACCCATCATCCATTTAGCCCTTCCCCCAACCACCTCCTCTCCAACAACTCTCAAGTTTGTTCTTTATAGTTAAGAGTCTGTTTTATGGTTTGCCTTTCTTTTCTCCCCCAATGTTCATCTGTTTTGTTTCTTAAATTCCACATATGAGTGAAATCATATGGTATTTGTCTTTCTGTGACTGACTTATTTAACTTAACGTAATACTCTCCAGCTCTATCCAAGTTGCTGCAAATGGCAAGATTTCATTCTTTTTGATGACTGAGTAATATATATATATATATATACACACACATATATACAATATACAAAATATTTTATATATATAATATATATATAAAATATTTTGTATATTATATATAATAATTTATATGATATATAAAAATATATACATATATAAAAAACATATATTCTTTATCCATTCATCAGTTGATGTACTTGGGGCTCTTTCCATAACTTGGCTATTGTTGATAATGCTGCTATAAATATTGGGGTGCATATGTCCCCTTGAATAAGTATTTTTGTATCCTTTGTGTAAATATCTAGCAGTGCAATTGCTGGATCATGGGGTAGTTCTATTTTTAACTTTTTGAGGAAACTCCAAACTGTTTTCCAGAGTGGATGCACCAGTTTGCAGTCCCACCAACAATTTGAAAGGGTTCCCCTTTATTAAAATTTTTGCCAATATCTGTTGTTTCCTGTGTTGTTAATTTCAGTCATTCTGATAAGGGTTAGGTGGTATCTCATTGTAGTCTTGATCTTTATTTCCCTGATGATGAGTGATGTTGAACATCTTTTTTTTTTTTTAAAGATTTTATTTGTTTGACAGAGAGAGAGATCACAAGCAGAGAGAGAGAGAGAGAGAGAGAGAGAGGAGGAGGAAGCAGGCTCCCTGCCTAGCAGAGAGCCCGATGTGGGACTCGATCCCAGAACCCTGAGATCAGGACCTGAGCTGAAGGCAGAGGCTTAACCCACTGAGCCACCCAGGCAGCCCCTGTTGAACATCTTTTAACGCGTCTTTTAAAATAAGCTTTGTGTAAAATGGTTTTGCCCAACCATAGGCTAATGTAAGTGCTCTGAACACATCTGAAGTAGGCCGAGCTAAGCTATGACTTTTGGTAGGTTAGGTGGATTAAATACATTTTCAACTTATGATAGGTTAAACTTATGATGGCATTACTAGAATGTAACCCCACTGTAATTCAAAGCAGATCTGTACAGGGAATGTAAAATGCAGGGACTCATATAAAACTAACATGAAAGTGATGCTTTGTGCAACTCAGTATAGATGATTATTTAAAGGTAAATAAATCCCTTGCTCATTGTTCACACTGCCAAAAATCTAAACATAAATCTATGCTATTTGATAAGAATGACAAGCAACCATAGGAATAGCAAGAACTAATGAGAGATGAACACAAAGTAACATATATTAAATTCATAAGATAAAATTGAAATAACATCACAAGCTGAGTTCATACTGACAAATCTCAGAAAACTTAGAGCTTTTTTTTTCAAGTTTTATATTATCTTCTGTCAAACATGTCTGAAACTTTAGGATATTTGAATAGCAGGTCATTTTGTAGACTTTAGGAGCATATTCTCACAATTTTAAAGATGCTGGTCAAATTGGTTAGGTTTTGCCAAATATTTATTGTGTAGAGAGTGGTGATGATAAATAAACATTATGTGCAAGACTTTTGTTATTGAATAGTTAATTCAACTGAACAAAAATTCAAAAATAAAATAAATTAGTGAACTATTAAATAGGAATCTAAATAACATGACATAGCATCAGTAAATGTCTAAAAGACAGTTTGCTCATTTATGTTACAAAGTTTAAAACCTCACCTAATCTCTATAAAGTCTTATCTTAGCAATATATTGTGCAGTAGGAGTTTTGCATATGAAGACACAATAGCACTAAAGAACTTGTTAAGGTAAAGATCCCTGAATTGAAAAAGGAGTTTTGTGTTTTGACATTATAATATCTGTATCTATAAAAAAGAAAAGAAAAGAAAGCTTTGAGCAGCTTACTATAGTACCCACTGACTTCACAGTCATCTCCTTTATTTTACTCAGCTACCAAAAGCTTGCATTTAGTTCACAGATAACTTATAGGTCCTATGATGCCAAATAAAGTAAAATCGCAATTAACTCAAGATGAAGTACTTTGGTCCTTCGGAGTTGAAGTTAGTTGTGCTGCTGTTGTTGTTGCTGTTTTTAATTCAGAGTAATCAATTTCTGTTAAAATATTATTGCTGAAATTCTTTTTGAAAATAAATCAGCTTAGGGGGGAGGAGTCAAGATGGCGGAGAAGTAGCAGGCTGAGACTACTTCAGGTAGCGGGAGATCAGCTAGATAGCTTATCTAAAGATTGCAAACACCTACAAATCCAACGGGAGATCAAAGAGAAGAAGAACAGCAATTCTAGAAACAGAAAATCAACCACTTTCTGAAAGGTAGGACTGGCGGAGAAGTGAATCCAAAGCGACGGGAAGATAGACCGCGGGGGGAGGGGCCGGCTCCCGGCAAGCGGCGGAGCAACGGAGCACAAAATCCAGACTTTAAAAAGTCTGTTCCGCTGAGGGACATGGATCCAGAGGCTTAACCGGGGTGAAGCCCACGCAGGGTCAGTGTGGCCTCAGGTCCCGCAGGGTCACAGAAGGATCGGGGGTGTCTGAGTGTCGCAGAGCTTACAGGTATTAGAACAGGGAAACCGGCTACAGAGACAGAGCCGAGGAGTGAGCTCACAGCTCGGGGTTACCTTGAACCGGTCGCAGGCTCGGTCAGCTCGGAGCGCGGCCGGAGGCAGGGTGACGGGAGTAAATCGGCGCTGTTCTCTGAGGGCACACTGAGGAGTGGGGCCCCCCGGGCTCTCGGCTCCTCCAGGCCGGAGACCCGGAGGCCGCCATCTTCATTTCCGCCCTCCGGAACTCTACTGAAAGCGCTCAGGGAACAAAAGCTCCCGAAAGCAAACCCGAGCGGATTACTCAGCCCGGCGGTGCAACTCCTCCTGGGGCAAAGACACTTGAGAATCACTACAGCAGGCCCCTCCCCCAGAAGATCAACAAGAAGCCCAGCCAGGACCAAGTTCACCTACCAAGGAGTACAGTTTCAATACCAAGGAGAGCAGCGGAATTCCAAAGGAGGAGAACGCAAAGCACGGAACTCATGGCTTTCTCCCCATGATTCTTTAGCCTTG
>NW_019154102.1:18256482-18384419 GCF_002288905.1 Enhydra lutris kenyoni
GAACCTCTTTTTATCCCCTTTCTCCCCCCTCACGATTTGGGATCTCTTCTGATTTGGTTAAAGCATATTTTCCTGGGGTTGTTGCCACCCTTGTAGTATTTTACTTGCTCCTTCATATACTCTTATCTGGACAAAATGACAAGGCGGAAAAATTCACCACAAAAAAAAGAACAAGAGGCAGTACCAAAGGCTAGGGACCTAATCAATACAGACATTGGTAATATGTCAGACCTAGAGTTCAGAATGACGATTCTCAAGGTTCTAGCCGGGCTCGAAAAAGGCATGGAAGATATTAGAGAAATCCTCTCTGGAGAGATAAAAGCCCTTTCTGGAGAAATAAAAGAATTAAAATCTAACCAAGTTGAAATCAAAAAAGCTATTAATGAGGTGCAATCAAAAATGGAGGCTCTCACTGCTAGGATAAATGAGGCAGAAGAAAGAATTAGCGATATAGAAGACCAAATGACAGAGAATAAAGAAGCTGAGCAAAAGAGGGACAAACAGCTACTGGACCATGAGGGGAGAATTCGAGAGATAAGTGACACCATAAGACGAAACAACATTAGAATAATTGGGATTCCAGAAGAAGAGGAAACAGAGAGGGGAGCAGAAGGTATATTGGAGAGAATTATTGGAGAGAATTTCCCCAATATGGCAAAGGGAACAAGCATCAAAATCCAGGAGGTTCAGAAAACCCCCATCAAAATCAATAAGAATAGGTCCAAACCCCGTCACCTAATAGTAAAATTTACAAGTCTTAGTGACAAAGAGAAGATCCTGAAAGCAGCCTGGGAAAAGAAGTCTGTAACGTACAATGGTAAAAATATTAGATTGGCAGCAGACTTATCCACAGAGACCTGGCAGGCCAGAAAGAGCTGGCATGATATATTCAGAGCACTAAACGAGAAAAACACGCAGCCAAGAATACTATATCCAGCTAGGCTATCATTGAAAATAGAAGGAGAGATTAAAAGCTTCCAGGAAAAACAAAAACTGAAAGAATTTGCAAATACCAAACCAGCTCTACAGGAAATATTGAAAGGGGTCCTCTAAGCAAAGAGAGACCCTAAAAGTAGTAGATCAGAAAGAAACAGAGACAATATACAATAACAGTCACCTTACAGGCAATACAATGGCACTAAATTCATATCTCTCAATAGTTACCCTGAAGGTTAATGGGCTAAATGCCCCAATCAAAAGACACAGGGTATCAGAATGGATAAAAAAACAAAACCCATCTATATGTTGCCTACAAGAAACTCATCTTAAACCTGAAGACACCTCAAGATTTAAGGTGAGGGGGTGGAAAAGAATTTACCAAGCTAATAGACATCAGAAAATAGCAGGAGTGGCAATCCTTATATCAGATCAATTAGATTTTAAGCCAAAGACTATAATAAGAGATGAGGAAGGACACTATATCATACTCAAAGGAACTGTCCAACAAGAAGATCTAACAATTTTAAATATCTATGCCCCTAAAATGGGAGCAGCCAACTATATAAACCAATTAATAACAAAATCAAAGAAACACATCGACAATAATACAATAATCGTAGGGGACTTTAACACTCCCCTCACTGAAATGGACAGATCATCCAAGCAAAAGATCAACAAGGAAATCAAGGTCTTAAATGACACACTGGACCAGATGGACATCACAGATATATTCAGAACATTTCATCCCAAGGCAACAGAATACACATTCTTCTCTAGTGCACATGGAACATTCTCCAGAATAGATCACATTCCCGGTCCTAAATCAGGTCTCAACCGTTATCAAAAGATTGGAATCATTCCCTGCATATTTTCAGACCACAATGCTCTGAAGCTAGAACTCAATCACAAGAGGAAATTTGGAAAGAACCCAAATACATGGAGACTAAAGAGCATCCTTCTAAAGAATGAATGGGTCAACCAGGAAATTAAAGAAGAGTTGAAAAAATTCATGGAAACAAATGATAATGAAAACACAACGGTTCAAAATCTGTGGGACACAACAAAGGCAGTCCTGAGAGGAAAATATATAGCGGTACAAGCCTTTCTCAAGAAACAAGAAAGGTCTCAGGTACACAACCTAACCCTACACCTAAAAGAGCTAGAGAAAGAACAAGAAAGAAACCCTAAACCCAGCAAGAGAAGAGAAATCATAAAGATCAGAGCAGAAATCAATGAAATAGAAACCAAAAAAACAATAGAACAAATCAACGAAACTAGGAGCTGGTTCTTTGAAAGAATTAATAAGATCGATAAACCCCTGGCCAGACTTATCAAAAAGAAAAGAGAAAGGACCCAAATAAATAAAATCATGAATGAAAGAGGAGAGATCACAACGAACACCAAAGAAATACAGACAATTATAAGAACATACTATGAGCAACTCTACGCCAGCAAATTTGACAATCTGGAAGAAATGGATGCATTCCTAGAGACATATAAACTACCACAACTGAACCAGGAAGAAATAGAAAGCCTGAACAGACCCATAACCAGTAAGGAGATTGAAACAGTCATCAAAAATCTCCAAACAAACAAAAGCCCAGGGCCAGATGGCTTCCCGGGGGAATTCTACCAAACATTTAAAGAAGAACTAATTCCTATTCTCCTGAAACTGTTCCAAAAAATAGAAATGGAAGGAAAACTTCCAAACTCATTTTATGAGGCCAGCATCACCTTGATCCCAAAACCAGACAAGGATCCCATCAAAAAAGAGAACTACAGACCAATATCCTTGATGAACACAGATGTGAAAATTCTCGCCAAAATACCAGCCAATAGGATTCAACAGTACATTAAAAGGATTATTCACCACGACCAAGTGGGATTTATTCCAGGGCTGCAAGGTTGGTTCAACATCCGCAAATCAATCAATGTGATACAACACATTAATAAAAGAAAGAACAAGAACCATATGATCTCTCCATAGATGCTGAAAAAGCATTTGACAAAGTACAGCATCCCTTCCTGATCAAAACTCTTCAAAGTGTAGGGATAGAGGGCACATACCTCAATATTATCAAAGCCATCTATGAAAAACCCACCGCAAATATCATTCTCAATGGAGAAAAACTGAAAGCTTTTCCGCTAAGGTCAGGAACACGGCAGGGATGTCCGTTATCACCACTGCTATTCAACATAGTACTAGAAGTCCTAGCCTCAGCAATCAGACAACAAAAGGAAATTAAAGGCATCCAAATCGGCAAAGAAGAAGTCAAACTATCACTCTTCGCAGATGATACGATACTATATGTGGAAAACCCAAAAGACTCCAATCCAAAACTGCTAGAACTTGTACAGGAATTCAGTAAAGTGTCAGGATATAAAATCAATGCACAGAAATCAGTTGCATTTCTCTACACCAACAACAAGACAGAAGAAAGAGAAATTAAGGAGTCAATCCCATTTACAATTGCACCCAAAACTATAAGATACCTAGGAATAAATCTAACCAAAGAGACTAAGAATCTATACACAGAAAACTATAAAGTACTCATGAAAGAAATTGAGGAAGACACAAAGAAATGGAAAAATGTTCCATGCTCCTGGATTGGAAGAATAAATATGGTGAAAATGTCTATGCTACCTAAAGCAATCTACACATTTAATGCAATTCCTATCAAAGTACCATCCATTTTTTTCAAAGAAATGGAACAAATAATCCTAAAATTTATATGGAACCAGAAAAGACCTCGAATAGCCAAAGCAATATTGAAAAAGAAAGCCAAAGTTGGTGGCATCACAATTCCGGACTTCAAGCTCTACTACAAAGCTGTCATCATCAAGACAGCATGGTACTGGCACAAAAACAGACACATAGATCAATGGAACAGAATAGAGAGCCCAGAAATAGACCCTCAACTCTATGGTCAACTAATCTTCGACAAAGCAGGAAAGAATGTCCAATGGAAAAAAGACAGCCTCTTCAATAAATGGTGTTGGGAAAATTGGACAGCCACATGCAGAAAAATGAAATTGGATCATTTCCTTACACCACACACAAAAATAGACTCAAAATGGATGAAGGATCTCAATGTGAGAAAGCAATCCATCAAAATCCTTGAGGAGGACACAGGCAGCAACCTCTTCGACCTCAGCCGCAGCAACATCTTCCTAGGAACATCACCAAGGCAAGGGAAGCGAGGGCAAAAATGAACTATTGGGATTTTATCAAGATCAAAAGCTTTTGCACAGCAAAGGAAACAGTTAACAAAACCAAAAGACAATTGACAGAATGGGAGAAGATATTTGCAAATGACATATCGGATAAAGGGCTAGTGTCCAAAATCTATAAAGAACTTAGCAAACTCAACACCCAAAGAACAAATAATCCAATCAAGAAATGGGCAGAGGACATGAACAGACATTTCTGCAAAGAAGACATCCAGATGGCCAACAGACACATGAAAAAGTGCTCCACATCACTCGGCATCAGGGAAATACAAATCAAAACCACAATGAGATACCACCTCACACCAGTCAGAATGGCTAAAATTAACAAGTCAGGAAATGACAGATGCTGGCGAGGATGCGGAGAAAGGGGAACCCTCCTACACTGTTGGTGGGAATGCAAGCTGGTGCAACCACTCTGGAAAACAGCATGGAGGTTCCTCAAAATGTTGAAAATAGAACTACCCTATGACCCAGCAATTGCACTGCTGGGTATTTACCCTAAAGATACAAACGTAGTGATCCGAAGGGGCACGTGCACCCGAATGTTTATAGCAGCAATGTCTACAATAGCCAAACTATGGAAAGAACCTAGATGTCCATCCACAGATGAATGGATAAAGAAGAAGTGGTATATATACACAATGGAATACTATGCAGCCATCAAAAGAAATGAAATCTTGCCATTTGCGACGACGTGGATGGAACTAGAGGGTATCATGCTTAGCGAAATAAGTCAATCGGAGAAAGACAACTATCATATGATCTCCCTGATATGAGGGAGAGGAGATGCACATGGGGGGTTAAGGGGGTTGGAGAAGAGTAAATGAAACAAGATGGGATTGGGAGTGAGACAAACCATAAGTGACTCTTAATCTCACAAAACAAACTGAGGGTTAATGGGTGGAGGGGGTTTGGGGGGGGTGGGATTATGGACATTGGGGAGGGTATGTGCTATGATGAGTGCTGTGAAGTGTGTAAACCTGGCGATTCACAGACCTGTACCCCTGGGGATAAAAATATATTATATGTTTTTAAAAAATAAAATTAAAAAAAAATACAGAAAATAAATCAGCTTAATGTCTCCATTTAGTGAAAGAATATAAATAAATGTGTACCAAATAACAGGATATGTACCGGAATTATTTCTTGATAAAAAAGTGCTGATCTTAGGACTTAGAACTATACATATAACGAAGTCTTCAATAAATATTTTGAAAGAATGAATTATTACATATTGCTTACCCATATAAATTGAATGCAAAAAGTCAGTTATGGTTCTTGTTAGTAAAGTTCTGGTTAAACTTATATTAAGGTAATTGGTTCTAAATCCGCATTATCAAAAGGAGAATATTTTTATAACGTCCCATTTAGGATCACAATGTCTGCCAATTCATTAAGATGTCTATGAAATAGGAATTTCTATGAGAATTTTAGGATTCACTGACAATCTCCAATTCTAAGAATAATTAATCTTATTATGAATGATAACCAAACTCACATATAAACTGTCTGAATTAATAACGAGCATGGCATGAAGTGTGAATTAATAAGGTGTATGGTAAGCCCAGTGTTGTTGACAGAATCCTGAAGAGAACTAGATTTGTTCCTGTTGAAATGCTATAATCCTTGCGTAAAAGATGGATGCAAGAGGACTTCACCTTGTTAATAATGAGTAGCATTCCAAAGCTACTAATAGGTCATTGTTTTATATTGCACTTGAATGACTACCTTTTGGAAATCCCAAATGATTTCAATTAAAGTGGCCATTATGGAAGTCAATAATTATGGTAGCGTTTGAGAGGCAATTCTTTTGTAATATGATATAAATGAAGAAAAGATATCATCAAAGCCTTAGGGACCTTGAGCGTGACAGGAAATATGCAACAATATTAATAAATGTACATGGAAGAACACATTTGAAACATGGTTGTATTCATTGTGGCCTCATCAAAAGTCCCTTAACTTGATGATCTTGGAATATGTGTGAATATAAGTGTCTGAAGCTAAGAAGTGTGTGAGAAAAAAGTAGTGTCATTGGACAAAAGTTGTTATACATGATGGAAATTAAATAACGATAATCCTGTGGGAGCAGAAAGTAATTAGAAAACTCAACACACACAAAACAGATAATCATATCAAAAAATGGGCAGAAGATATGAACAGACACTTCTCCAATGAAGACATACAAATGGCTATCAGACACATGAAAAAATGTTCATCATCACTAGCCATCAGGGAGATTCAAATTAAAAACACATTGAGATATCACCTTACACCAGTTAGAATGGCCCAAATTAGCAAGACAGGAAACAACATGTGTTGGAGAGGATGTGGAGAAAGGGGAACCCTCTTACGCTGTTGGTGGGAATGCAAGTTGATGCAGCCACTTTGGAGAACAGTGTGGAGATTCCTCAAGAAATTAAAAATAGAGCTTCCCTATGACCCTGCAATTACACTACTGGGTATTTACTACAAAGATACAGATATAGTGAAAAGAAGGGCCATCTGTACCCCAATGTTTATAGCAGCAATGGCCACGGTCGCCAAACTGTGGAAAGAACCAAGATGCCCTTCAACGGACGGATGGATAAGGAAGATGTGGTCCATATACACTATGGAGTATTATGCCTCCATCAGAAAGAATGAATACGCAACTTTTGTAGCAACATGGATGGGACTGGAAGAGATTATGCTGAGTGAAATAAATCAAGCAGAGAGAGTCAATTATCATATGGTTTCACTTATTTGTGGAGCATAACAAATAACATGGAGGACATGGGGAGTTAGAGAGGAGAAGGGAGTTGAGGGAATTTGGAAGGGGAGGTGAACCATGAGAGACTATGGACTCTGAAAAATATCCTGAGGGTTTTAAAGGGGCGGGGGTGGGAGGTTGGGGGAACCAGGTGGTGGGTATTAGGGAGGGCACATATTGCATGGAGCACTGGGTGTGGTGCTAAAACAATGAATACTGTTACACTGAAAAGAAAGAAAAAGAATACTGTTACACTGAAAAGAAAAAAAAAAAAGAAAAATTTCAAGATATTCCTGGAAAGAAACCAGGTGTTCATTTACTGATAGTTGAATATAGTCTTCTCATTGACCTGAACAGCTTCTTTGCACTAGATTTCAGAAATTCCTTTAATGGTCTCAGTACTAACTTCCCACTTGCTGTCTAGCTCTGTTTTTTTAGCTCACAAAATGTATCTGTTTATTGCTGGTGAGAGATTATAGATAGTATCTCAAACATTACTGATTATGTAGTATTGGCTAAATACGCCACCATACCTTTTTTCCTTCCACTTTCTGCATCACATGGAACATGACATAATTCCACCAAAGTCTGCCCAGTTAGCTCTAATATTTTTTATTACTTTACAAAGAATTGCTCCTTTTTTTTTTCCTTGCCAAGAATCTGGACTATAGCTAACAGGTGCAACTTCTTCCTCAGAAGAATAAATTCTAAATAATCCAATCAAGAAATGGGCAGAGGACATGAACAGACATTTCTGCAAAGAAGACATCCAGATGGCCAACAGACACATGAAAAAGTGCTCCACATCCCTCAGCATCAGTGAAATACAAATCAAAACCTCAATGAGATACCACCTCACACCAGTCAGAATGGCTAAAATTGACAAGCCAGGAAACGACAGATGCTGGCAAGGATGTGGAGAAAGGGGAGCCCTCCTACACTGTTAGTGGGAATGCAAACTGGTGCAGCCACTCTGGAAAATAATACGCATGTTCCTCAAAAAGTTGAAAATAGAGCTACCCTTGACCCTAATACCCTATGACTAGGTATTTACCCTAAAGATACAAATGTAGTGATCTGAAGGGACACGTGCACCCGAATGTTTATAGCAGCAATGTCCACAATAGCCAAACTATGGAAAGAACCTAGATTCCATCAACAGATGAATGGATAAAGAAGATGTGGTATGTATATACAATGGAATACTATGTAGCCATCAAAAGAAATGAAATCTTGCCATTTGCAATGGTGTGAATGGAACCAGAGGGTATTATGCTGAGCGAAATAAGTCAATCAGAGAAAGACAATTATCATATGATCTCCCTGATATGAGGAATTTGAGAGGCAAAGTGGGGAGCTTGGGGGTTAGGGAAGGAAAAAATGAAACAAGATGGGATCGGGAGGGAGACAAACCATAAGAGACTCTTAATCTCACAAAACAAACAGAGGGTTGCTGGGGGCAGGGGGTAGGGAGAGGGTTATTGGGTTATGGACATTGGGGACGGTATGTGCTATGGTGAGTGCTGTGAAGTGTGTAAGCCTGATGATTCACAGACCTGTACCCCTGGGGCTAATAATACATTATATGTTGATAAAAAAAAAAAAAAGAAAAAAGAAGGGTAAGTTCTTCATAATGAGCCATGCCTTTGCTCCGTCTCTGAAGTATCTGAAGAGTTTTTATGAGAACTGTCCAAAACCTCTCATTTAGTATTCTCATTCAATTAATTGATACTGGAGTGCCCTTGCTTTCTTGTAACATTTAGATAAGAACCAAGTTCTATTTAAAGCCTGAGCCAGTAGAAGAGATAAAAACTTTAATGATTTCATTATCTTTCTGATCATAAATGTAATTCAAAGTCATAGCAAGACATTTTGGAAAATGAAAATATGAACACTAAAATTACCCATCAACAATATAAAATGTTTCCATGCTTTTCAATATACACTTAATGGTGATATATAAAATGATCAACCTTCTGAAATCCAAACCAAGACTTGGTCTACAATGGTTTGGGCTTGTTTTTTTTTTGACCAGTCTGTCAAGATACTGATCACCATATTCAAAACAAATTTATGCCTCTGAAGTACGACAACAAAAATTTCTGACTCAGTTTGATTAGCCTCTTAGAGGCACAGTTTCATATTACGTTAATGATCCAACGCACATGGACTAGATATCCACTGGATGACCCACAAACTTACTGTGTATACATTGATATTACAGAGGTAATATAAGTATCTTGTGATACCATCCTCTTTCAGAAGTTCTAGAATAGTTTTCTTTATTCCTGAGGAGAGACAATACTATATTCCATTGTAATATCTTTGCCTATTTTACAGCCTAGCCTCACACTACCAATTTATTCAGAGAATCTGCATCAACACATTCCAAATATAAGCAGTTTGAAGAATGTGAATTTGTTCTGAATCAAGTTCCTAGAGCACATCTCCATGCTATTGAAAACCAGAGAGCTATCCACTACCTAGTCCAGTGTTCTAAGATTGCTATAGCCACTGAAATTGAACACCTAGCACTACCTAGCATGCTCACATTATCTCTTGGCTTCAGTGCATCCTTTCCAATACCTATGACTTCCTCAACAACTATGGTATTCAATGACTACTGTCTCCTACTATTTATAGTAGGAGCTGTTTATAAAAAGATATCAAAGTCCAACAAGGTCTGTGTTGCATTGGGACAGTTTTGCCTAACTACCACAGGAGGCACTGATCTATCTTATTATTCAACATAGAGTTCTCCTTTAAAAAAAAAAAAAAAAAAAAAAAAAAAAAAAAAAAAACTATTATGCCCCAATGCAGTAATCAGTGGTGATGGTTTTTATTATCTGTGAAGTATGTGGACTTTTATTTTCAGTGAAGTAGGTGGGCACTACTTCAGTGTGTATGTAAATAATTATCTAAAGCAGAGGTCCTTAGAGTACTTTCAATTCTAAAGCCCTTTCTTTACTCAAGTGAAATACCATGTAGAATACTCTGGCTGAAGTAGGAAGAAAACATTTCTTTTTGATTATTCTCCTTCCCGCCCTAGCCTACCCCTTACTATAGTATTCCCTGAAGTACCTATGAGAAATTCCAGATCTGGTCTGGAATTTATCAAGGTCAGCTGACTGTCCTGACTCACTTCACAGGTGAATTCTGGTGAAATACTTACTATTTACAAGCAAGGCCTCATCAGGTGGAAGAGCAAGTCTAACTGGACCATTATAGTTCATCTGCCTATCCTGGAAAAGTAATGGTTGATACCTAAAAGCCATTTGCTCCACCATTGTTCCCACCCATGGTTTTGAATCTCAGATTTTTGCTTTGCTAATAGTATTCTGTCCCCACTTCACTCAAAACATGTCTCTATTAAAAACCAGTTTCCTCATCCACATTAGCCTGACTTGAATTGGACTAGACTTCTGGTGGCACCAAAGCAGAACTTAAATACATGTAGATTTGGAGAGATCTTACCCTGAGGTTCAACTAGAACATGAGTCATACACTTAAGTCAATACAGAGTAGTGAAATCTGGACACAAACGGCGCAAGCAAAGGAAGTTATTAGGAAAAAATTTTTATGAACTATTTGAAGTCAGTTCCATGGTATCTCATCAAGATTTTTACCCTTTAATTTCAATCCCTTATTTAACTGCAATTTTCAGAACATCTTCTTGGTGCCACTTTGTCTACTTTTGATATCAGTTGTCACTCTTTTCAGAATGTTGCTACTTAGTCACAGATTGTTTCTGCTGGCCACTCACCTTTTTCTAGGACTCACCCAGTACATTCCCCATCTCTGCACTGACACCACATTGAGCCACCCAAGCATTCAAATGACATCACTGGGGATCATTCTTGTGATTAATGATTAGGAAAATGTTCAGATTTCTACATAAACTGGTGCCTCTCATTGCAAACATATTGGTAATCTATGAATAAATGAAATGAGAAAAAATTATTCTTTGTCTAATTATACTTTGAAATTAGTTTCTGTATACTTTGGAAAGCAGAAGGCATAGAACACTGTGGGAATATAAAAGAGAAAGGGGGAAATTCTACAAAGAGATATTTTAGAAAATCCCCATACGTATGCTTATAAGAATGTCAAAGATATAGATATAGATATACATATATACACAAAATAAACATATATGCATATATATACCCACATATGTATAAATAATGTGCTTCTGGGAATATATATACAAAGGTCCTAACCCCAACCATACTCCTACATGGTTTTTTTATGTTCAACTGCATTTTTCTCACATTAATTTCACTTAGGTATAGCAATGCAGTAATGTAAGGGAAAGAAACTAAGTATAAATAATAATGCCAAACTCCACTGCCCACAAAATAGACATAAAACCAAAGACAGTGTGTGCAAAAGCTCCAAAGTGGTCCTTTATCTTTAAATATTGAACAGATAGCAAGAGTAAGATAGGCCTATTTCTAAATATGACCTTGAGATATTCTAAAGATGCACCATTCCTTCCAAAACTGCATGATGCAGACAAGTGGAAGCTTGTTTCTCGGTCATTGTACTTAAAACCATTTTTTTTAAACATAGGAATTATTTGCGAGGAAGACATTTTATCATTCTTCGGTCTTAACCCGAGCATTTGGTGTTTCCCAAATCTTTCCTCTGCAAAGAACACATCCATCCTTATTTTAAAAAATCACACGGAAGTCATAAACATGTACAAGAGTCATTAAATGGTTTCCTTGCTACTCAGTTTTTAAACATTCCAACTGCCTAAGGAGTCCTCATTTCTCTTAATGGGGTAGGTTGCAACGCTGGATATACTGGCCCCCTTGAGTTGATGAATAAAGCCGCCAGTACTATGCTTCGCCATTTCCTAAGTACGCAAACCCCTTTTTTGTTTTGTTTGTGTGGGTTCACATCGCTTAGCTGCACTTAAAAAAAAAAAATCAAAGTAAAACAACTGAAACCATGAAGCCATGAAAACATAACCTCTAACTAAGTTACTATACATCAATTTAGACTTGTTAAAAGAAAGATGGGGTTTTGGTTTACCATAGTTAGGAAATCTGTGAAAAAGTGTTGGCTTTTTTTTTTTTTTGGCTTTGTATTTTTTTTTTGCTTTGTATTATAGGCCAAAGACAACCCAGAGTACCCTAAGTGTCATTTTAGCAGCCGAAATTCTCAAATTACTAAACTATTCAGTTTCTCTTCTTCGGGTGATTATTTTCACTCATAAGAGCAAGATCATCTACCCTGGAAAGATTACATACTTTTTGTAACACTACCTCAAAAACTAATGATGTACTGTATGGTGACTAAACATAACATAATAAAAAAATTTTTTTAAAAGAATTATATCACAAAATATCTATGTCTCTCTTTCAAGAATTATGATTCTCAACAGTTATTCAACAAATGTTTCTTGAGCACCTATGAGGTGCCAGTAGAGATATGAGGACGAGCAGAGCACCAACTTGCTCTCCAGAAACTTAGTCAGCTGGTAAACAGACATGCACAAGGAAGAATTATAGTACAAAGCAAATGGAATGTATAGGAGATCCTGGGGATATGGGGGAAGGAATATCTAAACAAATGTGAGGTTTGATAGCATTATAGCAGTAGATAGTTAAGAAAAGGCAATTATTCTCAAAACAGACTTTCTTAATTCTAGGTTTGAATTTTGACTCTGATATTTAACAGAATCGTAACATGAGTAAGTTACTTATTCTCAGCCTCTAAGGCTGAAGTCCCTTAATTAAAAAGGCACTGATAATGGTGTCTTTCTCATGCAGTTATTGTTAGGACAAAATGACAAAATCCAAGATATAAAGTGTCTGGAATATAGCAAATTCTCAATAAATGTATGTTATTACAAACCTGAAAAGATAATTAGTTCACCAGGCAACAGAAGTGACGGTTATCAAATGGTGCTTTCTTAGAATACATGGAATGGAATCTTTCCCCAAAGTCTTTTTTCCATAATCTATCTGTAGAAATTAAGGCAATAATACATTTTAATGGAATTAAATATTTCCAAAGGCTCTCTTCCATGTCTGTTCACAATAGCTTGAGTAGATGCTGAAGGCATGCACTGTTGGGGTGGGGTTATTTCACCAAGTTATTGAAAACAACTTATGGAATATTATGAACAAATCTACATAAGAAGAATTAAAACAACGATTTGGGGAACAAAACTAAAACTAAAGATCTCAAGATGACCTGGTTCTATATTGTGTGCCAACACGGTAGAAATATCTATTGAAAGGAAAATGTAGCCTTTTTTGGAGAGAGTGCAGCAACATGATTTCAAAACTCTCATGAAAGCTTATGCTTTTTGACCCAGTAATTTCTCTTTGCAATCTATTTTAAGCAAATAACTCGAAATGTAGAAAAGGATTTAGGTGAAAAGATGTTCATCACAGCATCATTTATAATGGAAAAGTGTTATTGGAATAACAAAGTCAATTGTGGTCTAAGAGGTTTTTAATTACATAGGAAAATGCTCACACTAAAATGCAAAATGAAGAAAGCACAGTAATATGTCAACTACATGAAAATCCATAAAAGAAAGACTGGAAGGAAATAAATCAAAATGGTGACAATGATTTCCTCTGCCTGGTGGGAAGGAAGGCCATCTTTCCTTATTATTTTCTCTTTCTTGTACTTTTAACATTGCTGTAAAGAACATACACTGCTCTTAGAATTAGGCAAATAAATCATTAAATGGCCAAAAAAAGGGGAAAATGCAGTGTAGTTGTATGAAATTCTTCAGTGGAGGATTTTTCAAGGAAAGAATGTTAGGTGAGGTTTCTTTTTGGCCATCCACCTCTATCCATCAAACTGTCATTTGTGGCCCTATACATCCTTTCTTTGCTTTGAGTCATGTAAAGTCATTTGCTTTCCTGACAATACATCCACTGTGTGGTGCCATCTTTTTTACATTTACTCATATCCACGGCTGCCCTGGGAGGCTCTGAAAAATCTGTCCCCTGGGCATAGAATGCCTTTTCCAGCAGAGACTTGAGATAGGAACCAATCATTGGCCAGAGTCTTTACTGGGAAAATGATGCTCCTTTTCTTTGTAGCTGTGAATAAACTCTTAATCAATTTGATGGCCAAAAATTATTCTTGTATTTCCTTTTTCTTTCTGTGATAGTTAATAGGTCTTTTCCTTGGCCATGTTTGACTTTTATGCATAAATGCATAGATGCTAAAACTCAGCCTTCAGCCTTCAAGAAACTCCATATATCAGCTTTCTGCTTCAATCCTATATGTAGTTCAGGTAAATGTGTTGTCAAACTGCATGGGGCCTGAAGAATGATCGCTGGATTGTTTGGTTTTCCTTTGTTTTCTTTTCTTTTTATGCTAATAAACCTGCACTGTCAGCTATTACAGTCACAAAGTAAAGTGAGATGGCAAAAGCAATTAAAAACGTAAAACCAAAGTATAACTGGGGTTGCAAAGTAGAGAACACAGTTCATAACTTCAAGGTACTTGTAGTCTATAGTTGCACTGTCCAATATGGTAGCCATAGGCAACACATGGCTATTGAGCATTTGAAGTACAGCCACTCTAAATTGAGATGTGCTGTAAGTGTAAAATACATACCCAATTTCAAAGACAAAAAAAAAGGAAAAAAGAAAGGAAAAGAATAAGAAATATCTCAATAATTTTGCTTGTTAATAATGCATTAAAATGCCATATTTTAGATAGACTAAATAAAATATACTATTAAGATTAATTTCACATTTTTCTTTTTTAAATGTGGCCTTAGAAAATTTTAAATTACATATGTTAATTACATTTGTAACTCATATTATATTTCTACATAAATTTTCATCCACATGAAAATTAAATGACCAGACAAAATAAATAACAGTATTCAAAATCAAAGCTGAAAAAAATGTTAAAAGGCATATACATAGACTAATTTACAAATTAGCAATAGGACTAAAAATACTGTTAGTTCAGAAGGAAAAGAGATGGCCACACACAAGGTAAAGAAAGGCCTTGGAAAATGTGTCCAGAAATTCACTATGGTCCTTCAACTTAATGGTCCAATCAGCTCTAGTGATTGTTTGATCTTAGTTCCTCCTGTTACATTTTAGTTTAATTCCTAACTTTTTAAACAGTAATTCAATGTCTTGGACTTCTATTCTACACTATGATGCTGTCTGTCTGACTCACTTCTAAATTGAAGTGCATATATAAAAAAAATTGAATCACTTCAATGATTTTAAATCACTCTTCAATGTGCAAAGCAATTTAAAATTACTGGAGTGCTTCCAATTTTTATTAGTCCTTGAATTTGGAAGTGATCTAGGCTTTTCTGGGCATGTGCAATGCACTGTGACTTAAAATTATTGAGCTCTCATGCCCCCCCTACCCCTTATTTTTAAGAAGCTGATTCCACTTTGCAATGGAAACCATCAGGAATGTATGGCATGGAAATGGTATGGATAACAAAAAACACAGGGGGAAAATAGCTTCCATTTAATAATGAGAACTATACTTTGTAATTAGATAGTGTCTTGCCCAAGGATCTCTAAGTGCTTCATAAACATTAGCTCATTCATCATGAAGACATCTTACAGGGGGGCATATTTCCAGCGTGGGAGGACAGAGGTAGGGATGGGTAAAGCCATTTAGATTGGCTTCAAACACTGAATTGGGTCATTTGAATTATGTGAGAGCTATGCCTACAACATTTATTTTTGGTGCTGTTTTTTTTTTTTTTTTTTTCCTTTTTGCAGGCAGAAGGAGGTAATGTTACACTGTCTGATCCATTTGCAAATGTCATTAAAAAATTAACTTGGCAACTGCAGAATCTACTAAATAAATTGCTTATCCCAAATAAACTCCAGGAGCAAACATAAAGTGATTGGTTTTCTAATTTAATTATTTGAGTTAAACTTTGGAGGAAAATACATAAACCTTTCCACCATTTTCTTTCAAGTTAATTTTTTCCTCTTTAGCACATACTCAATCCACCAAACCTAAAACATTTACCTGTAGGATGATTAATCTGAGAATTTTCAAATCACAGACTTTCCCTCTGCTCTTGTAATGTGAGGCGTTTTCATCAATATAGGGGTCTAGTAAAACCTTCACTGTAGAAGTGACTGAGTTCAGGACCAAGAATAAGAAATTCTGTTTTTAAACTTAGATTAAGAAATAGTCATCTGTTTGTTCTTTATTGCTATGCAACAGATTACTGAGACTTACTATACTATGAGCCCCTTGCTCAGCAGTGAAAATAATAATAGAGAATCTAACGAAATGGAAGTTGCCATCAATCAGGCTTATTTGGGAGGGAAAATTTCAAGTGAGCTAAGTATATGATAACACACTTGAAATCGAAGTAATAGTCCCTATAAAACATTAGGCACTATGATGAAAAGGCTCACTCACCTACCAAGATCTAGCTCACAGTAATATGTCTGACACAATAATAAGACTTATCCAGTAGCATTGATTGAGTCCTTGACAAAGGCCATTTGTTCCCTATCTGTTATAGACAAACAACCATGACAACAAATACTGAGAGTGAGAAAAGACATGCTTAAGGTTTTACTCCTAGAAAAAGCTAAAAGAAATAAAAAATATGTCAAAAGAAATGGCCTCCATAGAAATGACAGAATAATTGCCCACAACTTCTTCTCTTGGATGACTGGGAAAACATACAAAAATCACATTTATGAGTATAAACTGTAAGTTTCAACTTAGGCAAAGAATCTCTGTTCATCCTTCTAAATTCACAGAAGCAAGGTCTTGTAGAAATCCAGGGCCATACCTCTCTCACCCAATTCAATAATATCTTAGCAAAGGTGATCTTTAAGCAAAACCTGACGTGAAATATGAGTGTGTTGTTGTTGGAGTTTTTTTTTAATACCATTTTGAACAGTATGACCTATAGTCAGAAATAGAATTTACAGTAATGCCGAGGATTAAAAGGAATGAGCCTCTTGTTTAGAAAATTAGCTAATCAATATGCCAAGCTTATTTTTAAAAATGCTTTAATTTTTTAAAATACAGCATGTCCGCTTCAGCTTCCTGTGTTTGACTCTGATAATAAAACTTTCAGTATGACTAATGCAGTTTAGCTAAACAAATTAGAGAACTGCATGGTTTATGCTGAGGAGAAAGTTTCCATTAGCCATTGTAATGCTCTCTGCCAGGTCAGCGAGTAATGACTGTGTACCAGGCCAGGCAAGTAAGGCTTACAGTCCCTGATGGAGAGACAGGAAGCAGTGGGTGAGGAGTAGAGGGAGGGCCATGGTTTCTCCAAAGGGAGACAGACTTCTTTGGGAAGAGCGAAGAGACGAACAACGATAAGAACCCCCTCTTATTTTGTTGCTTACAAAGCTCCTCTCATTCTTTGTTAGTGGGACATAAGTTGAGTGTCAAATGACACCAGCAGAAACAACTGAGGGAGACTGACTTCTCCACTCTCCCTCTTGATCTCTGTAGGCCCCAGCCTACATGTTATGGGGTATGTTGTGAATTGAACTGTGTACACTCTCCCCCACCAAAATGATGTTGAACTTCTAAGCCCTCGTGTCTATTAATATGAACTTAAAGTTGACTCTTGAACAACATAGGGGTTAGGGAAACCAACACCTTATGATACAGTAAAATATTCCCATACAATTTTGACATTCCCCCCAAACTTAACTACTAATAAACTGGAAGCCTCACCAATAACATAAACAATTGACACATATTTTGTATGTTATGTGTATTATAGACTATATGCTTACAGCAAAGTAAGCTAGAGAAAAGAAAATATTATTAAGAAAGTCATAAGGAAGAGAAAGTACATTTACAGTGCTGCACTGTATTTATTGGAAAAACTCTTGTGTATAAGCAAACCCACACAGTTCAAACCTGTGTTGTACCAGAGTCAACTGTATTTGGAAGTAAAGTTATTGCAGATGTAATTAGTTAAGATAAGGTCATACTGGAATAGGGTGGGCCCTTAATCTAATATGACTGGTGTCCTTATAAGGAGAGGAAAGATGATGTAAAGACAGACACAGGGAAGATCATATGAAAGCAGAGGCAGAGATTGGAATGATGTATCTACAAGATAAGAAATGCCAAGAATTGCTGGTCACCACAAAAATCTACAAAGAGATAAGGAAGGAGTCTACCTAAAGGCTTTGGAGGAAACATGGATTTACTAACACCTTGATTTTGGACTTCTAGCCTCCAGCACTGTGAGCAAAGTTATCTCTTCTGTATCAAGCCACAGTGTGTGTAGTAGCTTGTTATAGCAGCCCTAAAAGGTTATGAGGAGTTACAGAATTTTCTGGAAGTTACCTGGTGTCAGAGAGGCTGAGTATGAGTAGCTGTGACTGAGCTAGAGAAGACACCTGAGTTTTAGTTATGAGTTTTCCAACAACTAGCTCTCTAACACCAGCTGATCAGTTCCCTTCCCCAGCTTCTATAAAATGTCATTTCTATGGTCCTTTTAAGTCCTCTTGTTTAAGAGGACTCTAATGAGTTACTAACTGCAATAGAACACATTTGGGGAGGGGCAAGGCTGGGAGTAGGGGAAATCAGGTCAAGGTCTTCTTATCTTCATGTCAAGTGGGCAGATTCGAAGGATGATGGGAGAGGAAGTTTGATGTGGCTGCTTGCTACTTATTTCATCTCTATCTCTTGAGATCTATGGATGAGGTCCGCTCTTCCACATCAGCCCCTGTCACCGAGCACATGGTCTGCATTCAAGAAATGCTCATTGATAAACAACTCAGAACAGTCTTGTACTCATCCTCTCAATGTCTCTGAAAGGTTTTCCACAGAAGAGGCAGTAAATCTCAACTAAAGGATGTAAAGGAATTTTTCTGAGGTCCACCAGAAAAATAGTGACTACAGAGATAAAAAACATAATCTTAGGGAAGAACTGCAGAAACCTGGGCATATCACAAAAAGAGATTTTCGTTACCTTTTATTCATAGACCTAAATATAGTTCCTTGAAGAGAATTTTGTCAGACACAATGTTCTGGTATGAAACCGTATCATTCATAGCAAGTCACATTTTGATTATAATTTTGATTAGAAAAATCTAGGGTCCCTCAGTAGGTCTAATTCTTCTCAAAATTAATCTAACCTTAACAAGCTAATTTATAGTACAGTCATAATATATTCATTTTGTAAACTTTTCCAGTTTCCCATAATCGAGGGTATGCTAGTCCCCAGTGTCATTTTGTCAAGATTCCCTGTCCTCCTCCAATATGAAGCCAGAAAAAGAAGGTATCTTCCCCCCCTCCACTCTCACACATTTAGAGACCCACAGTGTCTCCCAGTTTCTCTGGGTGAAAAGAAAACTGACAAGACCTTGTGTTCCTTTGCTGAGTCAGGATGAGTCTAAGCTTATCAGTTTGGCCACTACATTTTAGCAAGGGAAGACTAAGCTTAAAGGTACACTTTCTGGTTAAGAGTTTTGGATGTTATTTTAAAGTTTGTGATTGTGGCTATCCTGATAGCTTCATGGAGCTGTAGATAGGCTGAGATAAAATTTGGCCAAGAAAAAGAAGAGTTAGCAAGTTCCAGAAAGTGTGCCAGTCTGCCAACAAGTCCAGCTCATTTCCTAGTTGACAAATGGAGCTTAAATGGATAGTAAAGTTCAGCCATTTCAGCTTCACTTTAGAGGAAAAATATAGATTCAGAGAAATTACTTGCTCAAGAACACACATTTAATAAATTGATTAACTTTGGACTGTTCTCCATATTTTTTATTGTTACAATCTTTATTTGTTCTTTTCCATCTTAATATTTTAGATCCTGTCCTGTCCATTATATGTCCAAATATTTAGAAATCCTGAGATCCTGTCCATTATAAACATGAAGCAATTTTCCCCAAATGTATAAAAGTGAGACATGTAACAGGATTTCTTTAGGTTCTTGCTGAATAAATGAATAAAAGAATAAATAATTAAGGTAGAGAAAGGTAACTTTTACTACTAATTGCAAATTCATCACTAGCTACAACTTTTTAATATTTCTAATATTTCTAATCCTTCATTCTTACATTTGACCCTATCTTACATTTCATCCTATTCACTAAAATTTCATCCCCCTCAGATCATCACATTTCAATGAAATATTCTGTCCCTGTAATTTAAATTGCTATCTTATGAGATGGAAATAAGATTTTATTTTTGCTATTGTTGAAATAGCCCCCAAGGCCCTAAATTAATTTATCATCTTCTTTGCAGATACCTGGCATTGTTTTTGTTCTTAAAACATTATTATAGCATTCGCTTTAAAAATTGTACTGATAAATCACATCTGCTTAGGTTCTTCCTTCCCACCTCTACTAGGAACATTTTTCCTCTTTGGAATTCTGATGTTGTAAGATGCTATAATACTCCACACTTCAATAAGAGAAAAAAAATCAGGTAGAAGTAAGTGTTAACACTGATTGATCTTCAAAAGTTATGATAGAGTGTGGTTAACAGCTACACTGTTCATTTTATTTGGATTTTAAGAAATAAATCAACTTTATTGATTTTTTCTATATATAATATAAACTGTCTACACTATGAAGATTTTTCTAGAATATGTAAAAATATCAGTCTTAAAAACAATAAAGAAACTATCTTTATTAGTTATGATTTATTTATTTGGGTTTCTTTTCAAGTGAGAATATTTACACTAAAGGAAAAGTTTTCATCATTATCTTTCAGTTACCAAAATTGATAACCATTGCCAGCTACTGAGCACATTATACAATTAAGTGCCAATACAGTTCTCCAAAGGTTCTAATGTCATTTGTAAAAGTTCCGAGAGAGTCAGAGGCAGCAAATAAACTCTTGAAAGAAGGAACTCCTAAAGGAAGACTCATGAGATAATAATAGAACCTAACCACCTCCACAGAAACAAGTACAAAGGGAAAACCATTTTTTATGAAATTGAAAAAAATACATTGTATTACAGTTGGCATTTTGAGTACATAAAATAACTAAAAGAATTATTAAAAATTGTTAAAGAAGATAATTTAGGTGATACAAATAAATTTTGTTTAATACTTCATGAAGCATCATCTCCAGAAAGCTGCAAAAGGGGACAGAAGGCAGAAAGGTTTTATAGGATAAAGAATAAGGAAGAGAAACAGAAAACGGTCTGAATGGCTGGCGCTACACAGTCAACCTTGTTTGGTGTGAGAAGGAACAAGGAAGTAGTAGAGTCCAGAGTTGGTGTGGCATTTGGGATTGGCTGACTAGATACACAGTGTTTCTGATCAAGCAGAGTATCTGCAAAGATGCAAAACAAAACTAAGTGTTGTTTTACCAACACACCACCCTGGGCAGAGGTGGCCCCAGTCAGGACCTAGAAATTTTTTTCAGAGTATAAATGAAATATGTTTGCATTATCTCATAATCTTCATAATGTAGACTGTAAAGAAGGGATTGCTAATATATTTGGTGTGTAAAGTTTGAAGATACCTTATAAACTAAACAAATGTTTGAAAATATGCTTGCACTAAAAAATAGCATAACTAACAAGCAATCCATAAAAGAACAGAGACCTAAAGAACCTGTAGTAGGACTACCTGGTAGCTAAGTCAGTTAAGCAGCCAACTCCTGTTTTTCTTTCTTTTTCTTTCTTTCTTTCTTTCTTTCTTTCTTTCTTTCTTTCTTTCTTTCTTTTTCTTTCTTTCTTTCTTGTTTCTATTTTTAAATATTTTATTTTTTTATTTATTTATTTGAGAGAGAGAAAGAGAGCGAAAGAGTTAACATGAGTGGGGTGAGGGGTAGAGGAAGAAGCAAACTCCCTGTTATGCAGGGAGTTGATGCAGGGTTTGATCCCAGAACTCTGGGATCATGAGCCAAAGGCAGACTTTTAACCAACTGAGCCACCCAGGTGCTCCCAGCAGCCAACTCTTGATTTTGGCTCAGGTGATGATCTCTGGGTCTTGGAATCAAGCCCTGTGTATGCCCTCCCACTCTACAAGGACTCTGCTTGAGGGTTCTCTCTCCCACTCCTTCTGCTCCTCCCCCTGCTCATGCACACATGCATACCTTCTCTGTCTCTCTCAAGTAAATAAAACTTAAAGAAAAACTGTAGTAAAAATTTATGAAGCAGAATAGGTCTAGTTGCTTTAATCAGCCTATAGGAAAATTATATCCTTCTTTCTAACCAGAGTCAAGTAATACAAGGACCTGGCCATTGTCCAAAGAGTTATTGATGTATAGACACCCAATCTAGAATACTCTAGGAACTCAGATTCATCAAATAATATTCACATTTCTCTTGCATGTGATTCTTGAAGTGAACCATGAGTTCTCTCAGAGAGAACACATTTCACATTTCCACCTAGAGAAATTAGGAAAACATACTTCGGAGAGACATTATTCATCATGGAGATTTCTTTTCAAAAGCAAATCTTTGGGGCGCCTGGGTGGCTCAGTGGGTTAAAGACTCTGCCTTCAGCTCAGGTCATGATCCCAGGGTCCTGGGATTGAGCCCCGCATCGGGCTCTCTGCTCAGCAGGGAGCCCGCTTCCTCCTCCCTCCTTCGCTCCTATCCGGGAAATCCCCTTCTTCAAAAAAAAAAAAAAAATCTTTAAAAAAAAAAAAAAAAAAGCAAATCTTTAAGTAACCATAAGTTAACTATGGTTATTCTCTGAAGAATTTCAAAGGTTCCTTCCTGGATCCCTGCAATAGCAAAGAAATGTAAAAATTTGTTTAAAACTTGTATCAGTCCAGTGTTTTTCTGACAAAATAAATTTCAGTGATTCTTCTGTTGTATAATTACTATAAGCAATTGCTCTAGTACTTTTATATACTATAAGTAAGAATGTATTATAATTAATTATACCCAAAATTGAGCTTCAAGTCTATAAATGCCAATTTTATATTTAAAATCAAATAGTGTATTATTCTTATGGATCACATGGCATGGTTTTGCTGTCCCTGAGGATTTTATGGAACCAAAATGATCTCTTTCTCTCTCTCAAGTTTGTGTAGTATGATATTAACTAGCTTAACTAATAAAACAGAATGTTGTGAGATTTTCCTTGAGGTTCACTGAAAGAGTTCCTTGGATAGAGGAACTGGACTCTGTGTTAGGACTCTAAGCTCACATCTTTCACAAATGACTTATAAAAACACCAACATAACATAAAACTGTGGATGTTGGCAGCACGTGTTGGAGTTATCTTAATTAAGACATAGAATACCAAGAAGGGTTAATATTATTGGAAAGTAAAAGCTCTCATGCCAATAGCAAGACCACTCTGCGTATACTGGTAGGTCAGCACTGTAATTAAGAAAATTGCCTCTAGCATGTGTGTTCGGTAACGCTATTATCTTTTCTCTTTTCTTTTAATAAGAGTAAACTACTTGGAGATGTCTCCATTTATTCTTCTTGCTCCCAATAACCCCTGATCCCACCAAGACCATACTAGGTTAGCATTTAAGTCACTAAATGAGTTACTTTACTATCAGTTCACCCTGAAGTCTTTTACATATTTTTCTTGACCTTTAACCCACAGACTATTATTTTTATAGCTATTATTAATTGAGTAACTACATGCAGACTAAGATGGTTGGTGAAAGAGCTGAGAAGTTGAAAGAAATGGACACCAACTCTCATCTTTCTCTAGATTAAATCAAAACCATCTTGAGCTATTGCTCACTGTGACAGTGTCAGAAGATATTAACTGAGATTTTAGTGGGATACCCCATTCAGGAAAAGGAAAAGAATCCAAATACAAAACAAGGAGACCACATAAATGAAACATCTAGGACTCTATAAATTTAATAAATTATCATTATTCAAGTATGAAATTAGATGAATCAATATGTGGTTAGAATAAAAATACTCCATCCTGCTCCACTGAAGAGAAGACTTGCTGGTAACAATGAGAATTTCAATGTCAAGAGACAGAAGCTAAAATGATATAGTTAGCTACAAAGTTTTGCTACACATCTTTTTTAAGTGCAGGCTCTCATATGAAAGGCCACATTGGTCTGCTCTGATCGTTTATACGGAACACCATGGTCTGTGGTTGCTCTATAATTGTGAAGTCATTACCAGCTTTGGACCCACATGGTTTAATTGTCTCTCTCTGGCAGGAAATGACTATAACTGAATTCAGTGACTTAATTTACACTATAGGAAAGGCATCTAGTAAACATGGCAATGATAGCACCACTGAACCCTGTAAGCTTCTAATATGATTAAAAAGGTGACCAGTATGTTAAATTTTGATAAGGTAAAAGTATATTCCAACTGCAAAGCCTACAGTGGTAAAAATAAAATTGATGGGAAGGATGTATGGTATTGATAAGAAACTGTAGTTAAAATTGGCACATTAACTTTCATTCAGAAATGTTGTTATGCCATAAAACAAATTAAGAATAATTATCTTTGGGACTGGCCACAGGAGGAAGAAAACAAAATACCATATACCATACTTTGAGAATGAGATCTCCTGAATAGAACCAACAGCTCCTAAATGTATTTCTTTTTCTAACATTTTTAAGACTCTATGTAATGCATAATGTAATGTACCCTAATTCCTCCCATAATTCAAATACAGACATGAAATGAAAATATATTTATGTATGGTTGTAGAATCACTGTAAAGTTCTTTAAAAACTTAAAGATAATAATTCATCCAGAGTAGTCTGATTATATTCCCTAAAATCTTAGAAAATGAACAAAATTGGCTCTCATGATAGCATCTAGTTATCTAATTATGCTATGTTTCTAAAATATTTTTCTTGGAAAATATTTTAAAATATGAAATATTTAACTTAATTTGAAGTTTACATCTATTTACAGCAAGAAAACCACTTACTTGTGGAGCATAAGGAATAACACAGAGGACATTGGGAAATGAAGAAGAGAAGTGAGTTGGGGGAAATTGGAGGGGGAGACAAACCACGACAGACTGTGGGCTCTGAGAAACAAATGGAGGGTTTTGGAGGGGATGGGCATGGGGTGTTGGGTGAGCCTGGTGGTGGGTATTAAGGAGGGCACATACTGTATGGAGCACTGGGTGTGGTGCATAAACAATGAATTCTGGAACACCGAAAAGAAACAAAATAAAATGAAAAATAAATAAATAAATAATAAATAGACAACCATTAAGTATGAGTATCCCAAGAATACTCTCTTTCCAATTTTCAGTCTTCATCAACAATTATTCAAATGAAGAGAGACACTACCATACAATAACCACCCTTTTTCTGCTCATGACAATAGCTTTTCATATTTGGCAAATCTCTCAACCAGCAAAACCCACTAATGGACATCTCCATGTTCTAATTCTGGATAGCTGCTGTGGTATATAAATATTTATTTTAAATCTCAAAGAGCTTTCTTCTAGTGAGAAAAGAGAGTGTTTTCTTGACTCCTTTTCATTGTTAAGTAGAAATATGGGTAAATAAGTAAAGGTAGCTTATCTTTCAGAGACTGCTAATTGAGTTAAGTTCAAGCAAAATACAAAAATTCAACTTCGTTGATTACAGAACTCTGAACAATCAGCTGTAATTCTTGTTTGGCTCGGTTGGCCTCACTCAGAGGCAACTTCAACCTATTCACTGATTATCTTCTCCGCATTCACTCAAACCGGTAACTATTATTGAGTACCCACATATACTATCTCTATATATGTAAGAGATTATATTCATTCATATATATATGAGATTTTATATATGATATACATTTATATATGAGATGTGTGTATATCATATATATCACACACATATATACATGTATGTACATATATTTACGTTTGATATATACATATATATGAATAGGCACTTTAGGAGACCATCTGTTGTCTAGTAAGAAAAGGTAAACCAACAATGAAAATACTGGAATAAACTTTTCAACACATGAACTAAAGGGTATTACGCTAAGCAAAATAAGTCAATTACAGAAAGACAATGATCATATGATCTCACTGATAGGACAAATTTAGGACAAATTTGAGAAACAAAACAGAGGTTCCTAGGGGAAGGGAGGGAAAAATGAAACAAGATGGGACTGGGAGAGGAGGCAAACCACAAGAGACTCTTAATCTCAGGAAACAAACCGAGGGCTGCTGGAGGGGAGGGAGTGGGAAGGATGGGGTGACTGATGATGGACATTGGGGAGGACATGCGCTATGGTGAGTGCTGTGAATTGTGTAAGACAATGAATCACAGATTTGTACTCCTGAAACAAATAATACATTATATATTAATTTTTTAAAAAAGCTTTTCAGCATATGACTGTTTTAGAATTAGTACCATAAGACCAGGGTGGAAAGTGAAGACAAACCAAAAAAAAATAGTCTTTTCTTTTAAGAAAGCAAATATCCACAACAAAGAAATTCTCTTTTAAAATCTTTTGTAGCTTTTGCCAAAATACGTGAAAAACAGGATTTATGAGAAATATTTATAAGAACTAAGACTATTTTTCTGAAAAGCAGCATCATGATGATGATGATATCTTTTTAAAATTCTAACCAAAAAAAATTTTTAGATTCTACAAAGGGGAAAAATTAAAATATAATTTGTACTAGTTTTCTAGGGCTGCCATAATAAACTACCACAGTCTGGGTGGCTTAAATAACAGATGTTTATTTTTTCATAGTTCTGGAGACTAGAAGTCCAAGATCAAGGTGTTGGTAGGGTTGGTTTCTCCTAAGCCCTCTCTTCTTCGCTTGTAAGTGGCTATCTTCTTGTGTTACTACATGATCTTTTCTCTGTATCTGTGCCCTAATCTCTTTTTATAAGGCCATCAGTCATGTTGGATTAGGGCCCACCCTAGTGACCTCATTTAATCTTATTACCCTAATTACTTTAACATCAATCTTTAAAGATTTTGTCTCCATATACAGTCACATTCTGTGATATGAACAGTTAGGACTTCAACATGTGAATATGGATGGGGGACACAATTCAGCCCAAAGGTAGTTTAAACTGTAGCATAAATTTGGGGATTACAAATGTTAGAAACATACCTCTATCTATGAAACAAGAAAAACTTTATATAGAGTGATTCAACTTTAAACCAAACAATTTTAAAACATTCTTTCAATAACTGATTACATGATTTTATAACATAACCTATGTCTATATTGGTTCAAAACAATGTTTATCCAATAAAAGAATTGGGTATCTTTTTACTCATTCTTCACCATATGTTTCTGGGCACAATGACAACCTAAGATTTCTACTAAAATTCTCATCCTCATCATCAGCTTCCTTCTCCTCCTTAAACTAACATTTATTAAGCACTTCTTTATGGCACACTTTGAGCTAATACACATTATAGTACTATCTTATTTTATCCCTATAATAATCTTGTCAATTAGATACAATTACTATTCCCTATGATACGTGAGAAAACTGAGATTTAGAGAGTTAAATTATTGCATGACCACATAAAATGAGTAAATGCTGGAAGCCTGATTAATGTTCCTTCCTGTCTGAGTCTCAAACCTCTATGCAGAACTACTTCTTGAGACTGATGTGGTAGTATTTAAAGGAAAACATATTAGCAGTCAGAACTAAGGATACTGATACACAAATACTAGAAACTTCTAAGAAATTCTGTAAGATTTAGATTACACTGAAGTAAATTCAGTTCTGATCTAGATGTGGAAAGCATATGGCACAGGAGAAGGCAGGAAGGGATTCTGGCAAAATATTCCCTGCATTTCCTGGAATAAGGAGACCCAGAAGCAAAGGATAGATCCAGCAGCATGTGAGGAGCTTGCCATCCCGTTTATGCCCAGCCCAACTCACTTTAATCACTGAAGGCCAAATGATGAGCAAGAAAACAAAAGGAAAGCAGGTAAGGCAGCTTTCTGACAAGAGGAAGAGCATGAAATGACAAGGAAGAAGACCAAACTTGTAAAAATACTACAATCATCATGAATGATTTAAAGTTCCCAAAGATTCTAGCCTGGCATCAAGAAAAAAAATCTAATTGTAGACTCTTTGAAGTAAGAAACAAACAAAAAAGTACCAACCTAAATGACCCAAATAGGAGACTAGTTAAAAAAAAAACAAAACACCTATAATATATTCAATCAAATGCCAAGCACACTTAAAATATTATGATCTATAAGATTAGTTATAAGTATTAAAATTCTTCAAGATAAAATTTTTCAGATGAAATATTGGTTACGAAATATATTTTGATGTTGTAGGATTCTAACTTTGTAAATAAAATGTTAATATATCTATTAACACAGGCAAAAAAAAAAGGCTGAAAAATATGTGCCAAAGAGTAGTATTATTTGTTCTTATGGTATTAAGAGTAATCTTTGTTCTTAATTTTATGCTTTATGTTTTAAAATTTTTTCTACAAAAACATATAATTTATAATAAAAATAACATTACCAAAAAAAGGGAGAGAAGAAAATTGAAAGCAATTCACAACAAAAAGGCCTCTTAAAAATTAGATGAGGCTACTTGCCAAGGACAAGAGAAGTACACTGCAATACTAGAATTACAGCAGGCTGTTCAAGGAAAAGAGAATAAAGCAGGGAGAATGCCCAATCTTCTGAGGCTTCAGAAAAAGCACAGGTGGTTAATTCAGGGTGTTGTGTATATTTTCTATCTTAATAAGTAAACAGTGAGTCCTGCTAATGTGGTACTTGAAAGTGTCAGGATTTCCTCAAATCAAGTTGAGAATGGGTTGAAAAGGGTCACTAATCTAAATAAAAAACTCTCAACTCTTGGCAGGACAAAATCATCTGGGGAACTATTTAAAAATACTGATTCCTTCAGTCTATTCCAAACCAATTAAATCAGACTCTCAGGGATGGGAACCAAACAATGTACTTTTCTAAAAGTTTTGCAGGTGAATATAATATGCAACCAAGATTGAAGACAATTAATCTAATTCTAAACAATGATCTAGTTAAATGGAGAGAGCACAAGTATTTTTATCCCTCACACATTCTTGATCAAGAGTTTTTTTACTAAGAATTGTTGAATACATATATACATGTTTTAATATGAACTCTCTCACGGTAAGACATTTTTGTCTTCCTTATTATGAGTAGCAAACTCCCATTCAATGCCATCATCAACCACTTAAAGTCACATAAGGATAAAGAACACAGTGCCATTTGGAGGAGATCATGAGAAGGAAAAAAAAAATAGACCTCAGAGGAAGGAGTGTCTTCTTGCCCTCAAACAGATCTGCACTCTCCTCTGTTCTCCCAAAGCACCTGTCAACGTCTCTATTTAATTGTATCTTCTGTATGTATCTCTCCCACTCAGTCCTGGACTCCTTCAAGCATAGAATGTGACTTTTGTATCTTTTTATCATAAAAAAAAACAGGACATAGTAGAAATTTAATAAATGTTTATTGACTGGATAGAAAGGAAGGGCCAGGCATTATAATTATATCTATAATATCCCTTTCAGTTCTATGGCTCTAGAATTCTATGGTAAATATTCTCAGTTTTCTAAACTTCCCATTTCCTTCTACAATTTGGTAACATTATTTGATAACAACCAACTTCCCTAGTCATTCTGAAAAGCTATAAACAACTATGGAATATGTTACAATATTGTCCTCAAATAGGCATAAGAATTTTAAATGTTATAACACCATTTATCAGTATAAATGGTAAACCATATTGCTTATTTGCCTCAAAATTCCTTTGACTTCATGAGTACCAAGTTATTTGTGCATGTCAAACTAGACTGAGAGTAAAAATAACTGTGGTAAACAAATGAACATGTTCAGGTAGATGACCCATAGATTATATGGTCTGAACTCCTTCAATTAAAGAAAACAATTCTGGAGGCAAATGGCTTAGGTACAGACAAATTCAGTGTGTCTGGGCTGACCATGACCATTCTTTCTTGAGATCATCCATCCTCAAGGATGTCAGCTGAAGTTCAAATATGCCAGTACCCTGTGGGTTAAGCTAATTCCATGAAACTTTAAAAAGCTTAAGATATGACACAATCCATGTGGCAGGTGGACAACGTATCACTTTACAACAAAGGTCAAAGACCAGAAATTTCAGGGGTGAGGAAGGATGTGCTGTCCTAGAAAACAACTTCAGTGTTTAATTATATACACTATGCAACACTGATTTAAGCTATTGGGCATTAGAAAGAATAGCCACTGTGATTTTTTTTAAGTCATAGCAGTTGGAATTAATCATTGAAATGAAGAAAATGTGAAATGAATTTTACAAGATGCTGTATGGCCTGCCTACTTAAATGGTATTTTAGCACTAAAAATATTTGTCATAAGAATGTTTTGTGCTTGTCCTATCACAAATAAGTACAGGAGATTACAATTTTTGAAAAGCTGTTGTGAGAATAAACATATATGTAAGTATATTTCACACATTCTGCCTTTCTTCCTTTGCTCGGTTCCTTTTCTCTAGGAATCTGGATGTAACCAAGTTTAATGAAGTTAAGATCTTAAAACTTGAAATCAAACAATATTCAGTGATCTTTGTTTTGGCTTCTTCCCCACCAAGCAACTCAAATTATATTGCTAATGCCATTGTTGATATTGAATAACAGTAAAAGCTTTATTATAGTTTGCATATCAATCAAGAAGAATAAAGACCTAATGTAGTCATATTTCAGGGTATGTTACTATGTGCATCAATCAATGCATCTTTCTTTAATAACAGCAGGTTCCAATGATTCCTCATTAAAATCATTAATTTTTATTTGATGAGTCACTATTATTTGTTGAAAGATAATGAGGACTATTCACACCACAGAACTGTCATATGTGTTATTCTGTATTCAGGAAACTACTTGTTATATATTATAATATGCCATACCACATCGCAAATGTGCCCAAAAAATCACTACAAAGATTTTTTTTAATGTCCCCCATATATACAGTTGTATATGAGTATTTGGAAGAAACTTCACTAGTGGGAATTATGGTGAAAAATCAAGTAATAAACATATTAATATATTTCCTTGAGATGGTATGTCAAGTAAATTGATACAGAATGAACAAAAAGGGATGTACTTCTGGATCTCATAAAATAGTTCAAGTCAACATCCTCTTTAAATCTGAATATTACTTTTTTACCTTCTCAGCACTAAAATTCAGGAAAATTTTGTTATAACAAAAACCATGAATTTCTTTAAAAGATGACTTTAATATCTGAAGTTACTTACTTTTGACTCTTGGTAGAGGAAATAAACCAAATATGTTCACTTACCAATACCAGTCAATACCTCAAGAAACTTGTGACCTTCCTTAGACCAAGACTCTAAGAGCCCAAACCTATATAAAGAAAATTTAGTAATATTCTCATTTAGCCACAGCCTATTTCACTTGCTTTCAACTACTAATCTGGGAACAAAGTCAAAGTTGCATGTTTTTTGGTTGTCATGAAGTATAAATTGGGATTCTCCCAATCAATTGGGAGTTTATTATTTACTATCATTAAATTTTCAACAATACAAAAAAGTTGAAATGCCCACCCACATAGGAGTATTTTTATAAGTTGTGAAATGGGCCATCTATTCTTTTTATGTAAGTAATATCACTGAAAGAGAAAAATGTCTGTTCATAGACATTTAATTATGCCTGGCAATTGGGCATAGAGTTGAGCAAAATGATAAAAGACTATTTAAATTAAGGGAAGATGAGGAACAATTTATTAGCAATATATAGCTTAATTATGGATGAATCCATATTAGGGTAAAATGATTCAGATGCAATTTAAAATAGTAGTCAGTAGAAACCAACTATCACCCACGAATACTAAGAAAAAGGAAACATTTTTGGATCTCATTAAATTATAGTTAAATGTGGGTAGAACATTGCCATTGGATGTAGCTGAAAATTACTGTTTTGATGCAGTGTTTGTTCCAAAGTATGGGAGGTATGTCACTAGTAGTATTGGCTTCTGCACCAAATAATTAAAAAGTGAGTTTATTTGAAGAAAAATGATGCAAACAATTATACAAACATAACACAGACTATGGCAGAAATTATAAAGGTGCTTGTCAAATGTCTAAAGTAAGATAAATATTATTATAATGGTTGTTAGACAGCCAAAGAGAAGATACTAAACTTAGTGAAGTCCTGCAAAGTACTATAAATATCACCCTTCTCTACTTATTGAAAGCTAATTTCTAGGATTCTCTCACCTAAAATTTGAACATGTTCCTACAGATTTTGTTCATAAATGAAAACTCTAAAAATGACCAAGAGTCCTATTTCCTTGAGAACCTTCAATCTATTGAATGAACTATTTTTATTTATGAAAAGGAGTAGGGCAAAGTATTTTAATTCCTTCCCCTAACTCAATGCAAGTCTGTAATTTGAAAATCTTCTTCTATAATATAATAAATTACCATCATAAACAAATAGTGTGATTTCTAAGTCATAAAAACAGCAGGGGGATAAATATAGGTTGTGATTGCTTAGAATATAAAGTTAGTACTGTATCATCAAAAGTCTTAAATTATTGGCACTTGACTCCCCTGCAGACTATAGGAGTAAATTTCCTCATCTATCATCATGCCACAAGAGTCTTTATAGCAAATGTAGAGTCTACGATAGGTGACTGGAGTCATCATATTCTGCAATATGAACCATTTGAAGAGATTTTCTCAGTGAATGAGTTGAACAAAAGATTAAATTCAACCACAGGAGTTTTGAATGTTCATTTTATCCCAGCGTTTTTATACAGTTTAAATAATTCATATTTCCTCCTCACCAACTCCCTTCTTTTTGCTTTCATAATCTTCCAGGGTGGGAAAGAAGGGGAAGAGGGTGGCTAGCAGGAGCAGAGAAAATATCCGATCCCATTTGGTAGAACAACACCGTGCTAAATACAGACACACACACACACAACACACACACACACTCACATGAGAAAAAAAAAAAAAACTTTCCAAAATACTTTTATATGCTTTATAATTCAACTGTTGCAGTGTTCTGTTATTTGATTTTACTAAACTCTGTTTATAAAATAATTAATAGATTTCTATGTGAGATTTCAAGCCATTTCAGAGAGTTTTGTTTTATACATTTGATTATAGGTCTTCAGTCTTTATAAATATCACAATGGTTGTACTAGAGTAACTGAGGCCCATTACTTTACCTCAAGTATCTTATAGTTAGAGACAGAGACTGTGACCACACTTTTTTATTCTTGTATATATTTTGCTATAGCCTACTAAGCCATAGGATCAAAGTAAAGGTCAGATTTTCCTAACCTATATATGGGAACTTCTATTTTTATTGCTTTTAACCATTTTTGGTACTTTATATTGCATTAAAAATTTAATTTTTAATCTAATTCCTCAGCCAGGATCATATTAGCCATATTAACCTCTAGCTCCATGATGTGCATACTAATGGACCATGGCTAATAGACCAAAGTTTAAGTAGCCCTACAATTATTTTACTCAACATAGAGTCTCTGTAACAGAAAGGAATATGAGGCTAACAGAAAGATTTGGATATTTAAGAGAAGTTTGGAACTAAGAGGTCAAAATCATTGTATATTCACTGTAATTTTACTTCCAATAGTGACAGAGATCTAGAATTCTATTGTGGTTACAAGAGCATTCATCACAGTCATTTAGGCCAGATGTCATTTTTAGCTAAACAAAAGAGAGTCCCAATCAAAATATGGTAGACTGCTAGTGAATTTTTTAAATTAATATAATTCAATGAGAGTCATGTGGAAATTGTCTATACCCACACAGGACATGAAACCTATGAGAATCACTAGAGCATATCCCCACTTGGAGTTCCTTGATTAGGAACTACTATTCTAATTCAAGTTAATGAATAGTGGAAGAGAGTTTTTAAGTTAATATTAAATAAAACAAACCTCCTTCAATTCCATGTCCATCCAATTTGCTTTTTAAAGTGGCAGTTTAGTAAGAAAAAAAAAAATGGAATTCATTTTGCTCTTAGTTCCAGTCCAGCCAACGCTCCATAGTTTGTTCAATGTTCAGATAAAACTAGGAGGGAAAGTCAGTTTATTTTATTGTCCGTGAACACCCAATTATCCAAAATATCAGATAGGAACTTCCTCTATATTCCATAACCAAACCTACCAAATACCTTGCAAAGTGTATCCCATCACTTAGGATCTGGATCCAATTTCATCTTCTTCTCTTGAGAATCTTACAACATTGACTATTGATCCATTAAGTTACCTGCATTTTCAAACTCTTCTATTACATTCTTCCCACCAACAGTCAAGCAAGTTCAAAAGTTCCATTCAGTCTTTAAAAAAAGAATCTTCCCTTGGGACCCCTCCCTTGGTTTTTCCATCTCTCTTTCTGCAACTCCCTCTGACTTTGCTGGCGATGCACTGTCTTCTTAACACTGAAATGTTGGTGTTCCTCAAGGAAGACTCTCTACTTTCTTCTCTTATTACTTCATGTTCTTTCTGTAAGTGATCTTCACACCCATGGCTTCTTTATCCATTGATATACTGACATATGTTAAGTACAAAAAATTCTGATATTGGTATTGTATTGTTATCCCCAGAAGCAGATCCCTGGATGAGAATCTGAATGTGAGTAGTTTATGTTGAAAATGAACACAGGAAATACCAGTAGAGGAGTGGGGAGTAAGAAAGGGAAGGAATCCAATGGAGGGTGTATCATCAGCCAGTTTTCACTGTGAGCTAGATCCGAGATCCCACCTAAAGGGGTCTGGGACAAGGAGATCCAGCACTATCACATCCCCAGGCACCCTTCAGAGAATGTTGCTATAACAAGTCTTTTTTCCTGTCTGAATATAATATGGGTCACACTGATATATGCAGTAACTGAATATGCTGTGTTTCTGTCTCTCCTTCTACGGAGATGTAATGTATATGTAATTGATTCAAATTGCTTCAAAAGACTGTATTACTCTATCTCCAGGGAAGAGGAGAGATGAACCCTTATTGGACTTCAATAATAGATTATGATTATTATAAGTAATATGCACCACATGGATTATCAGACAGATCTACACCCTTTGAAACTATAATGGGAACATATTGCTTCCTTCCTTTTAACAGGCTCCTTATCTGCTCTGCTTATTTAAGAACATATTCCTGGGTTTTGGTCCATCTTCTTGTCTCCTGTTTTAAGGCAGTAAATCTTCCATTCTGCCGTTTCTTTTCTTCCAAATGATCTTCCCATCTTACCTCCATCTGCTAAGTCCCCTGGCCAGTGACAACTGAGTGCACACATATTCCCCACTTGTGTAGCCAGTGCTGTGAGATCATGATAAACAATAGTAAAATTAACTAAATGGTATGTGGGAGTGGAATATGGTATATGTAGGAAATAACAATGCTGTGACTACAGGCACAAAGCAGAAAGTAGGAGAAGCCTGAAAGAACTAACAAAGGGATAAAATAACTTGTGCCTCCCAAAAGATCATAGCCAGGAGGCAGTGTGTTTTTTTGCTTATGTGAGTAGGCTGTATTATCAACCCGCTTATGGGAGAACCCCAGCACTACCAATTTGCTAGATTCGTTTCCATCCTTAAAAAGTAGAAATAATAGTAGTACATACTTCTTGCTATATAGATCAAATGATATATTCCTCGTAAAGCATCAACCACAGTGCCCGATATATAGGGAGTACCTGAGAAATACAGGCTGTTGTGAATAAATAAATCCAGTCAGCATCTGCCAGCCACGATTTTCTCCCAGGCACATGTCCTCTATGTGACTGACACTGAAGCATCTGCTCAATTTCTTTTCTCTGGCAAAAAAATAAAAATAAAAAATAAAAAGGAACAAAGAGAGGGGCTCCATTTGACATGTCTAAATATTCCTATTCTTTCCGAGGCCCTATTTAAACCTCACCAGACATGTCCATTTCCAAAAGGTATTGGTAACATACACCTCCCATTTCCCCAGTAGGAACCAGTATGGTGGCTGCTTTTGTGGAATTCTCCTTCCAAGGAGGAATGTACAATTGCTTTTTCATTTTAACCAAATAAATTGCTCTTTAAATTTTGATTAAATACCAATGTGTGTGCATTGATGTATTTGGTCCCCTGGCAACTCCTCACACACATTGCCCTTTAGTCCTAACATTACTATCATATAGGCCTGGAGAACAAGAGTCCTAAAATTAGGGATTGTCTGGTTCAGTTGAAGTCCAGGGACAACATGGGCTCTATACTTCACATCACGCTCACTTGTGAGCTGCAGATCTAGATGAGATGTCTGCTCCTGGGCTCCTAAGGTTCTTTCCCTTACACTCACTACTTGGTTGTAGCAGAGAACACACTTCTTCCCTGCAAAGAGTTGAACCCCTGATAGAGATGTCATAACATGGGGTGAACCTCAAATAGAAACAGAATTTTGATACTTAAAATAAAAGCGAGACTTTCCTCTTCACACATTGATTTATTTAGATGAGTAACTTTCTTATTGAGTGATTGCTAGATCCCTTAATTGTATACCTAAGGCTTTGAGGTCTTACTTCCAAAATTAAATATCAGCTATGAAAACAGAAATCTTCAGTTAGCAATTTAAAACATGAAATAACAATACTTGATTTTGCTTTAAACTGTTCTTTTTATTAAGGGACAAGTATAATATTTATAAGTATAGGGATAAATGCACGTATCGATGCATACACATGTGTATGTATGTGCATTGCTTAACCACAGGTAGACATTCATCAGGTAATACATCACCCATGAAACTTCAGCACTTCCTGAGTGTAAATGCAAGAGTGGGGCACTGCAGGTACTCCCCGTTGTGAGTTATGGTTTATATAATAATTTGCTCAGCTGAGTAGCAATCTAATGATTTGCAATCCACAATGCTTTCTCCTGATTCAGCTGATGTCTCAGCTTCTTCACGGGATTCATTAAGTAATTTTTTGATATTTATGCTCCACTCCTGTACTTTATTTTCTAGCACTGTGGTTAACATGGAGGAAATCCCTGACAGCTAAGTTTAATCACCACGAAGAAGAGACTCAGTTCATTGCATATTTGTTTATGTTTTGTTACTTGCAAGTTGCCTGGAACTGAAGAGTACATTCTGAGCCAATCCGTCGTGTTCCTGTGGTGGTGGTGGTGGTGGTTGCAAGGCGGGCAGTGTGAAAGTATGTCAGTCACAAAGCAGTGGCAGCAAGGGGCAAGGAGGTGAGGCTGGGATCAGATCTGAATTGCTGTTCACAGGAAAAGTAAAGAATTGAAAGAAATTAATCTCAGTAGATTTTGAAACTCTCTGTTCAGGACAGACAAAGGCATCAATAGTGACCAGTAAACAGCTGGTGAGAAGAATGAATGTAGAAATTACACATCCTCCCTAGTCTGACTCTCATTATGGAAGGAGCAGACAAAGAAATGGCTTTTATGAGGAAATCATGTTTCCAAGTTATTTGAAAGTAGATCAGATTCATTCCTCAAATGAATGTTCTTTATTTTCTTATAACTCCCAAACTCCAGACACACTACTTACTGCCTTTGCAATGCCTTTACCCCCACTCTTTCATGCACCTGGGGATGGTGGGAAAACCACTGCACTGAACACAGTCTTTAGTAAATGTGAGCTATGGTTATGTCTGAGTATATGCTAAACATTGTGTTGCCAGAATTCAGAGAAAACTTACATCAACTGCAAAAATGTTCACTTCTATTATTTAGGAAGCTACTCTCATTATTAGTTTTCCTTTTTTTAATTTTTTTGCTGGATAATGAATTTGACTTGATTTTGGTGTGGAGGTATTGGGAAATAGAATATTTCAGAAATATTTTTGCCATGTCGAAGTCAGGCTATTTGTTAATAATAAGGTTTAGCTTTAAATAATGTCACAATATTTATTAGAACCATAATTTGCATTTTATTAGAGAACCATAATCGACATTTTATTAAAGAAACTGATTCTTTTAACATCAGATTAATTGTTGAACTACCTATTTAAAAAACCATAATTAGTCTGATTGACTTGTAAAAACAACATACAAGGATCATGTATAATATTTCTATCCTCCTTATGAGGAGCAACCAGAAGTGATTTTTTTGTGTGGCTGTTGGTTGCTTTAGCTTGGGAAAAAACAACAACAACAGCAAATCCCTCTAAAAAGTCATGCCAACTTCTGCATGTAGCACTAAAATTAGAAAATATGGCAGTTTTATGTCCTCACATGGTAGTAGGTCATCCATTGATACTGTTATGGCAATTAGGTATGAATGAAACAGACCTGTCTGGCCACAGATCTAGAAGGTTTTGGACAAGCTAACAGTGTTGTATTTCTCCTGGATAATTTGATTATCTTAACTATCCAGGATTAAAACCAAGGTGAAGTAGTTAAGTGAGCCCATTCTGTTAGAAATCTTCAGAAGATACTGACAAACTTTCCCTTAAAAATACTACCTGGAGCTCATTTGTCATTAAAAAAGGGGTTCTGGGGCAGCTCAGTTTTCCCTTCTGACCTTGTAAAAAAAAAATGTGCTTCCTGAACCTCTGCCTCATCTCTCACTCATTTCCAAATTATATCTTTGCTCTTGGTCTGAGCTTTGGAATTTTCTCCCAAGCATCTCCCGGGTTGCTTTGTCTCACAGCAGGTGCACATGCTAATAGCCACTACTGTTGCTGATCCTATCATTTTTCACCTTATTGCTTTGATTTATTACTGTTTTGATTTTGAATTTGGAATCCATTGTATATTCTGTTGCATACTAATGAGACTTTCTGCCTCAAAGGTGTGTGGCAGCCCCCACTTTTTTCCAACTTCATATGTTATTTGTATAAAGCTGATTTACATTAGCCAATTTTTTATACAATGACCTCTCTCTCCCTCTCCCTCTCTTCCCTTTTGTTTTTAACTTTCTACTGTTACGACTACAGAAAAAATTGAATTTATGAAAGTATGAAAGTATGCTCTCAGAATTTTCCCCTTATCATTATATTTTCTATGAGCTACCACACTGTTCACTTTCATAATATTTTAGTTAGCATGTACAGTGTTTTAGCCCCCAGGCTAAGTATCTGGAATACATAGGTGAAAATAAAATACAACTTGTGCCATTGGGGAGCCAACAGTTCAGCAGAGATGTGATCAAGAAAACAGACACTTACTCTACAAGGAAATAAATTATATAATGCTGTAGTTGAGGTGCAGCGCACAGAGGAAACCACACTCTTTGGGTAAGTCAGGGAAGGCTGCACAGAAGAGCTGGTAATTGATCTGGCTTTGAAAGAATACAAACTGACTAAATGCACTCAAGACTGAGGTTGACAATGAAGACTTTGTTAAGGAAGTACAGAGTCAAAGGCAAAGAGAAATGAGAAAATGGGGAACATTTTGGGAGTTGTAAGTAGTTGGTATAGGTAATATATGAGTGGGTAATTCTGTTCCTTAATTTTAAATTAGGCAGGGGTGTCTAGGGACCGACCATGAAGAATTTTGTATTTAATCCTACAAAGATTAGATTTTTATTAGTAAGTTGAATACCAAAAAAGACTCACTTGGAGAGAAAGTTAAAAAAAAAAATGTATTCCCAGAATGTACTTTCTCAAAAACTCTAGCTTAGTTGCCTAAGGTGGGCACTGGGATTCTCCATTTTTAAAAAATCACCCTATGTGATTTTTGGACCACACCACAAAGAGAAGTCTTTGGCATGTCAAATACTTTGGTAATATTGTAGAGAATGCCAAAACAACTATTTGGTCAAGTCATTCAAACTACATTCAAACTACTGATCAGCACAGTAAAAATATTTCCCAAACTCATTGGCCAGTTCAGTCTGAAACGACTCAATGGTCTGACTTGGAACAATTTAAAAGTATCTCTCTGAGCTTATCATTCTACAGAATAGTGTTATTGTTTGTCTTTGGACTTCTTTCAGTAACACAACTCGATCTTTAAGTTTTGGTAGTTTATGCTCCAGAAATTATCCTTGGGTGACCTTCAAGTTTTATAGCCTCCATATTTCTGTTAACCCAAATCAAGCATTCAGCATTGGAAATGATTTGAGCTTCTACTGATAATTATGTAAGTGAATTTGCAAAATACACTCAATTCATACAAGCTACTAAACTGGAGCCCAAGAGCTTTTTCTAGTTATATCTGATTTTTTAAAAAATACTCTCTGATCTTATCTCAATTTTATTAAACTGTAGATGTCAGATATAAAGTGTTTTTAGGGGGCACGTGGGTGGCTCAGTTGGTTAAGCCTCTGCCTTATGCCCAGGTCATGATCTCAGGCTCCTGGGATCGAGTCCCTCCCACCCATTCAGGCTACCTCTTCAGCAGAAAGCCTGCTTCTCCCTCTCCCCTGCCCTGTTCATGTTCTCTATCACTATCTCTCTTTCTCTCTCAAATAAATAAATAATAAATAAATAAATGTTTTTAGTACCTCACCACATATCCCAAACACTCAAATATTCTTATGTTATCAAATGTTCTTCCATGCATAAAAATATGATTTCTTTACTAAGAGGATTCATCTCAGCATATACAGACCCTAAATGATATAATTTATTTTGACCTATGGTAGGATCCTCAAAGTTTGGAATAAGGACACCAGCTCTGGAGTCCCTAAGACATGATCAGATGGTCTGCATTATCCTTTTTCTTCCAATTACATATCTCCGCAAGGCTGAATTTTCTCCATATATTTCAACCAAGACAAAATAGATTGAATACAGAAGCCAATATAAGAACTCATGTGTATCTATTAAGCCAAATATTAAAGGGATTTTTAAAAATGTAAAACCATGCCATTTTTCATTAATTATCTTCTCTTTGCATTTTTGTCATGATTATTTTCATCAACTACATTATGTGATTGTATACTGTATTTATTATTTTAAATAAAATAATGTATATTTTTAAATTTTCTTAGTTTTAATGTCTAATATGGTAAATACTGACACCTTTACCCCACATAAATCAAAGTTCTTTGGGGTCTTCAATAATTTTAAGAGTGAAAGGGTCTCATGATCAAAAAGTGTGAGAGGTGCCTGGGTGGCTTAGTGGGTTAAGCACCTGACTCTTGATTTTGGCTCAGGTCATAATCTCAGGGTGGCAGGATTGAGCCCTGGGTCAGGCTCCATGCTCCACATGGAATCTGCTTATCCCTCTCCCTCTGCTCCTCCTCTGCTCACATGCACTCTCTCTCTCAAGTAAATAAATAAATAATTTTCTTTTAAAAATGTGTGAGAAACACTGGTCTAAATAAAAAGGGAAAGATTCATGAAAATCCAGTATGTCTCACAGCATTCAGTTCATTTGAGAAATTCAATTTTGATTTGTTCTCTCTTAAATCAAATTCCCTAGTCTTTATCTCTAAAGACTATATCTAGTGTAAAAACAAAATCAGTTTTTTCCAACAGTAGCAGTAACTGGTAAAAATGTAAGTTGATAAACAATGTCTAAACCTTAAAAACACTGATTCCTCTTTCCTTGCAGGAAATTCATACGCATGTGTGTGTGTGCGTGCATGTGTGAGCATGGGTCTGCCAGACAGAGAGATGTGAGTCTGAAAGGATGGGACAAAAAAATTAGATTTCTGAGGTTTTCTACCAAGTGGATATTTTATTGCTGTACATGGCCATGCCAGATCAACTGCCCCCTTAAGGTCACTTCCTGCTCCATGTTAAGAAATCTTTTCCAATATTACTACATATGTTGCCTTCTAGATTTTCTTCCAAAAGAATTCTTTGCTTACAGTGATTTTCAGAAGACATATATACATATGTATGTGTGTATATATAGTATATATATTTACATACATATGTATAATGTATATATATTACACATATATACATATTACATGTATATATGTATATATATCTTTTCTATCCAACTTTTATTTTCTGATCCAATTTCTAATTTCTTAGTATCCATTTCATCATTTGTCAGCTTTCACTGGTTTTTTTTTTCCACTTAAATGAACAGATTTCATTAATTAATTTTACTTATTTCAATAATGTATTAATACACTAATACATTATTGTTTACTCCCTTCTGCAGAGCATTAATGAAGATATTTAATAAGAACAGACAAAAACCAGGCTCTCATATTTTGCACTAAAAAATCTCTCTTCCCCATGATGTATTGTCGGGTACCGTTGCCCTGTTCCATTTGTTACCGCATTGCGATACATGCTACAGTGCCACCCAATTTGAATTCATTTTGCAAGTAAGATTTTGTTAGGCTCTGCATAAAATGGTTCACTAAAGTCAAGATAGATCACCTCCATCTTTATAGGAAAATCTGTTTCTTTGCCAACTTTTCACTCTTCTTTTCAGAACCCTACCTCCTCTCCACACCACCTTTTGCCACTACCTAAGATCTCCCTTTGATGAGAATGACCCATTTAGTCCAGTTATTATCTGTAAGCTATTCATTATCTTTAAGTTATTTGGATGTGGGCTCCTTTTTAAAGGAACCTTAAAGGAACTTCTAAAGGAAATGTAAACCTTGCAAACCTAAGCTTTCTGACCCCAAAACATTGCCCTTTCCTGCTAGAGACCACAGGCTTATTCCCCTACTCATTTTCTTTTCATATATCTATCCAGAACATTGGGGGCACTTTCACTCATTTTGCAATTAATCTATGGTACCCTTGGCTGGACTCTTGCCTTTTCAGTACCCTATCCACCATCCTTTCTGATTTATTCCATGGGCTGTGTGGCTTTCTTGATAGTACAGTGTTCTGTGGCAGGAACTCCACATAGGTAGAGACAACTGATGTCAAGAATAATTTAAAATACAGTCCATAAGCCTCATTACTTAACTTGAGAGCTAAAATCCCCAATCTAGGTCCTTCAATTCCCAAACTAGGAAATGAGGGAATAAGACAGGTAAATAATTATGGAGAAAAAATTATGGAGAAATAAAATTTATGCTCAGTTGATAGGACAGGAAAGCCACATCTCTGCTTAATTTCTGCCTGCAGTAGAGGGAGAGAGGTGATAACATGGCAAAATTAGGTCACGGTCAGGGTTTCAGCTCTAAAACAGATATCCTACTTATTTTGAGGACATGGCAATAGCATCTTTTAGGTAAATCTTAACATTGTATTTTACAATGAAAATATTCCTTAAGAAAGGCAGACTACTAGTTGACTAGAGCTTATTATAAATCAATACCTACCTCCCTGAAAGGACCTGTATAACAAAGCGGCAGGAAAAGCAAATGAGTAAATAAAGAGCTGAGAGGGTGAGGTGTGGGAAGGAGAAGGGTTGAAGTTGGTGTTTCAGGCACAGTTCTGCAGGGATCAATGTTCTGAGCAATATTGGGAAGAGAAGGCATCTAATTTTGGGAAGTTGAATAACTTGAAAAAACTGAACTTGGATCAAGATGGTGAAGCAAACTGATCCCCAAAGCCAGCAACAGAATATTATAGGGGTCAAGGGTCAACCATTCATTTACTTCTTCGCTCATTCCTCATATATCCATCTGTCCACCCAACAGTATTCTTTAGCATCTTTTAGACTCCAGTTGCATGCAATTCTAGAGGCAGGAAAGAATACAAGCTTGATACAAAGTAATCAGACTTTGTGCTTAAGTAGTTCACAGTATGATGCCATTGTTTCCAGAAAGCTGAGCAGAAAGACCAGAGTCCAGGATATGAAAGCTGAAGTTTCAGAAATGTCACAAGACTCCAAAGAGAATCAAACAATTATCCAGGGATCTAGAGAACTAGAGAACTGAGCACTCTCTTTGTCCTTCTGTATAGGCAATTGGGAGAAGAAAAGGGGCCAGGGGCATCAATGAGGGTATTGCCTTAAAGAAATCTTGCCTGCTGGCCTGGTTCAGGAAATTCAACCACTCTGTTCTGTGGAAGAAATCCAATTCTGCTTCAGGTCTTAGTTGAGCAAGAACAAAAGGGACAATGCCTTCTTTAACTCTCTTGTGTTATTATAGACACCCAGCTAGAGGAAGGGGAAAGAAAAGAAGTTGCAAATGCAAAAGCAGAATCAAGTTATGCTGATGTTGAATTGATCTTAGTATTACTGCACTGTAATCAGAGGCCATAGTGGACTCTATGATGGTTTATCCAGGAATCACGCTTGACAACTTCCATTGCAGGACAAGGCATGAAAGAGTTAATGTCTCTAAGAGCAGCTCTTTGACCAATGGCAGATAGTTGGTGAAAGAATGGCCCCTACTTCTTGGCACTTCAGTTGGAATAACAGAGAATGGTCTTATAATGTCTACCAGTTGTATAGAAAGCCTGACCTTTAGTTGCTGTCAGGTAACTGACTGGATACCACAACTTCACTGGCTACCTTCCTTTCCCTGATTCAGTTCCCAACTTCCTTATCTGGTTTCTTACGAGGGACCATCTTCCAAAGAAACCATTCGTAATTGAATGTTCATCTTAGGGTTTGCTTTTAGGGGAACCCAAACCACACAGAAACCATGTCTTGAACTTTTGCATCCATATATGTAAATAATGTTTTAAAAGACCAGCCTAAATATAACGTCTTTAGATTTTTCCTCGACTCAGCCACAGTTAAACAATCATTGAGTCTTTTCATTCCACAGTATTGCACTATGTTATGGCAAATAGTAAGTATTGTTTTAACTAACTGGGTAAACCAGTGGCCCAGTTTTAGTGTCCTATGCCTTAATCTCTTCATAGAACTAATTCAAACACCCATTCCTTAAGCAGTAGAAAGACCATGACCTCCTCAAGATGACTTTGATGTCTGTGGGTTTCGAATTTTCTGGTCTCTACCTCCAGGTTCCAGTGAATACTAAATTCTTGTCCCCTGCTCTGCAGTTTGTGGATGTTACTTTATATCCAGCCTACTTTTAACCCATATCTGCAGCTTAGCCCTTTTTGCCTGATTTCCACCAGAAAGGGAAAAAAATATGACTGACAGTCATGCATTTATTCAAAACAATATTTCTTGAGTGTAAGTGCTGCTCTGGATATCATTCTAGGCCCTGGGGAAAATGAGTAAGACTGATACAGGGTCTCTGTTTGCTGTGGTAGACTTATTATAAACACTATGTCCTATTTCTATTGGAACAGTGATACGACTGATTTAAATGTCATTTCCCCATTTATTTATTAATTCACTTATTGAGCATTTGTAAATATGTGCTAGGCATGAGGCATGTTTTCTGAAGCTATAGGGATGAATAGTCCCTGCCCTCAAATAACTATTGCTGCCCAACAAATATGAAGTATTCTGTCATCCTCTGAAAAGTCTGGGGTTGGGAAGGTCCTTCATTTCCCACCATCTGCAGTTTAGGGATTATAGGCCCAGCCCAAGCTGATGGGGAGCCAACAAAAGGGCTAAGAATCCAGGCTACCAAGATATGGCTAAAGGGGCCCCATGGATTCAAGACCAGGAAAAGGGCTATAGAGATCACCTAGGTAGCAATGGTGTTACCTCAAGTAAAGCTGGAGCATTAAGAAACAGGAACAAAGCCTAAGGAGGAGGGTAGGTCAGTGGCAATACAAAGCCACACAAAATAAAACTCACACAGTCCTTTGAGAGCAGTTACCAGAGCAGAGTGTTGAGTGACCCAACAGCGGTGACCTGGTGACTCTAATTTTCCAGTCCTTGTTATGAGTATATTCAGCCCATCATTTTTGTTTTCAAAAGCTTGATTAAGACAACTGATTATGGTATCATCAGTGCCAATATAGCTGCTACAAGGAATTTATTGGCAATCCAGCTAATTGGGTAATTTGGAATATGCTTGAATAGGTCAAACCTGAGATACCCTGATTAGTGGTTTGTGGCTTTCCTATTCAAGTTGTAATCACTCTCCTTGCTCAGAAGAATGAATGTCCTTGTGTATAATAATGAGCCAGTTGATTTTCTCTTAATTGAGCTCATAGTGTAACTGGACCCTCTCATTCACTGGGAGTTGGCTCTCAACTCCCCTTTCCTTTAGTTAGGAGACACCAGTATTTTAGTAGGTATTGTATTGTTCTTTTATGCTTCATGAATCTTTTTGTCTTTATGATACTGTGTAAGTTCACAGAAGAAACTTGAGATGGCTACTGTAAGTATTAATCTTAAACTATGTTGAGGTAATACATTAGAAAGTCTATCCTATTTTTCTTATTGACCCTTCTCCTCTCTATCCCTTTTTTTTTTTTTTTTTAAGATTTTGTTTATTTATTTGACAGAGAGAGAGCAGAAGCAGAGGGAGCAGCATGCAGTGGGAGAGGGAGAAGCAGACTCCCTACTGAGCAGGGAGCCTGATGTGGGACTCGATCCCAGGACCCTGGGATCATGACCTGAGCCGAAGTCAGATGCTTAACCGAGTGAGCCACCCAGGTGTTCCCTCGTCTCTATTTCTGTCTGCACTTTACTTTGGGAGACTACACAGTCCCCATTGATTAAATCTCCCCTTCCTCTCTTACAGGGCTTTCATATCTACCATTTTCCCCTTCATATCTTCCTCATTTCATTTCTCTTTTCCACTAGTAACTTAAACTCAGTATGAAAGTAAATATTTAACTTACACACTTGTTGCCAATTTGGTAACCCGCATGTTCAACCACTGTCTACATTTTTTAAGTGTTGTATTTCTTCTTATGCTATAAATCTATAGAGACTACAGAGAACGACATCATGTTAAAATAACAAACTTTCAGTGACTCTTGTTCTTTTAAAGTGGTTTAAAGATAATTTCCAGTAACTTATCAAATTAATGAAAGACATTCATGTGAGAATATTTGATAATATAAGGAAATTAATGCACTAGTTTAGTTTAAATTTTGGTGAATCTAAGAATTATACGTAGATTGTTAAAAATACAGCCTTTCTAGGCTCTTGTTGCAGAAATATTAATTTAGTAGATCTGGGGTGATTCCCAAGTCAGAGGGTTTTTGTTTTTTAAGAAGTTGCCAGCTAACTCTTTCATATGATAAAGTTTGAACATTGTTGCTCTATTTGGTAGAAATAAATATGTTGTTTTGTTGCTTTGTTAAAATATCTGCAGATACAAAAAAGTATTTGCAGAAATACCCTGTACTGAACTATTGGTTAGCATTTGCTGCATCATAGCTCCTAAACTTAATGACTTAAAACAATAAGCAAAGTCTGTGAGTCACTTGGGTAATTCTTCTGATCTGGGTCGCCCACCTCAGCGGGGGCCAGATAACCATGGGTGGCATTCCTCACGTCTTGTGGTTGTCTTAAAGTCAGCTTCGACAACAGGGATGATTTGGGTACATGTCTCTTGTTATACAAAATGCAAGCCAAGGCTTCTTCACATGACAGAGTTAGTGTTCAAAGAACTGCAAGAGTAGGCAAGCCCCACTGCACAAAGACTTTTCAAGTTTCCAGTTCAGCAATGTTTGCTATTGTCCTGTTGGCCAGAGGGAGTCATACAGTTACACATAGAGTCAAGATGTGAGGGAACTGCCCAAGTATGTTGATTCAGAGAGGTGAGTTACTGCAGCTATTTTTGCAACAATAAAATTTCCATGCTCAGCTGAAAATGCAATTGACTTCTGAGTGTCTATTTGGTAGAGACAAAATTTATTTTTGAGATCAAAGACCTGGGTTAAACCAGCATTCCACTTAGTAACTAGAAGATGGGTATGTCTTTTATCTTCTCAGTTTCACTTTCTTCATCTATAAAATGTGACTACTACTAATATTAATATCTACTTTATAGAGCTCTTTAGAGAATAAATGGTACAAGAACGCTTTGTAAACTACGAGTGCTCCAAAATTCAAGGTATTTGTAGATGTATATGCTAAATGTGAGTATTGCCCACCCATCAACAAATTATTAAAGTATTTATCAAATCAGTGAGCTTCCTGATATTTCTGACTTGACTTCTCTAAGTCTAATCCATCCTCAATCTGCTAATAGAGTTATTTTCCATAAAAGCCAAATCTGTCATGTTATCCAACACTTTAGTAAGTGTCTGATAGCTTTCCATTGCCTATATAATATTAACAGAATCAGCATATAAAGACAGTCTGGGCCATTTCCTTCCCTACCCAACCTCCTTGATTCCATTAAACTTTACATCATTCCCTTCACACATCAGATCTTTACTATTTCAAGCTATATCTATTCCATTTCCCTCAAAATAGAACGCTCTCATCCTGCTTCTTCACTTCTACTATCCTTTAGCACCCAAATCAAATGTTCCTTCTTCATTCCACAAGCATTTAGTGGACTAGGAAGATTTCTTGACTCCTCCTATGTTAATTGTTCTTTCTTGATTCCCAAAAGACTGTTAAAATCACAAACACTAACGACAGAGTATTAAAACTTAGGTGTGCATGTCGTCTATCTCCCCAGCTAGACTGGCAGCTTCTCTAGTACCAGAAATAGTGCAGATTCTCAGTATATAGTTTTGAGTAAATGAATGAATGAATGAATATTTGACTCTTTTGTCCCTTCCCTAGTTGGCCAGATTTCCTCTGATACTTAACTAATCACGCTCAACCCCCCGGATTTCCTTTTGTCAGTCTTGACTATAGATTGAAATATCAATGTTCTTGACCAGCATCCATCCTCACATCTGAAAGCCAATTACTTATGCCTTCACCTCAGGTTACTCAACGAAATTTTGACCCACTGTCAAAATTACTTCCTACTTGAGAGAGTTAACTGCACATTTTTTACTACTCTTAGAGTTATAGTGATGCCATCCAAATGTAGTGATGATCCAGGGAATAGGGGAGGAGTTGATATTTTCTGTGAGGGTGCCTATCCTGAACTTTATGAAAAAAAATTTTTTTCTCTCAAATACAGCTGAAAACTGTGACTTACACAGATTAAATAACTTACCCAAGGTGCATAGCTAAGTATGCAACATGGAATCTTAATCCAGTTTTGTCTAACCAAAAATGAAACAAAACAACTCTTCTGATCTTTAACTCTACCATAGTAGTTTCGCAACATACAGACTCATGCTACAGCTAATAAAAGTTTACGTTTGTCTAGTTTAACTATAAATCTAGGACCTTAATACCAAGAAAAAATATTAAGAAGTTATAAATCAATTTAAAATACAATATCTAGGCATAAAATCATATGTTGGTGGTATTATATTAATAGTTATTTTGGCTCCCAAGTTTCTACTTTATCCAATGTTTTAGAATAAATATGATAGAGGAATAATAGGGTCACTTCAAACAAAACGCTATACAACTTCAGTCCCTCTGCTTGAACTTCTAAGTTCAAGATTTTATCTCCCTTCTAGGCAAAAAGAAAATATGTTTTCATTTTTTACTAAAAATAATAATTATGGATAAAATGATACAGTTTAAAAGAATTGGCTCTTATTCCATCTCTGGAATTTCCCACCCTCAAAATCCTTTCTTTCTTGGCAAAATATGACATAATAATTTGAAAGAAAGAAAAAAAAAAAACTTAAGTGTTTGAGGCCAGAAGTTAATTGAATAAGACCTTAGATTCTGATGAGTTTGTGTTTTATGGTTGATTAACTTGTTTTAATACCAAAAAAAAAAAAAATGCTTAGGAAACCCAATTATCATGCCACTTAATCTGAGTTATTAGCTGATTTCTGCTAGTTTCTGGATGTCTTATTGACCAAGTTATATTTCCCACTATGATGTACAAAAGAAATGGAGCTTTGGTTTGAAAAGAAAAATTTAGGTTCAGCATATGAATAACTGCCCCACGTCAGAAAGATTAAATTCTTAGATTCTTAGATCCTAAGAGCTAAGTTTACAGTTTCAGTTACCATATTCCTCCTAGCCCTAAAAATAAGTTAGATAGTATGAAAAATTAAGGCCTTAAGATTTTTCTATAATGGACCTGTTTTCTACTAGTATGGCTACTACCATCTGGTTGTTTCTTTTCTTTTTCTTTTTTTTCTTTTTTTGTTTAAAACATAAGAAATAGCATGAAGGACCATAAGGAAAGGGAGAGAAATCCAGAGGGGGAGAAATCAGAGAGGGAGATGAACAATGAGAAACTATTGACTCCAAGAAATAATCTGGGGGTTGCAGAGGGGAGGAGGGTAGGGGAAGGGGGTAACAGGGTGATGGGTATTGAGGAGGGCATGTGCTGTGATGACCACTGGGTGTTATCCTTAACTAATGAGTCACTGAACACTGTATCAAAGACTAATTATGTTCTATACAGTGGCTAACTGAACATAATAAAAAAATTAAAATTAAAATTAAAAAAAAAAAAAAACATTGAAGCCAGCTGGCTGTTTATAAATAAGGAAGGTATAAGAGTTAATACCTGAAATTGTGATGTCTCATTCTGGAGCCTGAAACAATTCATCAAAATAACTCATCATCAGCCTGAATATGCTACTGCTCCTGTCTCCACTGAAAGGAGGATCTACTCATAGGTCAGCTGGACACCTTTCTGCAGTTACTAAAGAAAAGCTAGAGGCCTCCTAAAGGGCTATAGGAAATTCTTCCATGATCCTTTAAAATAAGGATTCTTAACTTACTGTGGGCTCCATAGATGAGTTTTTGGGAGCCTGAGAACCTCTCACCCCACAGGAATTTATAAAATTGTACTATTAATTTTTCTGGTGAAAGTGTCCACAAAATGTAGATTCTCACAGAAATCTATGATCCATAAAAATTACATCAAGAATGAATACTCCTAAGTTCGTCAAACTTCTAGGCATAGATTTTCTTGGGACATCACGAGGACCAAAAGAGTAACAGATAAAACAGAGGAAGAATTAACCATGGCTTTTTGCCGAGTACAAGTGGAGGCAACATGGGACCACAGAATTGTAGGAAACTGAGCTGACACACGAGTCAAAATGAAAGCTACTCTTAGACTCCTCAAATTTGCCATTCCCCAGATGAGTAATGCAGAACCCTATGTAGGATGGTTCTTCTCTTTGGAGTAACCCCATATTTAGGAGCAGATCTCAGGAACTACTGAGTTACTGAGTTCTGTATATTTAACTGATTCATGTTTTCTATTCATATTTAAGTGAACAGCTGCATTGTCTGGAATGCCAGATACTAAAGATATGGTAAACTAAACAAGAATTAGAGGGGAAGAAGAAACAAGCCTTGATTCAGTCCAATTTGTAAAGGTATTGGGATACAATGAAAACTCTTTGAGCTGCTTTTGTTAATCACAAGTTCTCCGAAAGCCATAGAATTTTAGAACTAACAGAAAACTTGATGATTACCTAGTCCAATCCTCTTCGCTTACAATAAAGAGGGTAAGAGCCTTGATCAGTGTTACTCAGTTGAGATGGCAATGCTGGGTTTTCCTTCGCCTGGCCCATTCATTTTTCTACTGTTTTAAATTGTGCTTCACAACCTGTCTGTATTCCCTTTTATTTATAGAATGAACCAATTTCCGATATCCTTACATGCCCCCAAATACCTAGATGCCAACATCCAATCCCTGGAACCCCTTCTTCTGAACATTAAGTATCCCATCCCACATACCAAGAACGACAGTAATTCAGAATCAATTGTTAAGTATATAGGCTGATGAAAGATGGGATCTGATCAATTCAAAAACCAGAATACTTTCAAAGTTTAAACTCAGCCTTTGCTCAGAAACAGAAACATCCTTGGCTCTTTAAAATTATGGTCTCAACTGGTCCACTCCCTCATGATGTCATATATAGTTTGCTGTTGTCTGGGCAACTTGGTAAACAAACTGCTTCCTCCACTGTTTAATTCCCTTTCCTGAATAAGATCCTTAGGCAACCAGGCTTCATTAGTTCAGGTGCTAGCCTCAGGGAACTACTTGTTTTAATTAGAGGGATGAAATGGCATTTTAATTGTGCACAATGATTAATAAACATGCTGAGCTGCTGCATAATGATCTCCTGCGTGAAGAGCTTTCTCCCTATTCCTGGTATCTACCTCCATTAACTGATTGTTATCCAGGCTGAGAGCTATCGAGCTCTTCCTCCAATGAAATTGTATGTTGTCTGTCCTTCAATTTCTTTACTAATAATAATTATTAGAGCTAAGTCCCATTTTTTTTTTTTTTTTTTTTTTTTTGTAGCAACAGAGACAGGACCAGAATGGCGAGGGCTTACAGAGTGGTGTATGGTCTATGTAATTTATTTCACTGAACTTCCTTGTGAAGGAGATAATAATAGGACCAACCTGACAAGGCTTCACGAAAATTAAATGAGACAATTCATGCAAAGCGCTTAGCCTAGTGCTGGCCCAGAGTAAGCACTCTGAAAACGTTAGCTGCCATTATCATTAGGAGGATTATTCTTACCATCATCATCATTAACTTCTTCATCTTCATCATCACTAACATCAAGACCATCATCTTGGTCAAGATTAGACACTTAGATTAGATGTAGATTAGACTCTTAGAGATCATGATGTCCACTATATCACATCTAATTTAGGAATAATTTTCCAAAGGGTGGAGGTCGACTAGAGTTTTTTTCCCAATTTCTCCTTTATGTTGTATGAGAGTAGTTTGGAATGACTTATGAGATATATGCACAAAGAAAGTCATGTATCTTGAAGGCTTAATCTCAGCTCTTCAGTAGCTGAACAAAATACTGTGTACCTGAACTTCAATGATAATATAAATCAGAAAACTGAATTATAAAGTGACTTCTGTTATAAAAGCTGGATATGCTTGGGATTTATAATAGTTTTATTGGCCACTATCATAATTTGATGAGTCCATACAACATTATAGTTACTTTCCCCAGTGCTGACACTGGTAAATTGTTTTCCTTTTGTCTCTTCGAAATTGTTTCTCTAAGTCACATATCTCTAAGTCTTTTACTTTACTTGATTTGGAGGGAATAATTCTTGATGAAACCCAGGGCAGCTGCCACTATTCACTATTTGCAAATGGATATTGTGATGCTGGATATTATGTAACTGACCCTGTTCCTTAGCTTGAATTATTGATGACAGTATTTTTAAAAAAGAGCAGGCTAGGTGATCTACTTATCCTTACATTTTGATATGTCACTGTAACTGCACACCAATACAATTCACTTATGTGCTCAAGAAGAGAAGAGTAGGTATGACTGAGCGTGGTAGAAACCAAATGTGGAGATAACTTTCTACATTTAAAAATGTAGGACTTCTTGGAAATAAGTGTGCCCCACTGAAGATGTTTTCCTGTACACAGGGTCATTATAGTTCAGTGAAGCAGATATGATTGATTACATGGGCCAAATTTTACCTTGCTTCAAGGAACTCCTAATTCTTGTTGTAGTTTCTTTAAGGGCATGCAATTGTCTGCAAGAGTCAAAAGAGAAAGGTGAATGAACTTCTTTGACCATGGTAGAGCAGAGAGAAAGGTTTTAGAATAGATGCTCAACCTGAAATATCTAGGACAGGACAAAAAGAAAAAAAAAAAATGGAACATATTTTCTTATCTTCCCATTTCCCTAGCAAAGAAGTCTTTAAAACCACTTAACTAAATTTCCACTTAATATAACCACACAATAAGTAGAATAGCCAACATTAAAAATACGTTAAAAAAAAAAAAAGAAAAGAAAAAGGAAAAAACATAAAAGATGCCTAGGTGGCTCCATCAGTTAAGCCTTTGACTTCGGCTCAGGTCATGATCTCGGGATCCTGGGATGGAGCCCAGCATTGGACTCCCCATTCTGCGGGGAGTTGGCTTGTCTCTCTGCCCCTCCCCCAACATGTGTTCCCACGCATGCCCTCTCTTTCTCTCTCTCTCAAATAAGTAAATAAAATCTTCAAAATAAAAACAAAAACAAAAACAAAAAACTAACCATATGAAGTGTTACTGAAGTTGTGAAGGAACAGAAACCAGCATACACTGCTGGTGGTACATTGCATTTTACCAGTGTGAAATGATACCTTTTTGGAAAAGCGTTCTGTATGTTCTTGAAAAGTTAAACACACAACTACCACACATCCAGCATCTTGTTCCTAAGCATTAACCTGAGAGATGAAAGTATATGTCCACACAAAGACAAGTTTATTTGCAATAGCTAAAATATAGACACTAGAATGTCTCTTAACAAGAAAACAGATAAACAGATTATTGTGCAGCCATCGTACAATGGAATACTACTCAACAAGAGAGAAGAATGGGCTATGGATATACACAGTAACAAAGACGAATCCCCAAACAATTATGTTCAGTGAAAGAAGCCAGGCCAAACTGTAATCTACAGTGACAGAAAAGGTTTTAGAATAGATTGTGGTTGCTGTAGATAAGTCAGGGGGAAAGACAGATTACAAAGAGGCATCAGGAAACTTCTGGGTGCGATGCACATGCTCATTATCTTATTGTGATAATGATTTCAGAGTGGATACTTATGCCAAAACTTACCAAATTGTAGACTAAATACATATAGTTTACTAAATGTCAACTATACCTCAATGAAGGTGTAATAAAGAAATAAATTAAATAAGTAAATGAAATCACTTAGTTGAAGCTTTTTTAGCACAATATCTATGCTAATGGGAACCACTGCTTGGGATGTATTTTTTTTCTGAAATAGTCACAACAGTGTATTAATCTCTGGCAAGCATTGTTTGTGTGTGTGCTTTTCTATTATCAAAGGCTTTCTATTCCTATGTAAAGAGATGGACTCAAGGAAACAATGCTCTCAGACGCATATAGACACAATTAAATATATTGAGAACATTTGTCTCTAATAAACAACCATGGTACTATAAATATAGCTGAGTAAATATGCTTGTGGTAAATTCTTCACTATTTAGAGATTTTTTGGATAATCAGCCAGCAACATCATGCAAAATGAAGGACTTATAATTTTCTCTCCAATTTTAGAGAAGCCTATAAGGAGAGATTTTTCTGGACAATGCAACTTCAATACCCTACCTCTTCCCCCCAGCATAATGCCTTAGCATAGCTGAGTCTGTCAATCCTAGGCTTATTTTGGTGAGTCAATCCATTAATGAATGCTTTATTACCAATGTGTCCTTTCTTCACACAGTTTACCTTTGACCTTCTCAAATTCATTTGACCATTATTCCAACTTTTCTGTAGCCTTTCCAATGCTGAGGTATTGGGGAGTAGTTCAAGAATATTCATTTAAGACATCCCTACATTTTTTAATATACTATTCTCTTTCAAAATACCCTAACCCCTAAAAACTTGGTTTATAATGAAAGAGTGTTTGGGAAAAAAAAAAAAAAAAAAGATTGTTTCTGAGAAATTACTAACTTGGGAAAAGATGTCCATCGAAACATAATGTAGACTGATATATATTCATGTAACTGTCAAATCAGATGCACATATATTTATAATATATTACTACTAAATTTATATTTTCCATAAATGCTCTTTAATAATGAAGAATGAAATAGATTATAATAATTTAGATGCATCTGTCTCTACTGATTAGTTTAATGGTATTCTTTTCTTTATTAGGAACTCTATACTTGTATTGAGTGCTTACATAATAAAACTACCAGAAAAATAGTTTAAAATTATCTCAGTGAGGGAGGAAGGAAGGAATGATAGGGGTAGAAGAAGGAAAGATTATTTTATATTTGATTGCAAGAAAATATTCATAGAAAAGTTGAGATTTATGTTTATTCTTGAAAAGGGTAGAGAATTACAAAGAAGCAAAGAGAGGAAAAAGAATGAATAAAGAAATCAAAGTCAAAACACTCAAAGGGTATTCAATAAATGAGCAAGTACTCTATACAACTACACTGAAACATTCATACAGACCAGCATAGGACTGAACTTCAAAGGACCTTGACAGCCAGTCTAAGATTATGACAGAATTCTTTGATTGTAAGGACTCGAAGAGTGTTCTCCAAACAGAGCATCAGGATGCTCTGTAATCTATCAGAAATGCAGCTTTTCTGCCCAACCACAGACCTACTAATTCAAATCCACATTTTAGCAAGATCCCAAAATCATGTGCATACACATTAAAGTTTGAGAAGCACTACTCTGGGAGAGAAGAACCACCTGTGTAGTGAAGAAAGCACTGGATTAGGGTTCCTGAGGATCCCAGTGTTATTCCTATACTAAGTGTCCTTGGATAAGTTACCTAAAATCTGTGAACATCATTTTCCTTAAATACAAAACAATGAGTTTTTAGCCTTTCTACTCCGAAATTCTATTCCCTCATTCAGTGGGGATCAAAAAAAGGGAAATTAAGATGTGGGAAGTAAGATAATCAGTTATGTTTTAGGAAGACCAACCTAAAGAGAGAAAGAAAAGAAGAAAGAAAGAAACTATAATACCAGTTAAAAACACAGCACATTTTAAACAAAGTTATAAGAATACCCAAAAAACCCTCCATATTTTAAGTGTACAATTATTTACCAGTATAGAAACCTTCTTAGTATTATATTCTCCTGTCTGCCTTTTTTCTTGATATGCTTTTATTAATACATTAAACTGTAAGACACATGTTATACCAGGAGAGTAGGAATAGAGAGAAAGAGAGAGAGGGAGAGGGAAGGAGGGAGGGAAAAAAAGAGGGAGGGAGAGGGAGAGAGAGAAATCTTCAGAAACCCAATGGTGGTACAGAGAAATCCAAGCAATTCCATGGAAATATTAACAGTTGTAAAATGGGTTGATTTTTAACTGGCACTTCCTTTATACGGCTATCTTTCTGGTTAGAATATTGTAGCAAAAGTCATATGGCAGTGGAAAGAAAAGTCCTCATGCCTCACTTAAACTAGCTGTAACATCAGCAATGCTAAAGACATGAAATTATTTTTAAAGGCATGAACAAGCTAACAAAATACTAGTATTTTTACTCCCAAAGAAAACTTTTATTTTAATATACTATGCTGTTTAGTGACAAACTTGGGGTCAGTGGGGGACTTAAAACTGTCTTTCTTTACTTTTGCAAAACATTTTTTTCCCTTTTGTAACATTTTCCTCCATTCCACAGTAGGTACCTTCAGCCATCTCTTCCAGATAAATATAGAGTGTCTATTTGAAGTGATTGAATTCCATGGATCCACTTCATGATCTTTTATTTATGTCCTCCCACATTTAAAATAAATAAGGTTAATACTGATAGAACAAGGTTGTATGGGTCTTGAAGGATCTATTTTTTTCATCACACCTCTTTTGTTCCATCTTGCTTAGCAAATCAGATGCTAGATATATTTTGATTAGTTTGTACTTTAATGGATCATGCATGGAGGGTCCACCTTTCACATTGGGGCCATTAATTTTTCTTGAGTCTGATGGAAAAAACAGGTAGAGCTTTTTTTGTGTGCTGATTGAAAAGTGATGGATTATTTTCATGTGGTAAGAAACACAATGTTTTCTTTAGCACAGCAGGATATAATGTTTGCAAGGTCTAACAGTGAAATATTATGCATATCTGCTGCTGGCCAGCTGCCAGAAATGGTACAGCAAAATCAGAGGAGAGTTTGAATTTGAATCTTAAAACCAGTGCAGCCTACAAAGAAACTAATGAGCCATTCTAAGCAGAAAAAGCATTTGTACTAATAGATGATTCCTGCCATACACGCCAGCATTTAACAAAATGGTAAATAATTATTCATTTAAATGTTACCTTGAACTTTATTTCAAGGGAAAAAAAATGATACTTATTCTGAGTAATTTCCAATAGGCATTTTTTTTTAATCCCCAATTCAGAGGCCCATGACATTTCCTTCCTTGTGAAAGTAGAATCATTTTCCATATCGTTTTTCTCCTCACGTGGCTGAAAAACTGATTCACAGACAATGTTATCTCTCCATTATTTAGTATTTAAAACTGGTATTTTCAAATCCATACACAGCATCATGAAAAACCTTTGAAGTGTTGAAAAAAAAATAAATACATAAACATGACTTTTAAAGGCGGGGGAGGGGATGCTTTGAGTTGCCAAATGTCTTGAGCTCCTTTGTTTCTAAAGTCAAGGACTGACAATGGTGATCTTTTTTCACTTGGCATTTATTTAATTTTGGGTAAGCTACTGGTATATTAAGGGAAACACAATCTGTATGTTCATTTACATCTACCTGATCAAGCTACTATCTTCTAAGAAATATTAAAAAGTTAGAGCAACCTTTCCTGGGCTTTTAAATTTTATTTAATTTTGTCTTATTTTAGGCCTAGGGAATTTCATTCAGGAGGACATTAAAAGAAATTTGGGTCTAGCAGAGCATTTGCACCACTTTAAACAGAGAAGCTCCACAATCATCTGGAAAATGCACTTGTTATTACTGCCCATTATAAATAGAGAAATCTAATGGGAGGAGACATTTGCTACATCTTGATGCCTTATGTATTTTATATTACTGTATTTCAATCTCCATTTTTAAGGTGGAATTATGACTTTAAATTACAGGCTTTCACTTTTAAGACCATAATCATCTCCCAGTGCTGGAGGGGAGGGTGCACAGGGGCTCAGTCCCCTAGAAACATAGAGCTGAAAGGAAGAGGGGGGAAAGCCCTGCTGTACTGTCACATCTTGCTCTTTAAAAATCATGATTGAGACATGCTTGTGACACATTCAATCAGGCCTTCCTCCTGTCTGAGTTACTAGCCAGGTGTTCCGTTTTCCTGGAAGCTGCATTAACTCTGCTGGGCCTCTAGGGTACTACAGAGTAATTTACTGCTACGTCACCCCAAATGGTGCTCCTGCGGCCCAAGTCCTGGTCTATCTCCAAATCAACACGAAACCTCAAAGTCTTGCTAGGGGTGGCTTATAAATTAGGAGAATATGGTTTATTTTCTAGATACTATTTTTTAAACATCACCTATGACATAGTCACTTTTGATTTATTTAGTAGATATAAATGATAGATTTTTCTAAAGAGCTTAGAGATCAAGTAGTCCATATTTTAACCTGACAACAAAACCCAAAAATCTTCATTTAAAATGTAAAAAATGAAGTCCCATAAAGTATACAAAATAATACAATTATAAATTTAAACCTTCCTTTAAAAATTTGCTATGCAATCATCATACATGGTGGGAAATGCACTTTTGATACCAAAAAAAAAAAAAAAATCAATTCTACAAAGGCTACCCATATGTTTGAATTGTGTGAATTGAATTTGCTTTGTCCAGATAGTTAAAAACTTATTCAAAATTGGGAATAAGAGAAAAAGTCAGAAGGCCTTAAAGAACACATTAGAAGAATGCTTAAGTACAACATTAATTTCTAAGCAAAGTCAATAATGTCAATTCTTAAAACATCTAAACTTTTAAGAACTATATGAGTTGCACTATCTTCTGCCCAAAAATCTAATATATGGTGTTTAGGATGTGCTGAAACTACAAAATTCCAAATTTAGAAGTGCAAGGGAAAAATACTGGCTATGTTTTATTTTCACTGAAAATTTTAAAAAGCAAGAAAGAGGAAAAGGAAGGAAGGGTAAAGGGAAGGGAAGGGGGAAGGAAGCTCCATTAGAGCTGTTGAGATATTAAATGATAGTACAAGGCTTCCATCATGATTAAGTTAAGATGACAGAGTCAGTTTGTTCAAGACAACTAAAAAGAACATACAATATATAGTATATATTTGCATATGTATAATTATTGTACATGTGATACATAATTGCTATAAGAATGAAAAACTCTAATTTTTGTTTGTTGCATAGTTTATGATTTTCTTTTTCCTGATCTCCATTTTCCCTGAATTTTATCAATAAGAGCAATCATGTTCCTATATTTTGTATCTGAATATGTGATTTAGTAATATTCATGCCCTTCTTAGCCTATAAGTTCCAAGTGGTGCCACTTTAGTTGCACTCTGTCTTTTTCCTTGGTCTTCACTTTGACCTCTGAAAACCTAATTTATTAAAGCAAAATAACTGGCCTCTCATGTATTTAATAATTAAGGGGATAAAAGCTTAATTACAGGATACAATAAAATTACAAAATATCTAACTAGAAATATTATTTAAATGTCCAACTGAATTTCAGCATGCGCCTTAGGAATTCTCCAATTTTCCCAACATGTTATAATATACTTATCCTGAACAGCTAAAGCTTGAGCATGAGAAAGGACTCACATATACAAACTTTAAACTGAGAAGCTCCACTGAACATTATCCAAGCTCATGAAGTTCAAAGCATGGTGGCTGCTTAGACATATATGTCTAGTAATTACATGTCAAGTATATTTTGTTGCTGCGTGATCAGATGCCTTAGGTATATCAAATATACTTTCTAAGACTAAATGAATTTGTAAATTAAAATAGCACTTGCACTTCAATTACATACCTGTGATTATAAAACACTAAAACAAGTAAGATTTCTTTTTCTTCTATCAGATTTGAATTTACCATATTTTCCTAAGAGCAGTTTTCTATTATAAATCACAATCATCCCTTTGTCAGAAAAAGTATTTGTGGATATTCTTGGTAGTGTTGAAGTTTTGCCTAAAATGTTCTCAGCGTGTTCACTTAGACATTTCTATAACTTATAGATGTTGAATCTTTCTTTAAGGTGGTCCCCTCCCTCCACAGATTCAAGAAACTCACAATGGGTGCGAGATTTAAAAATTCACTTGTGCTTTTGAAACCTTAGTAGAACTAAGAGTTTTCAGCCCATAAAAATTTTAATAAACAAAATCCATCCTAACCTTTGAAAACCTTAAAAGTGACAGACTTCTATTTCACCCTAACAAAGCAAAGCAGTAGTGAAATTTTAGCTGATAATTTAAAATGCTTTCTCTTTTAAGGATTGTCAAGTTTCAAATGTTATGATATTAAAAACCAACTGACAGATCTTTTATGAATATTTGGAATATCATCCTTTGCTTTTTTGTAGCCCAGCAAAGATGCAGAAAAGAATCATAATATGCATTTTGGAAAGCTGCGTGGTAATATAAAAGACTCCCATGCAAAGAGCAGACGGAAAATGGTAGTTATTATTAATTTAGAAAAACAAAAGAGCAGCCCAGCATCTCAGTAATGTGGCAAGTTGTGTGCTCTTAAAGGAGAGGGGGGTTTGTAATTGGATTTTAGAGTAATTTAGAAGACGAGATAAGATGTAATGGTTGTATATTAGAGGTTAAAACTACAACAGAAACCCATAATGTAAGGGTTCACTGCACTGGGAGAAAACAGAACAAAGAAAAGCAGCATCAACTGAAAATGGCCTGAGTGGGAAGCAACAAGGTGAAGCGGGCTGGGAGACCCCAGGGCTAGACTGTTCTCACTTGGCACAGGCAGTCTCGTAGCCTCAAGCTCCTTTTCCAGCAGATCGAAAGGAACACAGGTTTCCTTCAAAATATTTTTTCTTTAGTGACTTTGTTACCCTCTGCCCCACCCCCTCCACCTTCTCCCTACCTGTAGCTCAGGTGGCATCTTTTCCTCCCCAGCAGCCCAGAGGCTTATCAGGTTCTCTTCCACTTAGTCTTTACTGGACATCCTGGGGGCTCACCTGCAGATCCCAGGTTTTCTCGGTGGAGGTAGAGGTTATGGGGAATCTGTCCTCTGGCTTCCCCCCAAAACACACACACACACTCACACTCACACACACCCTCATGTACTTGAAAAGCCAGGGTGGCTGGCCTGACTTCTTGGTCTCTGTCCATCCTTCCCCAGGGGATTCTGGGATTCTGCCAAATGGGAGAGAAGGAAGTAGAATCAGAAGGAAAAGTAAAGGTTGCCTCTCAACCCACCAATTATCCATCAAAGCCTTGGGCAGATAAATGCACTCTTTCAACCCCTCTATCGGGCTCTCTTTCAAAAAAAAATCTGTTACAGAGGTTCAAGTTCTCAGGTGAAGGCCTCAGGTAAGTGGCTCGTTTTTGGAGTACGTAATCTAAGCACTGGAGAAGAACATAGGCGTCCAGAGTCAGATTGCTGCCTGCTGGCACCGAATGGATGCTATGGAGTTGAATTCCTTCCCATTTACTGGCACTTGGCTACCCCCTGCTGGGCGGGAAGCTCTCTGGCCTTCAGACTCACACCATTATGCTCCAGGGTCTAGTCTCCTCCCAAGGCCTGAGACAGGATCCACTTATTTCCTGTCAAATTGTTATCACACGTTCCCGACACGAAGCTGGAGTGTGAAGTTACCTTCCAATCCCCCAGAGGTGTTAAAGATTTTTTTCCCCCAAGCCCTCTGTATGCCAGTTTAAGCAGAACAAATCTATTTATTTTTTGTGAGGATTGGTTTATTAAAAACACACACATAACTCAAATTGTATAGTGAAATGACGTTAGGCTTTGTTGAGCATGAAAAGTGTGCTTGCTCAAGCCCCATTTCCAACCCTTCAGTGCATCATTTTCTCCTGAAGCAGAACATGGGTTAGGTTAAGAGGACATCAGCCCAGAGGCCTAAACTATAGCGTAACTCCCAGGCTTTCTTGAACACTCTTTTCCCCTCAGCCCCGTTTTGGCCTCTCAAGAAAACCCATCTATGTGACATAGGAAACCTTGGCAAAATATAAGTGGATGGAAAACTGATTTTTAACTGGATCAAGTTTTCAAATACAGATTAACACATTTTAATTGTCCCACAAACTATTCTTAAAGTCACTCTTAACGAAATCCAGACTGGAGGAAATTCACTGCCATCACTATAATGTGTATACACTATTAAGACAGTTATGAAACCTTGAACACATTTGGAAGACAGGACTTAAAAACGCCTTTAATACAAAATAAAATAAAGTAAAATACAAATAAAAAGAGATTAGTTGTTATAAGCTGTAACACAGCTGCAGTGACAGAAACTGCAGAAACATGTAAACAGAGGGCGCTTTTAGTTACTCAGTGACCCAAATGTCTTTCTCAGACTCACACAATTCTGGTTCCCGCACACTTTTTCATTTCATTTATTTTGCAGACCAAGCAGAAAAGAAACGGACATTCAGATTAAGTAAACAGGGGCTTTACACACAGCTCCACACTGTCAGATAGACAACTTCTGTTTACATGGAGCTCAAGGGCAAGGAAACAATGTCAAAACTGCATCCCTCCCTGCATTTTTTGGTGTGAAATGAAAACCCAAATATATTCACCAACAAATTAATAAAGGACAAATGGGCTTCTAACCTCTCGTGGTGTACTGAAGTGTCAAAACTCTTGAACTACACATCGTACTGCAGCCTCAGAAAGAAACATAAACATTGCTCTGTCACAAGAGGGTAAACAAATTAGGATTTTGCTAAATCCTTCAGTTGTTCCATTCCCCTGTTGTGGCCTAAAACCAGCCCTACACTCTATCTAGCTGAAGCCGGCTCTGCTTAATGTCTTAGGCAAATGAGAGGGGGGGGTTAAGGTTGACTGGGAAGGAAGGAGGACTGACCTGAGACTCTGCTTTCCTGTGAGTCAGCAGAGCGGCCAGAGTGAGAAGACAGGATACAAGTGTACCCATCACCGCCTTTGCAAAATCCTGTCCTCTAATCCTATTTTTTCTCAATGACCCCTGTGTCAATTACTGCTCTCAGGGCGCAGGCTTATAATAGTTACGTTCAGAGAGTTTACTGAGGCTGAGCAAAGAGATAAGCCTATCTCTGAGGTAGGAGGTCTTACTCCACATGAATTCAAGCAACCCTGCCCCCTTACCTAGTTGGAGAAGCATGTCAGCCTTTCTACCACATTCTGCGGGATGACATTCAGTTAGTTAATCTCTGCTCCTGCTCAGCAAATCGCATGATTCCCTTTCTCCAACCCTTGCTTTTTGGTGATTTCAACCCCCCCTCTCCTATTTGAGCCATTTTCCCTTTCCATTTTTCTTAAACATTCAAACCAGATCAGCCCTATTTGTTCTTAAATACTCCATTACAATTAATTAATCAAACACTCAAAAGACATTTAAGGGTCTTCCTTGTGTTTGGTATTATACACTGAGATGTGGAAGACAGAGAATAAATAAAGGTGTTTTCTTTGACCTAAAGCATATAATTAGAAAAACCATGCTAAACTAATAATACACAATGAAATATAAGTAAAAGTTAAGGAATTATATAATGATTGTCAAAGATGAAGGCCTTCGAATAAGAGACAAATGAGTGGTATAAGAAAGCATTTATACAGCTTCAATAAGGAAGTAAAACCTGCAAAAAGTATTATCTTGATTGTGACAGTGGTATCATGGGTATATGCATATGTCCAAACGCATCAAAATGTAGAGGTTAAGTATGCATAATTTTTTTGTATATCAATTATACCTCAATAAAACTGTAAAACTGTAAAAAAATGGAAAACATTAAATAATAAAAAAATATATTGCTTGAGTGATTACTCTGTATCGGGCAAAGACAAACACAATTTGAAATAATTTCATGTGTATTACCTCTTCAGATCCTCTTAATAACCCCAAGAGGTAAACATTATCGGTCTCCTTTTTAGTGGTCACGGAAATCGAGGCCCAGAAATGTTGGAATCACAGAGCTTACAAATGGTGGGGCTAAGAGTTGATCTTAACCCAGGATTTGTAAAAGTAGGCTACTGTAATCAGATGAGAGAATGGGTTTAAAAAGGAAGGAAAGCCGGAGTATTGCAAGACAGCCTTTTCTTTCAAACTGGGTGGGTTTCACTGTCCTGAAACTCTGGAGTCACATTTGCAAACACTGTTAACCAAAAGGAACTGTGACTCCTCTATACCCCATACAGTTCAGTATTCCATAGTCCGACATACATATTAAAAGTTTCATATGAAAGAGACCCGTGTGGCAAGTGAAACAGATCCACATGACATTGGAAATATATGCAGGTAGCTGCAAAAGAAAGGTCCAAGTCGAAAGTAATAATTTGCCTTGATCTTTTTGTCACTTCAAGTTTATGCCCAGAGTGATCTAGATAAGGGGGGAAGGGTGGTTACAAATTCAGGTGCCTACTGACTGGCACACTTCTAATTCGGGGCTTGCAGCAAGAATATAAATGGAGGTGCACATACTGCATGTATTTATGCTGAAAAATAGATATAGTCAAGGTAACAAGCTGCTAAAGCAAAATGTGTTCCTACATGAATTAACAACCTGGAAGACCAATATTGAATTTAGAATTCTTGGACTACTTGGAATTCTGTGTTAGGATATGATAATATGGGGAGAGTTGGCTCATAGCCTGGATTCCCAATCTGTGCATCCATCCTGTGATTGCCCCCTTCTTTTCTGACCTCTGGCTCTATTTTGCACCTCAAGTGCTTCACACATCTACACTGTGTTCACAGACACAGCCCCCCTCCCAGCACTCCCTTGACCACCTCTTAGGCATTGGGTACCATGGTGACCACAGAGCCTGTCTTCAGGACCCAGGAAAGAAGACATGCAGGTTTGACATCATTTGCTCAAGGAATACCAGGAGCCTGGGTACCTGGAGCATGATGTAGACCCTTGCTACTCAGAGCACCAGGGAGATAATTAGAAATGCAGCATCTCAGATCTGCTCCAGGACTACTAAATTAGAATCTGCACATTAGCAAGATCCCCAGGTGCTTCCTAAGCACATTTAAGTTAGAAAAACACAAACAAAAAGGAAGGGTGGCGCTTGACAAGACAAGTCCATTTGTCTCAAGGCCTCCTCATCCCATGGAGAGAGGCATGGCTGAATGAGGGCTAAGACGGAGTTCACTAAAAAGCAGCACTAGGACAGGGTCACTTGTTGCCCATGTCTGAAGGTCAATAAAGGCCACACAGATCACAAAAATGATTTGGTAGGCCTAATGTAAAATACACATGCCACACTTCATGAGAGAAAGGTTGAGGGGGTCAGCCCTGCCTAAAGGGAACAGCTGGTGATCAACTTCAGCTCACTGTGGTCCTGAGGATACTGGCCAAGTCAAACTGTAGATAGAGGGGCACCTGGGTGGCTCAGTGGTTAAGCCTCTGCCTTTGGCTCAGGTCATGATCTTAGGGTCCTGGGATCGAATCCCGCATCGGGCTCTCTGCTCTGCAGGGAGCCTGCTTCCTCCTCTCTCTCTCTCTGCTTGCCTCTCTGCCCACTTGTGATCTCTCTCTGTCAAATAAATAAAATCTTAAAAAAAAAAAACTGTAGATAGATGTAATTAATATATTAGACCAGTAGTTTTCATGTATCAGAATTTCCTGAAAAAGTATGAGAAAATATTCACGTCCCCACCTCCATCTCAGAGAAAGCATCTAAATTTTTGGTTGAGTAAGGGAGATGTGATACACTTTTATATTTTAAAAAATTTCCAGATTTTTTTGATATCCTGAATCTTACCTACTCTCTGCCTTCACCACCCCATCCCCATCAAGTTAAAAATTATTTTAACTATAAAACAGTTTATTACATTGATTGTCATACTTGGGACCTGGGGTTGTGTTTGGAAGAGGCTGATGACCTCTTTGATCCTTCCTCAGTAATTCTCTTGGTCATAATACACTCTCCATCCCCACCTGCCAAGTGAAAACAAAATGGACGGGTGGCGGATTTATAAGAGAAGAGTGCCTGGACACTTTGGTCCCCAAACGAATCTCTACGGGAAATGCATTTTGCCCCCTGCATCTGGGTTTTATCAAAGGGAAGGATTCTGTCTTTGAACAGCCATATTCTTCAAAGTAGGAAAAGACAAAATAAGTTGGATAAATCAAAAGGAAGGTAGTGTAATTATTGAAGAATCCCAAGACAATCACTTCCGTTCCTTTATCCACATTTCCACATGCATATTATTGCACAAACAATATCCAATGCATAATTTAAAAATAACTCATCTTTGACACTGGAATGCAATGCTACTTTTTTCTTTAACAAATATTTATTGAGAACACACTACATACTAGGCACTTTCACATATATTATTTCATTTCATCCTTACAATAACTCTTTGAGGGAGGCACATAAGCAGTCTGAGGCACAGAAAGGATAAATGACCTGCCCAGATCATTTATCAGCAAGCTAGTGGGAGAGTGTCTCCAGCACACCCCGTGTTCTTTCCACAATGATGCGTCTTTTACTTAGTTATCTGGCACTGCTGGGAACAGGGTTTCCACAAATATGATCCCTCATTTTAGAAGCTTAGACTGCAGAACAACTGAAGTTTAAAACTTGGAGCATTTTTGAGGAAAGACTTCAATATATATATGTCTTTTTCCCTCCTTTCTAAATAAAGGGTAGTGAATGTTAGTTAACCTTTTGCTAATAATGCAGAGCTGTTATCATGAAGTTTTTTATTCTGTTATGTAGTAGAAAAAGTAGGTTTATATTTTCTAAATTTTCTGTCCCTTTCCCTCTCATCTCATGTGTCAAAATAAGCATTAGGAAGCAGAGTGTCAGGCAAAAGTGCCTGGAATCAGTGTAAGGTCTTTGTGACTCTTTAAGGGGCTGGAAGACCCTTTGACTTCCAAATTCGGGAATAAAATTGCTGGTGAACTAAACTTCTGCATAAATTAGGAGGTAGCATCTGAAGTTTTGGGGCAATAGTTTTACTTCCCTCAGTCTCACCTAAGAAATTTCTAAACCGCAGAAGTAATTAGATGTAGCTCTTACCACCTACTTGTTGAAGAAATTAAAAAAGAAGAAGAAGAAGAAGAAAGAAGAAGAAGAAGAAGAAGAAGAAGAAGAAGAAGAAGAAGAAGAATAGAATAGAATAGAATAGAATTTGAGTTAAGAGCATGGACTCTGAAGCTACTGAGATATTGTTTTTGTCATTTACTAGCACTGTAACCTTGAGTGAGATATAGCTTCTCTGTGCATCATTTTTCTCACCTGTTCTTAGGAGTTCTTATGAGGATCAAATGGATTATTTATACCTGTAAAGCTCTTTGACTCTGCCTGGTATGTAAGAATTGCTTTTAGCTTGCAAAATAACAAAGACAGAAGCCAAATTCTATTGGGGGGAAAAAAGTCATTGATAATCCTGCAAGTGTATAATCAAGGATCAACTACATAACTAGAATGACTCTAGATTTGAGTCTCCCCCTCCCTGCCATTCTGTATGCAATGCCTATTAAAAGGGCCCCTCAGAAGTAAGTTGGTTATTTCTAGTGAATTCCATGGCTTGTGGTAACATGATCCATCATGAGATGCTGCAACAGGCTGACATTTTCCACATGTAAATCCTGCACTTTGTAATGTAAGAGCAATTACTTTTATGAACAAAATCTTTCCAATCCACCATTTCAAATCCTTGTCTTGCCATGTCATAGTCAAAACATCTGTCCATTAAAGCCAATGTAAAAGTATATTAAACCAAGTGTGTTTGGTTTAGGACATCTGCTTCTTTCTACCAGAATAAGAACTATTCTAAATTCAATGGGTTCAGTCTGTAGGGCTTTCATGAAAACTTTTCAGTCATATTCATGGGGATTATCAAATAGCCCACATTTTGATTACCGTTTCAGGTTCAAATAGAATTCAGAGTTCAACAAGGGACTCAATCAAAATAATGACAATAATAACAATATAATGCAAAGAATAAAAATCTTTGTATGACACTTTTATATAAAGAGCTTCCTATATTGATGTTAAGTATTACATAAACATGATATAATGACTTGTACTATAATGAGTACTCTATATTTTCAAAAATACCAATATTTTTTCCTGTTCTTTATTCTGCATACTTGCTCAAAGTAATCATAGTTTTCATACCAAATTTGAAGGAGGAAAAAAATAAACAGAGATCGAATTCAGGAGATCATGATAGGTATAGATTTCAGATCATACCTGACTCAACTCCAAAATCTTTATTGTTTTCTCTGTAGACTTCATAGTTAAAGCTGAAACTATGTGAAAGTTTGGATATATTTCCAAGAATTCATTTGCTAATCAGTATAAGTCTAGAGCTCAGTGACAAAGTTGCTCCAGACGTAATTACATTTTAGAGAAAGATATCTAAGAAATGTAGTCAAGAAAATATTTTTCTTGTGGCGCCTGGGTGGCTCAGTGGGTTAAGCCTCTGCCTTGGCCTCAGGTCATGATCTTCAGGCTCCTGGGATCTAGCCCTGCATTGGATTTTCTGCTCAGCAGGGAGCCTACTTCCTCCTCTCTGCCTGCCTCTCTGCCTATTTGTGATCTCTCTCTCTCTCTCTCTGCCAAATAAATAAATAAAATCTTTAAAAAATATTTTTCTTTCATTGTTTTCAACCAACATTTGGCTCATAAAAAAAGGCAGTTTTCTAAAATAGCAAAATGATTCCCAGCCATTGGCATTTTCACTAATCATTTTCCATATTTCAATTTCTTTCCAGTTTATCAGCAATAATTCATAGTAGAAAAAAAAGAGTCAGGAAAATTCCATTTAAGTCCTAATATTATCACTCACTCATTACATAAATTTGAGCAACTAACACAACTTTTCTTCTTAGTTTCCTCAAACCACAGAGCTAATATGTGCTGGCTATCTTATGAGGTTGAATGTTAATAAAAGTTGCAACATGTAAGATGTTATCCATTCATCAAGTGCCAGGCTTTACTTGAGTTGTGGTTGATAACTTAAAATGGCCCCCAATAAATCAAGTCGCCGTGCATCCATGCTAATTGCAAAGTGGCTTTGCTGTTCTTCCCAGTAAAGGTGGAGTCTGTTTCCCCATTCCTTGAATCTGGGTTGGGATGGTGACTTGCTTTGACCAATGAAATGTCCCAGAAATGGTTTTCTGGGACTTCCATATCCAGACCTGTTTTCACTCCTGGAATCCCACTGCCATGCTAAAAAGTCTAACCTACCCCAGTGGACAGACAGGTCATAATGGAGAGAGAAAGACCCTGGAGGATAAAAGCCACATGGAGGGAGAGGCCATGTGGATAAGCACCGAGCCACTCTAGCTCTGGCCAGCATTACGTAGAGCAGAAATGAGCAGACTCCTCTGATCACTGTCCACATTTCCAACAGACATGATCATGAATAAAAACATGGTGGTTGTGTCAGGTCACTACGGTTTGGCATAGTTTGCTACATATCAGTATATAACTGATATACAAGATGATTTTTACTATATTGTCAATCTTCAGAACAACCCTCTGAAGTAGGTATTGTATCCATTTCACATTTGAGGAAACTGTGGATCAAAAGAGACAGATATTGAATGTAAAGACTACCTCACAAACTCCTGAACTAACAAGGCAATTGTAACTGGCAGCAAAACCTTCATCAAGGAGTACACTGCAAAGAAACTTTCTGTACTTTCTGTAAAGCACTGTTCTGCTTCATGCAATGATTCAGAAACCCCCAAATGTTCCCAGTAAGTCTCTGCCATTTCCCAATAGGCTAAAAACCTACTGCAGACTCTAGCCAAATATAAGTTCTGGGAAGATCAAAAACATTTGTATTCTAACAAAATTTTCAGTTTCTCACATTAATAGAAAAAAAGATTCAAGTTTATAGTAAGCATTATACAGTAGCCTTTTGATGGAGTTGGGCCAGTTCATAGAGTTTTAGAACTGAAAGGAAGTTCAGAGTTCATCTGGTCCAAGTCTCAAATATCATGGCTAGAGAACTGAGAAACTTGCTTAAGTCTCCCCAGTCAGCTCCTAGCTGTAGGGGCCAAGCCAGGTACCTGGCTTTCAGATGCAGTCCCAAGGTCTCCAAGCTTTCATTGGGGTTACCTGGTACAGGATTACCCACTTTCAGGATCTTGGAAAAGATACCTAAATGCATTTCTCCTTATATCATAGCTTCTTCTATTTTCATTAAATTGCATTCTGTTGCCATTTAAGGCTAGTTCTAAAGTCTTACACAAAAGAGAGCTCTACTTTACTTATTTTTCTTAAAAAACAACACCAGGATGACTTTAAAGTCACATAAAGAAAAGTGCACAAAGAAGCCTGAATGGCATCTGATCAGATGAAAGAACTATTTAATTGGGCAATATGGGCTCAATTCTGAATTCATTATTTATGATGCTCATTGACATTTGAAGTGAGTCACCAGTGTTACCATCTTAGCATAAAATAAGTGACTTGAAGGAAATACCATGCAAGCATCAGAACACCTACAAGATGCATCAAATGGTAGCAGAGAAAAAATTAAAACATCCTATCATAAATTAGTTCTGATTTCATGGTATGCATTTGGCTTCATTTGCACATCTCTGAGCAGCACAAGTTAAAAACAGATTGCATTCCTGATGCTAATTTTGTTAAAATATATTATCCTGTTCCTAGATGAAGAACTCCTGAGAAATGAAAAGCAAACAAACAACAACAAAAACTGCTTTGTTGGCTCCAGGACAGGTTTGGCCAATGAACAAAACTGGAGTTATTTATCCTAATCTTGTGAAACAAATGTATAGATTGCCTTGGGCTGTACTTTCTACAACTGAAATGTTACTGCATGCTTCAAGCATTTACGTCTCATCTCCAAAAACCTGATCAAGTTTTATGAGAGTAGAAGCTGTGACTTACCTATCTTCCTCCACAATGCCTACCAAATTTTTCATTGAAGAAGGAGAAAGTCTGCTAAAGGCATACCACTGATGATTAAAATGTGTTACTCTTTCCCTAGGTCATCATTTTACACCATAGTGACTGAAGCCTTCTGAAGAAGGAAATTAAGAGAAGACACAAACCCAACGTAAAGAATTTAGAATTAGAATGTAACCAACCCTGGTGGTCTCTGCATTCTAACAAGGAGCAGTGTTGGGTACTGAGACACTTATAATCTGTAAAGAGCTCAAGGACCAGTTGTGATTTAGATATATGTTATAAATTTGGGGAAGAGGGGTATTACCTTCCTGTAGCCACACTTTGTGATGTGAGTGGAGGAGACATTTTTAGGTTGGGAGAAGTGAGGGAGCAGGCACTGCACTGAAAGTTCTCGAATTTAATTCTCCATCATGGGCATTCCTAAATCTGCCCTAGTTCCTTAACTACCCCTACACGACCCAGGAAGGAGGAAGAGAGAAAAAGAGAGAGGTGTCTACCTGAATTAGCTAAATAAGGCACACAGAGTTCACAAATGGGCCTTTCTTTCTCCCCTCTAGGGTGTGCCAGGAATGCTTCCTGTCTCCTTCTGTCATTTTTTTTTTTTTAAGTTAGATATTTGCTCTTCTATCAGAAAGCCTTTTTATTGACAAAGTAACAGAAGAGTAAATTTTAACTTGAAGTTTTTCCACAAAGCAGATGTCTTTTCTTGTGAGAATTGGTATATTTTTACCCTCAGAATGATCTCTGCTTTCATATGCCTAATTAAGTTTTAGAGGTCCCCTGCTTAAATAAAGATTTATTAGCTGTTAAAGTTGTAGCGTAATTCTTCTGCCACCTACATGCTATCTTTGAACATATTTACAAGCAGACTAGCATATCCACTATAAAAATATAGGTGATTTAATGCTGTTATGTTATCGGTGTCAGTAACCAAAATTCAGTTTCACAATAGAGTTGACTTGTAGAGTCACTGTGCTTAAAGAAAAAGGGTCTTTGAATCTCAGCAATTGAGTGTTTGAACTAGTTAAGCTAAAGGGAGGTAATCAACAGGTCCAGAACCCCAAAAGCAGGGCCCATGCAAGGTTAAAAGCTGTCCCCTACATGAACATGGTCACATCACTAAAAAGCTTTCTCCTTGTGAGTTAATGTGCAGCTACTAATATCCCTGTCTGTTTAGTGAAACACAAAATCATAGAAAGAGGGACTGTAATGTTTTGAAAAATACTTCCTCAAACCAACAACCTTGACATCTTCCCTCCACCCACACTGGGATTTTTAGCTGCCACTTTAGCAATATTCCTAAAATACTCAGAATTAAATTAAATCTAGTAACATTTGCAAATTTCTGAAGTTCTGTTTAATGAGAACATTTCTAAGCATGGATTGCACTATGCCTATTTCTCAGTGGACTTACTCAATCTAATCAGACCTTTGGATTCAATGCAGTCAACCCAATGAAAAACCCTACTGATCTCAGAGTTGAAACATCCCTTGCAGACAAAATCAGAACACCCTGGTCTGAGTAGGGACACTGGGTAGAAGCAAAGTTTGCATTTAGTTATTTAATAAAATGTAATACTTTGAAAGACATAACTTCTATTTTCTAATTTATAGGAAAGAAGAAACTATGTCAAGCTTCATGTCTTAAATCTTCAGCCTAGTCAACATCAAAATGTATAGATTATATGCAGTGGAACTTGAAGGTCAGGGGATTGGAAGAAGAAGAAGGAGGAGGAGGAGGAGGAGGAGGAGGAGGAGAAGAAAGAAGAAGACGAAGACGAGAACGAAGAAGAAGAAGGAGGAAGAAGGGGCGAGGAGGAGGAAGGGGTGAGGAGGAGCAGAAGACAGAGAAGAAGACGAAGACAAAGAAGAAGAAGAAGAAAAGAAGAAAGATGACAGAATTTTAGAGTTATAATCAAAACAGTCTTTTTAGATACTATATTATTATAATCTAAGGATTAGGAAGAAAAATCCTTCCAAATAATTTTCATAAAAATACCTCCCCATGTATTTCTGTCCCATGCATTCCAGTCTTTGAACAGCAATGATAATGTTACCTTGTTACTTCACTGTAGATTAAATGAGTATAACTTGTTGCACATTTTGGGTTCATATCAAATTAGAGTTTTTGCCTTCGTATACAAACACACATAAAAGCAGACACTATGTGTCTGTCTTAGCCAGTGGAGAACACGAGAACTTTTTTTTTCAGAGTGTCATCAATAAACTTAACCATTTCCATCTTTGTTGATTCATTCATTTGTGGGCCTAAGAATATCACGTGTGAATGTATGGCCTTAACACACATTAGACTTCAACAAGTTAAACTATTAAGAAGGAGTAAACTTACTTTTTTTCTTTTTCTTGTATATCACAGCAACATGCATTGACTTAATGCTCCATGTAACGAGGAAATATCAGAGGTTTTGACATACAAAGACAAGGTGAGATCCCCCCAGATCTCAGGAACATGTTAAAATTATAAGCTGTCCCTGTTGAAATTTTAGCAAGTTTCTTTTTTTAAATGTCATTTAAGATTCTAATTAAAAATCAGCATCTATTAAATAAACACATTTACTTATTTATATTTCTTCAATTTTTATTGCCTATTTGGTCTTAAAATTACCATAAATGCCACAGAGAAAGGGAAAAGGGAATCAAGGCTGAGATACAAGGTGTATTTTATAATCTACCAAGATATGAACTGTTAATGCTGTACTTTACTTAAAGAAAATAAACACACAGTGTATGAACTCATGTAGATATGAACATAAGTTCTGAAATTGTTTAATCATTTTATTGCAATATATTTTGAATCATAACAAAAATAGTTATTTAAAAATCTTACTGAGCAGTGAACTCTTTATTCAGATATGTAGTCCTCAAGACTTATTATCATTTAGATGTTTAAATTTGGAAATGCATTTACCACAGAGTCTGATTCTATAATTTTTAACACTGCTGTGTATAATAAATTTTCACATTCTATTTGGAACCACTTGACTAACTTAATTTGCTTGATTAATAATAGGAACAGACAATATGAAAATAATATATTTCCATAATACTCAGGATTAAATTATCCATATTTAATAGCAGAGTAATTTATTGTATTTTGTATGATTTCTTTAAAATACAGAGCACTAATTGCATGGAATTATTTAATGTGAGCTATTAAAATGAAAGTTCATTTAGAACACACAATATGTCTTTCCCATACTTTTACAACTATAAACTGGGATTACCTTACTAGATCAACCTGTTAAAATTAAGTTAAAAACCATAACAAAATGTTTTTTGTGGGCTCTCTCAAGTGAAAGAAAGTCAGTTTCCTTACCTACCCCTTGTCTAGCTATGCACAATTTCAGGAAGGTTTCTGAGAGTGTCTCTCACGAGCCCCTGCTATGATCTGGCATCCAACAGTTCTCTCCTCTCCTGTTTTGGCTTTCTCTGGAAATGTCTTCTTCAGCTGCCTTCAAGTGGCATGCAATTGCTGCTGCATCTCTACCACTAGTGATCATTCGAGGCTTCAGTGAATCCAATATGTTGCCACTGATGCCCTCAGTGTGTGTCCCTGCCTTTGTTGCAGCCTGTGACAATGCATGAAGTCCTCTTCCATTGTTTCTACATATGAGCTGCAGGTTAGTCTACTATGGCTTGATTCCTGGTATTTGCACTGAATATGCTTTAACCAGTCAGACCTTCCAGCCCTCTTTGTTACACTCTCTCACATAAGCTGTGTCTCAATAAATTTACCAAGAAATGCCACCAATAAATAAATAAATAAATAAATAAACAAAATCACAGCCAATCAACCAAACAAAAACAAACAGATGCTTCTGAATTTATTTTTGTTTGCTTTTATTTGCTCACAATCCCTAGAACTCAAGTGAAAATTCATGTGGGCTGATCTGAAAGCTATCTTTTGGTGCCATTAGATAAAGTTTCTATGCCTTGGGGATCTCTCTCTTACCATGCAGTGTTTCCTAAGAGATACCTCCATTCCCTATACATAGACCCTGCTAAACACATCCACATATCTTTCAAATATGGTCAGGAAATCTTTAATGAAGATGTATGAAGCAAGATAAAAAACCTCCTTAAGAAGACATACAGATGGCCAACAGACACATGAAAAGATGCAAATCAAAACCACAATGAGATACTACCTCACACCAGTCAGAATGGCTAAAATCAAAAACACAAGAAACAACAAGTGGTGGAGAGGATGTGGAGAAAAAGGAGCCCTCTTGCACTGCTGGCAGGAATGCAAACTGCAGCAGCCACAGTGAAAAACAGTATGGAGTTTCCTCAAAAAGTTATAAATAGAACTACCTTATGATCCAGTAATCATACTACCAGGTATACACCCCCAAAATACAAAACACTAATTCAAAGGGATACATGTACTCCTATGTTTATAAATAGCATTATCTATAATAGCCAGCCAAATTATGGAAGCAGCCCAAGTATCAATCAACAGTTGAATGGATAAAGAAGATGTGGCATATGTATACACACACACACACTGGAATACTATTCAGCTATAAAAACAATGAAATCTTGTCATTTGCAATGACATGGATGGAGCTAGAGAGTATCTTGCTAAGCAAAGTAAGTCATGACTTCACTCGTGTGGAATTTAAGAAAGAAACAAATGAGTAAAACAGAAAACAAAAGATAGAGACAAACCAAAATTAGACTCTTTTTTTTAAAATATTTTATTTATTTATTTGACAGAGAGAGATCACAAGTAGGCAGAGAGGCAGGTAGAGAGAGAGGAGGAAGCAGGCTTCCTGCCAAGCAGAGGGCCTGATGCAGGACTCGATCTCAGGACCCCGAGATCATGACCTAAGCTGAAGGCGGAGGCTTAACCCACTGAGCCACCCAAGAGCCCCAAATAGTAGACTCTTAACTGTAGAGAACAAACTGATGGTTTCCAGAGGGGAGGTGGGTGGGGAGATGGGTGAAACAGGTGATGGGGATTAAGGAGTGCGCTTGTCTGTGATGAGTAACAGAGTGATGTATGGAATAGTTGAAACATCACATTGTACACTTGAAACTAATATAACACTGCATGTTAACCATACTGGAATTAAAATGAAAACTTAATTATCATAATAAATAAATTTTAAAAAGATAAAACCTGCTTTTGGCATATGTATTTTAAAGAATTCTCTGGATGTTCCTCTTTTTTTTTTTTTTAAGATTTATTTATTCATTTGACAGAGAGCGAGACAACAAGCAGCGGGAGCAGCAGGTAGAGGGAGAGGGAGAAGCAGGCTCTACGAAGGAGCCTGATGCAGGGCTCAATCCCAGGACCCTGGGATCATGACCAGAGCTGAAGGCAAACGCTTAACTGATTGAGCCACCCAAGCCCCCCTGGATGTTCCTCTTTTAAAACTGAATATATTATTATTGTTGAATTATAGTAGAATTTATTTAAGTTCATGAATGACACTATCTTGTACCCCAAAATATCCTAGTTCTTTTTATGACACAATGTCAAGGCATAGGAAGAGTTTCTTTCATAATAGCTTGCATTTTCTTCAGTTTTAAATATCAGGCTTTTGGGTTTTTTTTTTTTTTTTAATTTTCAATTGACTTTTTTTTTTATTACTATATTCAATTAGCCAACATATAGCACATCATGAGTTTTTTTATGTGGTGTTCAATGTTAAAAGGTAAAAAAAGAAAAGAAACATTCCATTGTGTATATATAATATATACAATATTCCACTGTATATATTTCTTTTCTTTTTTTTACCTTGTAACATTAAACATTTTAAAGGTTTCTAAAATCAATATGTTACTCATGAATCACGTATATATTTGTTTGAGGTTTTATATTTTTATTCCTTCAAAACATTTGAGAATGAATTTTTTTTTTTTTTTTTTGAGAATGAATCTTAAAAATGATTGCTTTGAATCAAGGAAATACACTATCAGGCTTTGACTATTTTTTTTATTGTTTTTCACTGGGAAACTGTATTTGGCCTGAGATGTATCCAAATACACATGTAGTAACAGTAATATTGTGTGATTCAATGAATGCTTAAGAAGGTCACCTTTAACCCAGGTTTTAATGAAAATGACTGAAGAAACCTAATCAACTTGGTATAAGATGTTTTAACTGCAAAAGATTACCTAGCAGGAGATTTGTAACATGTAACTGCAAAATAATTACTCAGAATTTTGATGTATAGTGTGGGTATGTTATTTTCGTGTGAATCTACATGGAACATACATTATCCTTAAAATGAGCCAACAAATATTTTGCATGCATGAAACTGACTTTAATACATGTTGGTTGTTGACAGGGCAATTATGAGCGTGATCCCTCCAGAAACCAATAATCTTTGTCCTGTTACCTGATTATATGCTATGCCCTGATATCAATCACCTGTGTCTCTCAACTTTGCACTACTGTTTTTAATAAGTTCCTAGTAAAAGAGTGTGAATAAACTAGCATAAATGAATCCCCACCATGGGGAAACAAAAGATACTGTCTAAGAACAATCCATAAGCAAGTTCTTCTTGGTTAGGAACTAAGAATAGCAAATTGCCTCTTACGCTCCAAACTACAAAGTGATGCAGACCAAATGTTCTCCCTATTCCTCATCAGCCTTAGAATCTTTACCTCCTAGCCCCTCAGCTGTAGATCCCCTTTGGTCAGCAGTGGTCACCTCTCCCTAACCTGGAGGCCATAAGGATGAAACATGAGGACTGAACCACATTGAGAATGCTTCTGATGTGTTGATGATGAAACACAGTTTCAAACTGTGTTCCAAGGGGTATCAGAGGACAGAAGACACAATAAGAATATATCCCCTGAAGACATATAATGCGGTGCTGGAAAGAGTGGACTCCAAATGGGCCAGATCTCATGGCAAAACTCTGCTGCCCATACCACATCCACTTTAAACTCTTAACATCTTTATTTTTTTCTAGTTTAATACAGACCTCTCTAAATTGCCAGGTCTCCTTCTAATTTGCAGTAAGTCCCAAAGAGCACCAATTTTTCCAGCTTCAACTTTTTATCACATCAGGCCATTTTGGTCCTTGAAGAATCTGTGTAATTAGGTGTAGTGATTGCTAAATCATAGTCCCTGGAAGAGTTGTGGGGAAACCAACTGGCATACTGATTCGAAGTATAGGTGCTTATCCTCCACCTGAGACCTACTCAGTCTGAATATCCAGAGGCAGGGTTCATCCCGAAAGCACACCTGATTTAGGAATTACTGATTTAGTGAGACACCCAGCAGTACGCTTTATAGCACTATTAGAGTCGGGTAGCAATTTACTCATGCTCCTAACGGTAGTTGGTAGAAGGAGTGCAAACTGTCCTCCCTGGGTAGCCTAGAGACACTCACAAGAACTGACTTCACCGTCACTGTCATTCTCTATGTCCTGCATAAAGCAGTATTACCCTCATGGGGCCAAATAAGATTCCAACACAAACAGGACCTCACAGTTAAAACTTTGCTAAAAACAGGTAGATGCCAAAGACCCATCCTTCAAAAGCCAGCCTGGCCTGAAAGAAAGCAGCATAAAGACATCTGATGTTTTATTAGCAGCACTTGGCTCAGCTTCTGGCTAAAAAGTAGCTCTTCCCAGCAACCCAGTTTTAGCTGTCCCCAAGGCTCTGGCTTGAAACAAAGTTTGACATTATTTTTTCTAAGCCAAAGGGACCCTCCTAGCATACAAGTATCAGACAAGACACCTGGTCAGGAGCACTATAATTCACTTATTTCCCACTGAACAAGTTAAAAACCTCTCCTTCTTTGCCTGAACTGCTGTGCCCAGATGCCACTTTCACAGACAACCTCTACTATCACAACGATCCACTCCTGGTATTGATAGGTCCATGTGCCAAGGAGCCTGAGGAGAAACATGGTTTGACATCCTAGGGGCAATTTCTCTCCTTGGGGAAGGGCAGGCTTCCATTGTTTTGCCTTGCGTCTCATTAATGTGCCCAGCTAGGTCTCTTTACTGCTCTGTTTAACTGCAACCAGTCCATTATTGATCACATTGTGTGTAATGGTACACTGAAGAAAATGATGATTACACTGTAAAGAGAGGGAAGTGTATGGAATCTTGCAAATCTACCATTGAGTGATGCTATGGAGTCTGTCTCAAATAAATGAATTGGAGACATATTCTGGATGAACAGCGAGTGATAGGAGCAAAACCAGTTCCCAAGATGAAGACAATTAAATGATTCCTTCTACTTTGGAAGCCAGGGCTACTCCAAAGTAGTTGTTTCATATTTTGGCCCAAAAGATTTAACATTAGAGACCTTCTGTAATCCCTAAGTGAATGCTCTATAATTTTGACATGGGACAAAGTCCCTGCCTCATCACCTTGTCACATTTTCTGTGTTTTCAGTCTCTCACTATTTTATTTGGCATATGGTAAAGTTAAAAATGTTGGTAAATTCTTGCCTTGTTCTCTGTATTGAAAATTGCATGGGATTACAATCTTTTGTAATTCATGGCTATTTCTTCTGAAAGCTGATAATTGCTTCAATTACATTCTATATTCTACTACTTCTACTATTACCAATACCTCCTTTCCCAGCACATTTTTCATAGTTAACTCAATCAGTCATCATCATAAAGGGCTTCATTTATTTCTTTTATAAGTTGCTGAACTGACGATGGGAAGATCATTGAATCAGTCAGATTCCAATCAGGAGACAGAAATAACACAGTAATTTGAACAATGAACGTTTAATGAAAAAGATTATTGACTACAAGAGGGGATTATCTACTAGGAGTAGGTAACTCTTACATTAGAGGGGGTGAGATTACAGAAATGGATATAGAGAGCAGCCATTACCTTTAGGGCTGAGGCAGAGGACCCCAGAAAGACCTCCTTCCTTCAAGGACTGAGATCCAGACCCCTCTTGGAGAGCATGCTGATCATGGCCCACTGCATAGCAGAGAAGTTTGTTGCATCAGTGGAACCTTGCAAGTGGAACCAAGCTACCCTCTGGGATAAGGGAGGAGCCATACAAGGGGGTAATACTGTTGAAATAAGCTGGTGCTGAGTACTCTATTGATGCCCCATGAGCTCCTGGCCACCTTACACTGCAGGAGCAAATTGGAGAGCACATGAAACCAGGAAGAAAAGCCCTTTCCTTATCTAGTGCCCTGCAGTATCCTCTCTACTAAACAGCTTAACATTGTGCACTCTGGCAAGGAAGAAATGTTCCATTACCATAAGCAGCACGCGGAAGGCTAGATAAGGAGCTGAGAGGCAATAGTCTAATAACTGGTATGGGCTATCCCTTTGGCTATTCAGCTACTATATGTGCCTTCTCTACACAAGTGAATTTCTTTACAACCATAAAACAAGTCTTTGTTTTCATCTGACAATATATAGCTATCCTTCATAGAAGTGAATAAGTTCTTACCATTTCCTTAAAATGAAAAGACACACTGTCTCAACAGTCATTTTACCCATCACTGTATTTATTAATTACTCCTCAAATTCATAGTCCCACTGAATATTCTGTTACTGAAAGACTAAATATATTACACAGCACACCTTCCCCCCATAGTATTTCTATGGTCATTTGTCCTTTTCCTCCCAAGCACTAACCTTTGTTCCCTTGTCTAATCTAAGGTGACATGGACCAGTGATGCCCACTTTCCCTTGCTGTTTCTTCTGCTACTTCCTCCCCGTCATCATGGCTGTGTTTTAGTAGCTGACACCTCATAGATAATGCCTTAAGATGTCAGTGTAATAGAATACAGATAATATGGGACACACATTAAAAATAAAATTATACAAATAATTGTTAAATTGAATTTTTGGCAACTAATTTCAAACTCTTTTCCCAAATAGGGAAATTGGCCAATTTGATTTTAACTCATGTCAGTCCCATCTCTATCCTGTTAATGAGAACTGAGTGGCCTAAAGTCAATGAGGAGAGGGATAAAGAGAAGCAGACTCGATCATTAGCTCATGAAAAGTTAACACTTAACTACACAATGTGCCTTTTATTTATTCTAGTGTTTTTCTTCAATTGTTGCAAATCTGTGATTTGTTATATTTGACCCCGTGGAAGTCTTGCAAGTCACACTGACCTATTAACAGAAACTCAGCCGCCTAACAACCAAGAAACAGAGCTCAGGCCTGCTTTATTTCTCCACTTGCACCTCAATAGCAGCAGTGACCTTTGTCTATCATACACCAACAGTGTGGAGGGCATCATATTTCTACTGACATCTCTGTTTGGCGTGTGAAGCTATTTCCAAAAAGCTTCATTTATTTAATCTTCCAGCTGTCTGAAAATCTTTATGGGTGCCCATTTTTAGCTTGCCCTTTACCCTTTGTTTTCTGAACCTAACCAGGTCCTTGCTTGAGGCTCCCAAAGGTCTAAGATCAGTAGGAGAAAAAAGTGGAAACTGGATGTCTAATGAAACAGAAGTCAGCTGGAAAAGTTCCATAAAATTACTTTGAGGAGAAACTGGTAGGAGAGATGCCACTGTGTTTTTATTTCCACTATCACAACACAAAATAATTAATGGGTAAAAAATACTTTTTGTTTAATAATTGCTGTTCTTCATTAGTGTGAACCAAGGGCACAGTCTATCTAAGACAATAACATCTGCACCCCATATTTCATTATCACCAAACTTCACATTTCACACAAAAGCATTGCTAGCACAGCCTTACAGCTTTAATTAGTTTCTGCCATAGCTGTGAAGGTCAGCCAATTATTGTGTGTGAAATTTCAATATGAAGTGGCTGAATTGAAGACAGCATTACAACAGTGTGGGATTCAGCAGTGCTATAAATCTAGCATTTTGGAACCATTTTTTTAAACGCAAGATAACATAAAATAATCATCAGTTATGTACAGTTTCAAGGGTTACTAGTTAATTTCACATGTGCTTTGTGGGGAAAAAAACACACACAATTTCTGATTGTTTCTTAAATTCCCTCTATTACACTGTCATCATCTCTGACACAATTGTTAAGGCTGATCCATGTTTTTATGATTAACTTGTTTTACTCACTTAGAACTCTTCTGGGACACTTGATATAGGAATAAAGCCTTGTTTTATCAAGTTTTACATGATGGAAAGTTGAAAAGATTTACACACATATATATTTAAACACTGTATTTGATCCATAAAAATGTAGATGGATATTAATTGATGAGGTCAACTTCAGAATGTCCTTTTACTTAAAAACCTACTGAATTAAAACTGTTTTTCTAGGAATCCAATATCTGAGCTTTCTATCTAGGATGACAGAAATTGGGAGATGGAAAGAATCTTGATGCTTATCTCTCTAGGGTTCTTTATTTTAAGGATGAGGAAATATGCCTAAGAACAATACCCAGTTTCATAAGGTCGCACAGCTCCTTAGCAATAGTGTCAGCAACAAAATTCAAGTTCCATCACCCTCTCCTTGTGGCTCCCCAGAGGCTTGTTTTATTATCAAAGAATGATTTAGGTAAGGCGTACCACATAATATATAAAGGTTCCAAATTTTGCTCAAGCATTTTTCATGAGGTTTGAGTGCTGTTTGTTTTATTTTGTTTTATACATAGACATCTATGCAGTTTAATACTAATTCAAGCAAACAAATATTTATTGGGCCCTCCTCCAAGCAAGGTACCCTGCAAGGCATTACATATGTCCAGGTTGATTAAAATGCTCTTGGAGAGATTGCAAACCTGCAGAGCAGATAACAAAGAGGAGGAGGAAGAACGAGTCTGCAGGAATAATGGAAACAGATATGTCTGATTAGAGGAAGATAAAGGCAGAGCAGAGCCAAAAAGGCTGCCCAGAGCTGAAAGAGCATGAAGAAGACTAGAGGATGTTTAGTAGCATTCCTGGCTTCTACCCACTAAATGCCAGTAGTGCCCCTTGCCCCAATTCTGGCAATAAAAATTGTTCCTAGGTGGGGAGCAGGTTGTAGAAAGAGTAGCAAATTCACTTGAGAACCACTTCTCTAGAGTCTAGTTTCTAGATCATAGTACAGTGAATCTTAGGACTTCCCAATTCCAGAGACTCTGCTTTAGCCTTATTGAGATGCATGATCCCTTGACCTTTCCCACATTTCCCAAGCTACTGGCTGGGAAGCAAGCATCACTTACTTCAAAGAAGCTCAGGAAGCTAAGGGCTAGACTGGAGTCATTGATTGGATGATTTGGTGACCAATGGGAGGAAGTTAAGTGAGTATGACTGAGTGGAAGCAAAACAGCAGATGTGCATGAATATTCTAAGAAGTTAAAAAGTAAAAGAAAGAGCAGACGTGATGCAGTATGTCCAAGGAATTATAGGGCTGAGCACTCACAACCTAAGGAACAGTTGAAATCCGGAGCCTGGGCAGTCTTTGTTTGGGGGAGTGGACTGTCCTGTGATTTGGGGGGGGGGGATGTTGTAGCACCTTGATTTCTACCCACTAGATACCAGTAGACATCCTTCCTCTCAGTTGTGACAACCAAAATTGTCTCTGTATATTGTGAAATGTCCTCTAGGGGTTAGATCTCTCCTGATTGAAAAGCACTGGATTAGGAAGAGAGATTTTCAGTTTTTAATTTAGGGTGGACAAAACTAAACAAGTGTTCAGGAACAGAAGAAAAGAACTGAAATGGGAGAAACTGAAGATGTAGGTGAGGGGAGGGAAACTTGGGGAGAGGGATATCATATGAAGGAGGTAACAAGAAAGAAGACCAAGAATGCTTTGGTAGAATGGACTTTCCTTCAGAGCAAACAAAGAAAAGGTCCCTAAAGTGGAGATAAATGTTAAGAGCAGCCAAACCGGAGAGTCTTGATCTTTCAAGTGAAGTTGAAGAAATGGGCTTCATCTGAAGATAGAATCTAAGAGTGGGGAATTCACTAGAAACTTGAGAAGCAAACTGCAGGTCACTGCTTAGCTGAGATTAGAGAGCATACCTTTACAGCAGAACCCGAAAGAGTACATCGAAGATGCCACATCTGTTGCTTACTCAACTGACCTTTACTGGTAGCAGGATGGACACTTTGAATTGTCAAGAGAAGAACAGCAACAGGGCAAGCAGTAAAGAAAGGTGGGGGTGAGGTAGGAAATCTCTGTGAGTTACATAAGGCAAAAACTAAGGTAAGAGGTACATGAAGTCAAGAAAGTGGCCACAGCTTGAGAAATCAGGGAAGACTCAAAGGATCATGCATCCTATGAAGCTGAAACAGATTCTCTGCTTTGAAATTGGGAAGCCTTTTTAAGATCCATAATACTCGATGATCTAGAATCTAGATACTAGATTGGTGGTTCTCAAATGAATTTGCCACCTCCTCACGCCTGGAGGGGCATTTGGTGATATCTGGACACAATCTGTATCATCATGACTGTGGGGAGGGGGGGGACTACTGGAATCTGGTAGGTAGAGGCCAGGGATGCTTCTAAACATCCTACAATGCACTACACAGCCCTACAAAAAGAATTACCTCCTCAGTAATGATTATAATGTCTTCGTTGAGGAACCCTGCTCTAGATTAAAACTAAATACCTAGCAAGTTATTTAATGGAAACTCTTGGGAATTTTTTTTTTAAATCTTTCCATTTTTTTTTTCTTTTTTTTAAATTTTTTTAATTTAATTTCAGCATAACAGTATTCATTGTTTTTGCACCACACCCAGTGCTCCATGCAATCCGTGCCCTCTCCAATACCTACCACCTGGTTCCCCAACCTCCCACCCCCCGCCCCTTCAAAACCCTCAGATTGTTTTTCAGAGTCCATAGTCTCTCATGGTTCCCCTCCCCTTCCAATTTCCCTCAACTCCCTTCTCCTCTCCATTTCCCCTTGTCCTCCATGCTATTTGTTATGCTTCTTGGGAAATTTTTTAAAGAAAATCAAACCACAGGGCACATGGCTGGCTCAGTCGGTAGAGCATGAGACTCCTGAGCTCTGGGTCATGAGTTCAAGCTCCACACTGGGTATAGAGATTACTTTAAAAAAAAAGGAAAAAGAGGGGAGAAAAAAGAAAGAAAATTAAGTTGCTGAAAGGTCTTTTTACAATCCTATTATACATTAGCATCAATTTTTATAGCCTTTCAGACAGCAAGAACCTCCAACTGCTTTTATTCATACACTCATTTATTATTTCATGCTAAATAAATTATTGTGTTTTATTATGGGAACCATATTAAGCATTGGGAATATAAAAATAAAGTAGACATAGACAAGCATTAACTCAGAGAAAAGTGTTGCCATGGACTGAATTGTATCCCCCCAAATTCATACGTTGACGCCTGAACCCCCCCCCACCCCGAGTGTGACTGTATTTGGAGATTGGGTCTAAAAGGAGGTAATAAAGGCTAAATGGGGTTATAAGGATGGACCCTGATCTGATAGGATCAGTGTTCTTATAAGAAGAGGCACTAGAGAGTTTGCTTTCACTTGCTTACCTCTGCCTCTTGGTCTTAGACCCTTTCACTCTCTCTCTACTCTCTCCTTGGGTTAGGTCATATAAGCGTACACACTGATGGTGGCCAACAAGCCAGGAAGAGAAGCCTCACAAGAAACCAACTATTCTGACCCCATGATTTCAAACTTTCAGCCTCCAGAACTGTAAGAAAATAAATGTCTATTGTTTAAGCCACTCAGTCTATGGTATTCTGTATGGCAGCCCAAGCAGACGAGTATAAGCATATTCTCCTGTTTATCTGTTTTTTTCCCAAGCCTTGCCCCAAGCAAATGCCAAATTTTACCTTAGGAGCCTTCCCATTCCAACCTAACCCCTTTTCTTATTCTCTACTCTTCCTCCTACCTTTAACAGTATGATAAATGGATTTAACTTTGAAATTAGGCAAACCTGATTCTAAATTCTAGCACCTAACCATAGAAGCACTAAATATTAGCACTTATGTCCTCTGAACCATAATATCCTCGCTTATTAAAATGGACATAACCACTTTTACTTAAAAGACTGAAACAAAAATTGGATAAAAATGCCTAATATTGCTCTAATATATAGCAGCCTCTCAATAGTTAACTGTTTCCATTGTCCTGCTTGGATCACAATTGTACCCAAGGGTTGTTCTCAAAAATTATTTGATTTATTTGGCTTTTCCAACTGTCTCATTAGATGCTAGTCTAAAGAAGCTGAAGTTTTCCCTCTCCCAAAGAATCACCCAAAGAATTTTGAAAACTTAGCATTCTCTACAACTGAAACTCATCCCCATTCTCTACAACTAAAACTCAAGTGATGAATTTCTGGGCCCATAACAAGTAAAGGAAGCAATGGCATTTTGAAGTATACCTGACTAGTATTATAAAATGAAATAAATATGTAGTTTCTACTAAAAAAAAAAAAGAAAAGAAAAGAAAGCCTATGTTTATTTCCAGCATGTTAGATCACGTAAGCATTTTTTGTGACATCACATGATGCAGGAATGTACCTATCACCTAAGTATCTATCAATTCCTACAATTCACTACACATTCATTATGTGCCGGGTACGATGCTAAACTGTTTACACCTGCTAACTCAGTTAATCCTTCACTTCACTAGCATGCTTCACTTCACTGCACCTTGCTTCACTAGCATGACTGGCTGGATTATGAAATGAGGAACTTGAACTTACATTTGATGTCTATGACGATCCCTTCTTTGGTGTGACCAGAGAATCTGTAGAATGTCAACTCCTCTCATGCGAGATAAAGAGTTTTAATGATTCCTGAAGGTGCTGGATGGCATCTGAATTGAGGAATCTGGGCCAGTTTCATTTGGCAAAAGATTATCACTAGTTTCAGATCAATTTTTCAGGAAATTTCTCCAAACCATGTCTAGAATCACCTTATCATCACCCTCTTTTGAATATCAACAAAGAAGACAAAAGCTCTTCTCATGAAGAATTTTTCATACTTTGCATCTGTTTAAAATACAAGTCGTCTCTCTGGTTCATCATCTCCACCCATGTAGGGCCCTGTGGTTGCAGGGGAGGGGGCGCAGGGGTGGTCAGTTCTCTCCCTAACAAACAGGAAATGTGTTTCCTATTGCCAAGTGACCGGGTCAGGACACCTGATCTTTCAATCTGCTTTTCTAATAGAGATTAGAAAAGAGACTGCAGGACCAAAAAATTGGGAGACTAATACCATTAGTGTATGGTCTACTCTTCGTCTTCCAGGCTCTAGCTTCTATATGTAAACTTTCTCCAGTTTAGACAAACAAATTAGTAAAATCCTCCTAAACGACCAGGCAGGGATCTATCTTGGCTTTTCCTAAGATAGTCTATCACCTTTAGCTGTCCAAGATAGCAGGAGCCGTCCTTCACAGACTTTACCAGACTCATTATTTATTCTCTGGGTTCACTGATACAAGCTACATGAGGGCAAGGACCTTGTCTGTCTTTGTCACTGCTATCTTATCATTTCTACAGTGTGCTAGAAACATCATAGATATGCACTGAAATTATTCTTACAGAAGGAAGGAAAGGAAGGAGGGAGGGAGAAGGAAAGAAGTTATCCTAGACCCTAAACATGGAGAAACCCAGAGAAATCAGTACACTAGACTTGCTCTTGGTATCAAAATCCAATATTAAAGTTGGAAGAAATCTCATAATTACTACTGAGCCCAGTACCTATTTTCTGAGGTTCAGAGAATTAAGTGTTTTATCCTGGTCACAAGTTCATAGCAGAAGTCTCCTGGAGCTCAGTCCAAGAGCCTTTCCCTTATAGTGTGTGGCCTGTCTAATGAGTGCTTCTGACCTCTTTGTCAATGTTCTCTATGTTTTTGAAGGCAAAGTGTACTTTACTTTGAGCCATTAAGAAATACATGATGTACTTATTTATTTTATGTATAGGTAGACATAATCAGCTTAATTTTTAATAATGGAGCATTTCCTATTTCTGGAGTATGTACACATGAGTCTGTACGGCTATGTGTGTGTTTTCATTTGCAGTTTAAACAGAGTAAGATATAATGTCTATAGGGCTTTCTTCATCAAAGGAGAATGACTTAAAGGAATTCAATGACTCAAATTCTCAACAGTATCCTCTTATTAAGGAAAATGCCTCTAAGGTTTTGGGATTGATACAGCCGAAACATTTAATGAAATGTTCTTAAGATCTCGACTCCTAAAATGTGCTGTGTGCATGCTGAATATTGTGACTTGGAAGAAATAATCTTATAATTCCCAAGTTTAATGTCATGCTTGTGAATTAAAAAGTTAGGCCAATTAGAGTTTCTCAGGAGACAGCAAATGGCCAACTGCCAACCCAGGAAAGACAGGCCGCTGAGTTCTGACGCCAAAACAAGAAGAAAAACCTCAGCGATGGGGGGGGGGATGTACCTCCAAATGTAGAAGGGAAGTTTCCATGGCCAGCCCTCTACAACCCTGGGTCAGAACTGACAGCTGCTTCGGGAGCAATTTCCAAAGAGCATAGCATCAAGAGTTCTGAATTTAAAATGTTATATTACATTTATATAGTGCTTTTAACCTCTAAAGGGTACCTCCCTTCTCATTGATTAGTGTAACACCCTCCTTCCCACAACAAGGAAGAGAATGCACTATTTGTGTATATTTTTTAGATACAAAAACTGAAAATTGAAAAGTTAGATGATCTCTGAGCCAAGAGTAGAAGTCTGTTTCCTGGTACCCAGCCCCATAGTCTTTCTACTTTACCTTGCTGAGGACTTTTTTGGACAGATAACTTTTTTTTTTTTCTTTTTTTGGAGCGTGAGGAGTAGCATGTTCAAAATGGAAAGGTATAAACAAACCTAATGGGAGAAATAGAAAACTGTATCCTGGTCACCTACTCATGGCTACCTACTATTGTCATTATGGAAAAGGACAGTGAAATATATAAAATCCACAAATATACCAGACCAGACCACCTTGTTAGAAAGATGAAGCCAGTCTCTCAAAAAGCTATTTGAAGAATCAGCATAGCTAGTGTGCTGCTCATTTCCAGCTGACCTGACTTACGTGTTCTCTGCCTTCTTTAGCAATCCTTTGGATAGTAGTGGTAATGTGTGGTGAAGTGGACACAAGGATCAAAGAAGCACAGATTTGGAATAATTGGCTCCCAAGTAGTTAAGAGAGCTGTTTCAGTGATCTAGCAAACGACAGAAGAGTGATCTAGCAAATGGGTTCCTTTTGCCAAACAATAAACTACTTTTGTAGAAGCCATTCTCCCATAACTTGTAAAAACATCTTTCAAGGATCTCTCTAATACAGTGTTCTAGCCCTTAGGATTCAATATTTCAAGAAGTACCCTTAAGTAAACTAAACCTCTAGAGATTTTTCTGTTTTGACTCAACTCTTGTCTCAGTTCCAGTATTTCTAGGAAAACACTGATTGATTTACTGTGGTAAATTATGAGATGCTTTTAACGCTGAATACAATGTATCTGATTTGTGATCCAGGCTTCAGATGTTTTATAGCAGAAATTTAAAATGTACACCATAGCTTGGTACAAATAGGCTCACCTGTAAGCCCATAAAAGCCTCCACCTGCTGTGTTATACTTCTTTTCTCACATCTTCTGACTCTACTCTTCTTGATTCAGTCATGATCCATATCAAAAACTTAGCAATGCATGATTTCAAATAGCTGATTTTACACTAGTCATGAAGTAATCTAAGCATCATGCTGAAAGGTACACATGCCAAAGGCTTGATGGAGGCTAGCCATACATGATGGCAGGCATCACAGAGGTACAAAGGTATGGCTTGATGTGTCTGAATAAAGCAAAAAATCTTAAGCTTCAAAGCTTAATCATTGCCTGTTGGAGTCTTTCCTGCTATACTTTTTCAGATCTGTGAGGTCTGTTGTCTACTTTCAGTGTGTAGCTCTATGCCCAGCACAAGGGAGGTGACAGCACATATTTGTAGAAGAGATCATCAGGAGGATGACCAAATGCATCATGAGGAAGAAGAAGCACAAGTTTAATTGTAGTTAACAGAGTCAAGAGCTGTGTCTCTCTATTGCTTTCCTCTTTCCTTTTCAGTACTTTTTGTGGATTTCTGTCAAACTCATTGTCATTTTTTTTTTTTATATAGTTGAGATGAACTAAGCAAACATCAACTTCTGCCTGTTGACTCTGTTTCTAAAGACAGGCTTTGGGTTTAAGCTCCATGTGGATCAGTTAGCACCCTTCTCATCCACAACCAGAGACTCAGATTACATCTGTGTTAAACCCTCTTGCTGGCTATGTTAGTGTTCTAATGTTGGACAGTCTGAAAAAAAAAAATTGTTTTCTGACCTTTAGCCCTAATCCACCCCCATCACAATGTGAACCCATCTCAATTCTGCCCTGGGTGCAGAGGACAACTGTTCAGTTGTTCATGCCCCATTCTTTATTTCCTGTCTGGATCAGTTAGCTTTTGCTGCATAACAAACCACCCACCCCTAGAGACTTAAAATAATGACCATTTTATTTATCTCATGATTCTGTGTATTATCACTTTGGGCTGGACTCAGCCAGGTGGCTCTTCTGGAATAATCTGGTCTTACTTGTTTTTGACTGAGCTTACACACATACCTGGAAGGCTCAGATAGATAGCTGTTATCTCTCTTTGCAAGGTCTCTCATTCTCTATGAGCCTAAGCCACCCCTGTTCATATGGTGGCAAAGGGTAATAGAAGCTATGACATTTCTCAGTGTTAATGAAGACCTCACCTATAATTTCTACCACATTCTATTAATCAAGGCAAGTCACTAGGCCAACCCAGATTTAAAGGATAAGGAAACAGTTTTCCCTTTTGATAGGAATACCATTTTTGCAATCTACCACACCATCCTAGGTTCCTTTGAGTTTCATTAGCTTCATCCTTTCCTCATATTTCCCCAAAATAAGTCCTTTCTCTGTTTATCTTGGATCCAACCTCCAGATTTCATGTGTATGTCATACATTCATTCCACAAATATTTATTGAGCATTTACTATGTTTTAAGGTCTATGTTATGTTCAAAGTCCACCAAAGCATGGTTCTTACTTTTAAGGAGCTTAAGGTTAGAGAGAAAGCAAATATTGAGGAAAAAGTTGACAATAAGCAGAATAAAGTATTCTGGGAACCAGAGAGACACAGGGCCAGGCCAAAATGATAAGCCAGACAGGGCCAGGCCAAAATGATAAGCCAGAAAAAATTCCTAGGAAAGACAGTGCTTAAATGAATAGGTGTCTTTGAGATCAGTGCTATTCGAAGTATGGTCTGTGGACTGAAGACTGGAAGTCTTCAAACTGTTGTTACTGGTCTGGTTTGAGACAAGAGTAAGAGTTTAGAAACCTTTCAGAAATTTGGTATGGCTGTGAAGTCCAAGCATATGCTTTTAAAAAGTATCACTCAGCAATAAAGTTAAAGTTTAATAAAAAGGAAAAAAAAATCTTTTTTTTTTAAAGATTTTATTTATTATTTGACAGAGAGAGAGAGCACAAGCAAGGGGAGTAGCAGGCAGAGAGAAAGAGAGAATCAGGCTCCCTCCAGAGGAGCAGAAGCCTGATGTGGGACTCAATCCCAGGACCCTGGGATCATGACCTAAGCCAAAGGCAGTCGCCCAACCAACAGAGCGACCCAGGTGCCCCCAAAAATGATCTTTTATCAGAGATACTCTGAGAAGCATTGACTGGGTGACAAAGGGTAGAAGAGAATCAGTCACCTGTGTGACTTCCTAAAGGAGATCCAGGTCCTAATTCCTAGAACCTGTAAATGTTATCTTAATGGAAAAATGATTTTTGCAGATGTGACTCAGTTAAGGATCTTGAGATGAGATTATCTTGGATTATCTGGGTGTGTGCTAAATGCACTCACAACTGTCCTTATAAGGAGGAAGAGGAATATTCGACACTGACAGAAGAGGATAAGGCAATGCAACCAGAAGTACAGAGACTAGAGTATTGTGAACACAAGCCAAGGAATGCCAGCAGTCACCAGAAATTGGAGAAGGCATAGAACAGATTCTTCACTGGGGCCTACAGAGAGAATGTGTACCTGCTGAACCCTGACTTTGGACTTCTCTCCTCAGAAAAAATAAATTTCTGCTGCTTAAGCCACCAAGTTTTGGTAATTCGTTACAGCCTCCATAAGAAACTAATACAATGTGTGAAGACAAGAGACATGAAGCAACATGATACATTCGGGGATTTATACAAAGCTAGAAAACCACTAGGGTAAAAGATATATGTAGGGAGAGGGAGTAGAGATAAGGAAGAAGAGGGAGGAAGAAATTGGGAAGACCAAGAGTCCCAACTTTTCATCCCATCCTGACAATTGAGAATTAATAAAAAAGACTCTGGAAGCCATTCACTTCCCAACTGGTGAAATGCGGCTATATTCTACATGAGGTAAAACACAGAGGAATATTGCTCCTTGAATTCAATTCAGGAAAAAAAGTACACCTTGCATGAACCTAAAACTTAAAAAATTTGTTGTGCTACTTGATGCATACCCTAAACTCAGCTACCTCAGGAGAAGAGAACTAGCCAAATTTGGGGAGAAAAATTAGGAATTAATATTATTTACCTGGCTCGTAAGAAGAGGATGCTATAAACAAGCTACTGAGCTAATAAAAAGAAATAATCTGTCTAGCCTGAAACATGCATGCATACATACGTGTGTAAATGCACACATGTGTGCACTCATGTGAGCATGCATGCACACATATACACATACACACACACACACTGCAAGACCAGCCTACCACAGTAAAAGAAAAGGGAAAAATCATTAAGGAAAGAGTGGGGAGAGACAAAGTACTGGCAATTGCTAGTGACATGTTTACTAAATATGCTTTAAAACATTAAGCATAACATTGGAAAGCAGAGGAGCCAAATCGTTGGAGAAGCCCACTGATTACAATTCAGGTTAGGTCTCTGATCTGCTTTCTCGGCACTTGGCTTCACAACCGGAGCCCAGCCAAACTAATCTGCGTCTCTGGAGTCTCCAGGCAACTCCCAACTTGGCATTTCTGACACAGGAGAGCTAGCCAGGAAACCCCTCTTTGGAGGGGAACCATTGGCCAGACTCACTCTATCAACATCCAGACATCATAGTTAATTACAAACACACAGGACCAACCTGACAGCCAGCTCTGCAAGTAGCAGACACCAGCCTTCCCCAGGGAACTGGCTTGGCTCCAGTGAGTACTCCCAGTGACAAGAACCCTTTTAAGCAAGACACTCCAAGGGCTCACCAGATTGCGACAGGCTTTGTATTGCCGTGTAAAGACATCCTCCTACCACCACCACTTCCTCAGAAATACCAGATTTCAACTGAAAGGCAATGAATGGAAATCCCTGGCAATAAGATTATATACAACATTAAAAAAATACAAATGATCTCCTAATCACATCCCCACTTCCCACCCATCTGGCATTAGACTCTTTTTAGATGGGAGCCTAGGAAAAATCTTAGAAAGGAAATTGGTAAAACCCTTGACCTGTGACTCAGGTGTGTGGGAGGAAACATTTTGACTCAGAAGCCTCTGATGTCTCCCCTTTTTCAACATTTTCCAACAAGAAGTTATTCAGCAGGAAGACTGGAAATTTGGCCACAAATGTTAAGATCTAGGCAATGAATTAGTCAAATGTTTTTATAGAGAACTCATTTGTACTTGACGTTAATTTGGGTTGTCTGCTGGGAGGCCAGACTTCTCGGAAAAGTTGGGACCAGGAGAACACAGTGCTATGCAGCTGGATATTGACTGACTAAAACAACTTGAGAAATGCACCCTGCTTCACCCTGATCCATTGGTGTGATCCTGGCACTTGTACTGGTGACAGAGAGTCATTTTGACTGATAAACGGCAGGATTAATCACATTACTCCAATAGCCCACCAGTGAGTGACGCATCAACAGCCATTCCTTGGCCAAAGTCACTCAACTCAACTGAACCGGAGCACTAAGTCAACATTCTGTATGAAGTTTTTATATCCTGAAGACAATTCTGCTATTGTGCAGCTTGCCACCATAATGTGGAGCTTGGCTCTTAGGACAAGTTTATTAAAGCCAAGTTGTTTTTTTTTTTTTTCCTCTGCTCTAGCACATTTGCTTTGTATCCTTTCAGCAACTTATTATGCCACATTCAATTAGGTAAGAGCTTTAGGCTTTAATCTTGGTTAGATGGTGGAGAACTTTCCTAAATCTTTCTTTCTCAGATGGAACCCTATGTGGACTTCTAACTTACTTTTTCTGATAAAGAAATGTGTTTATTTCTGCATAAGCAAAAGATTCTTTATCCAGAAACCACAACACTGTCACATTCCAGTAATTATTGGTGTCTTATTTGGAAAGATTTCTCAAGTAACATTTTCCCATTCATATTCCATTGTCCTTTTACATGCTGCCCCTTTGAAGCTTAGATTCTTAAACTGTGTGCACATCTGTCATGCATAACCCTTCCCCTTAAGCATTCCAAAGGTCTGTGGCAGAATACCAAGTCCTCCTTCCCAGGTCTACACTAGTCCAGGAGGAAATGTGTGCCCTGAAAGAGAATAGCCCTAATAGAATGACCTTAACTGAGGCTTGACATCTGCTACCTTGTAAGCTTCTTACACACTCAGTCTAATCTACCTGGAGGCTTTTCTGCTTGATGGGAGGTGATAAAAAAGCTGTTAGGCTGTAAGCCTTGTCTTAGATTCAAAGCATGTAGGCTGCTTGAGATTCTGAGGCTTAGGGCAGGCAGAGGGGGAAATATTTCTTAGTTCAGGTGTAATTCTCAAGATGCTTATTAGGACAAACTCTAGTCTAAGAACAACTTTATTGGTATGAAAGTCAAGACAAGGCTTCCTAATAGGAAGGAGGCTCCCAGCTTCCCAACATTTCAGAAGAGCTAATGTAATGGTGCTCATAAAACTTGCCTCGTCGACAAGAACCAAGAAGCCCAACTCTAGAAATTTACAATCCACAGAGGATCAACAGCTTGTATTCTGGATATCTTAAAGGTGAATGCTCTCAAACACCCAGCCGTCCATGGTGATGAAAACCTGGACACCCATGGTTATAAATAACCCAGTCTGTTTCTTACAGCAACTGAGACTAAGGCCTAAATTCCAAATTGAACTGACTTCTTGATTTATACCCTTGGCCAAGAGAAAAAAGCTCAGAGATGAAGCTTCTGAATGCAGAGGCAGGTCTCCCAGGAGAGAGGGACTCTGAGATAAGTTGCTAAAGAGTGGCTCCCCCAAGTAATATGATAATTGCTTCTCAGAATCGCAAAGTGAAATTTAAAAATGAACTATGTTGGAAGAACGAGAAAAGGTGAAAATATTATTATATTATGCAATGATTCTTTTTTCCTAAATCAAGTGGTGGGATTCCAAATGCTCAGCAAACTTACCCCAAAGGGGAATTATTTATAGTCTGTATTGAAAGAAAAGTCTGCTCCATTTCAATAAATTTTTTTTTTTAAAGATTTTATTTATTTATTTGACAGAGATCACAGGTAGGCAGAGAGGCAGGCAGAGAGAGAGAGGAGGAAGCAGGCTCCTTGCTGAGCAGAGAGCCCGATGCGGGGCTCGATCCCAAGACCCTGAGATCATGACCTGAGCCGAAGGCAGAGGCTTAACCCTCTGAGCCACCCAGGTGCCCCTCAATAAATTTTTAATGTTAAAGAATCTGTTATATTGGAAAGATACGTGTCTTTTGGTAAACTGTTTATATTTTTCTCTCATATATTCTTGATTAGATTAGAGAACTATAGACATATCGTGGTTGATTTTATAGCAGGTATGAGATAAATAGGTCTCATCGTTGCTGGCATCAGTTCTGTGACCTCTGATATACACATGTATTTGAATCTTAGTACACTTGAGAAAACCTGTCCTTTGGGGAAAGGAGTGTGTGATATACATCATATCATGAAAACAATAATAAAATCTCTATCAATATTCACAGCAGAGAGGCACCAGGGTGGCTCAGTGGGTTAAGCCTCTGTCTTCGGCTCAATCATGATCTTAGGGTCCTGGGATCAAGCCCCACATCGGGCTCTCTGCTCAGCAGGGATCCTGCTTGCCCTTCTCTCTCTCTGTCTACTTGTGATCTCTCTCTGTTAAATAAATAAATAAAATCTTTAAAAAATATATTCACAGCAGATAGGGCATTATGTTAGTCTCATTTAATAGTAGAATAAAAAGTAAGAAGATTAAGTGACTTGTACAAGGTCATACAGCTAGTAAGGATTAAACCGGTAATCCAGATCCCTGATCTTATGCTCCCTCTAGCGCAATAAGTTGCCTTTAGTCTGAACCCTAAATGGAACACATTTCAGAAAAGATAATAATATCTGTAAATGTCATTACGGGTAAGTGATTTATTTTAGCCAATTTCCATTCTTCCTGAAAGAGATGTCTGTATTTGCCAGAAGGTAAAACAGTGGTGGTTCTACCTACCTCACTGGAACCTGGCTCCCTGGAGTGCTAAGTTTAGGCATATCTGATAAAGTGGAAGGAGGTGAAGTTACACTAATTTTATATATCCCAGTTGAGATAATGTTACTGAGAACCACTCAGAGTTGAATAAATTGGACAAGTGCAGTTTTGATTAATTCCAAGGGATAAAAAAAAGTATGGCATATTTTTTTCTTGAATCAAAAAGATAAATTGAAGCAAAATGAAGATCCTATTCTAAGATATAGTCAGTTTTATATTTATCTGCTGAATTTCGATAATAACTGCAGAATGATTTACAAAATCTATGCATGAGAATGATCCTTGTACTGGAAAGATTCATAAGTAAAACAACTGAGCAAATATTTAAAACATACAGTTGCATATAATGTAAATTAATCTATTATGATAGCTCTGGCTAACATTCTCCTACACATATGTGCCAGGCTTTGTGCTAAATAGGAGTTTTTTCACTTTGTCTTCCCGTCAACTCTATCAGGAAAGAATGAGCATTATCTCCAATTACAAAGAAATTGAGGTTCCCTGAAGTGAAGGGGCTTGTTCAAGACTCTTGAGGTAGGAAGGAGCAGAGCTTGGAACTGAATGGTCTATGTATTATCACCATGGTGACTATTTCTTCATTACATTTTGACCCAGTACTCTATCCATAGATACCAATTTGAGGAGGAAAATAAGTTGAGCTTAGTTTTTAAACAACTGTCATTTTAAAACAATGAATTATGTAACTAATCTCAATTTTGATAACCCTTGGTATGATCCTTCCCCACAATCAGGGAGGCTGACTACACCACAGGGTGATGGGGCCTCATCTCTCTACCCTCCCACTAGCACATGCTTCTCAACTCTAAGCCCACTTAGCTCATCCCAGAACCAGACCAAAGAATGTCATGAGTGCAGCCCAAGGTGTTAGAAAACAAGATGAAGTGGACCCAGCAGAAAGAGAGGATGATACTGTGGAAGGGCAGGAAAGATACCAAACATCTACATAACTATCCCAGCACCAGCACACCAGACCAACATTGCTGTCCTTCCCTAAACAAGCCTTCTCTTCTTACCTGACTATGATTAAGTCCCGTCTATCTGCATTTTATCTCAATGCAGATGATATTTACCTTTATCCATTCCTTGCTCAATCATTCATTTGTGCCTATATTTAAATTTCTGGCACTAAGCTAAGGATACAAAAATGAATGAGATGCCTTCACCTAAGCCTTCACAACCCAAAGAGAGTGACATATGATCACTAGTGTGGAGTCTAGTGTGGAGAGGTGGTGAAGGAGGTAAGGAGAAATGACTCTGGGGACACAGAGGAAAAGCAGCAACTCAGCCTAGGTGGGGTGAACTAGTCAGAAAAGACCTTATGGAGCAAGTGACTCATGAACTGATTTGGGTTCTAAGAAGTGACCATATTACTGAAGGAAAGGAGGTGAGTGGAGGCCTGTGTTATGGGCAGAATGGACCTCAGGACCCAGAGTAACCTGGTCTGTCTAGTAATTCACCATCTGCAGTATAAGTAACAGATCTAAAATGAGACAACTACTTTAAATCCTGATAAAAGTAAAAAAAAAAAAAATAGAAATTAAAGGGAAGAACCTTCATGCTAACACTCCCCTTTCCATTCCTGTGTTTATCCAAACCAGTCCATCTTCATTCAATTCTCTACTGTGGATATGGCTACTCAGCTGTGGGCAGCATAGAATTAAGAAAGCAGTGCTCTGGGTCCAAGTTACAGACTTTAAAAATGATCAGAGGTGCCAGCTCCGCAACACTGAAATGTGTGTACTGTGCCTCTGCCTCTCCCTCTTCCATCTGTGTCTTCAAGGAACATACTCACTCCAGAAAAAGCAAGGAAGCCATAGAAATCCAAATGAAGCTTATGTTTTCTAACCAACACAAGCCTATTCTCTACCTTGTGGAACAACAGTATCAACAACTCCAGCAACTATAATTTATTGAAAGCTTCCTATAAGTCAAGCTACCATCAGCTCCCACCTGAACACTCAGTGGCCTCCCACTGGATCCACTTGTATTCTCTCTCTGGCCCCTTCTGATGTCTTTCTCCATACACAGTCAGGGTGGGCTTTGTAAAGATTATTTGCAAAGTTGATTCTCTCTATCCCCACCTCCTACTGCATACACAGAAATCCTCACACACACTGCCCCTCAATGGCTTTCTATTCCACTTAAGATAAAACAAAAATTCCTTCATTTGATCTCTGAGGCCCTTTCATGGTCTGCCTCCTCTCTCCCTCTCTCTCTCCATTCTTTTTTTGCACCATCCACCTCCAAATACTACTCAAAATCAGACCTTCTTTCATTTTCTTGGGCCTGCAATGCTTATACATGCTTTTCCCTCTGCTTGGACCACTTTTCTGCTCTTCTTCACCTAGTTAACTTATAAACACCTTCCAAATGGTAGCTCGATTATCACCTCCTCAGAAAAGCCTTCTTGATCACCCTGATAGTCACAGTCTCATAATATAACCTCTTGAAGCAGCATACATCTTCATTCAGTAACCAAAACAATGATTTTGCATTCATTGGGTAAGTATTTGATCAATACTTGTCATTATTCAATAAAGACAATGAGCACATGAGCATGGGAGCATAGGAGCCATTGAAGCTGCCATATATGGCATCAGCTGGAAGCAGTTGGCTTGATGGAATATTGGAATATCCTATTAACATTTATACTCAGGGAAAAAAAAACCCACTAGGATGCAAGCTCAGGATTCCCAACCCACAGGGTTAGGGTAATGTGCTTCAGGATGTAGTGAATGTTAAAAACACTGTATCTGATATATGATGCTGTGCCACAGTAGCTAGAATACAAAGGTGTGCAATCTTGGTGATCCATCTATGGAATTTGTGTGTCCCATCACAATCACTTGAGATTTTATCAAATCAGAGGTTCCCAGTAGGGGTCCCAGTAGGTGGTGGGGTAGGAGTGTGAAGAATGTTTTCATGTGAAGACACAGTAAGGAGTTCTGTAAACCCAAAACTATGATTACTGCTTAGTTATGTTGGGCTCCTCATATTGGTGAACCAGTGGGCAATGAAAGAGTTTACCATAATGACAAGAGTCATTGACTGGATTCATCATGAGGAGCTAGTGTTGCTGCTTCATACTATGGGCAGTGAGGAATGTATATGGAGTTTGGGAGACTCACAGGGTACCTCTTTGTACTGTCAAGACTGGAAGAAGAATAAAAGGGCAATTATAGCAATTACAACCTTACAAAGGTTAGGTAACCAAGGGTTAGGCCCCTTAGAGAGGGAGAGAAGGGACCTCCAAAAAGCCAACTAATTACTTGGGTAAGAGTAAGGAAACTCTAGAATGAGCAGGAAGATAACAAATATGACCAGCTACAGCAGGTATCTGTCTCAAGTCTTTCTGAAGAGTCAGAGACAGAGTGGACCTAATGTGGGGTATCATTGTCCCTGAGTGGGATAGGCTCATCTCACATTTCTACTGCAACTCTAATGAGCATTTATTTCTATGCACACAGGTAGTGTTCCATCTCAAGTCCCCATCATCATCTCCTTACTTTTCTGCCTCTAGAATTTTTCTAAGCCAAGGCATCCCTAACAGCCTGAAATTTGATCTGGAGCTCACTTATCTTGGACTTTGTTAAGAAAACAGTATGATTTTGACTGAAGTAATAAAAAGTATGTTTTATAATTGTTTGGTTTTTCTTTGTTTGGTACACATATTTTCCCCTTGTTTGGTACACATTTTCCCCTTGTTTGGTACACATATTCCCCACAACACATGACATTTCTGTCATGTGTTGTGGGGAATAATGGTCTAATATTTACAGTTTCACTCGGGGATACTGGCATTTTTGTTGTTGGAAAAAAGTTGACTAAGGAGGAATCTTGCTGATAAGCAGCTTCATATTCACTTATTTCTTGCCTTGAGAAATTGAAACTGTTCAGATAAAACCTATAGCAACTATAGATTAGATTGTTTTTGAATACTCCAACATCTTAGAGACACATGTTAGTATATCAAACAGACTTTGAAAACTACTGGGGTAGGAGCACCTGGTGGCTCAGTCAGTTAAGCATCTGACTCTTAATTTCAGCTCAGGTCATGATCTCAGTGTCGTGTGATCAAGCCCTGAATTGGCTCTGAGTTCAGCAGAACTCAATCTCAAGTCTGCTTGAGATTCTCTCCTTCTCTCCCAGCTCATGCTTGCTCTCTCTCCAACACAAATAAATCTTAAGGAAGAAAAGAAAGAAAGAAAGTCTGTTAGGGTAATCATATGGGATCTGGATCTATGCTATCTAATATGGTAGCCACTAACCACATCTGGCTATTGAGCACTTGAAATGTAGCTAGTCCAAATTGAGATGTTTTGTACATACTGGATTTCTAAGACATAGTATGAAGAAATGAATGTGTAACTGTATGGGATGAATGTACTAAGTTTCATGTTAACTATTTTTTCCTTTGAAGGGTTTTTAGACTTCCCAGTTTTTTGTTATTACATCTATGCTTCAGTTCTTGCAAACATGTTTGCAAAAAGTTTGCAAACATTTTACTTCATCAAATCTGTGCATTGAATAGTCATGGTGCAACATGGTGCATACATTATTGTTATTCTTTTTGCCCTTAATGAAAGGTTTCTGGTGTTTCTTCATTATGAGGTTTCCTATAGGTTTCTTGTAGATTCTTTTGTCATGTTAAGAAGACTTTCTTCTATTACTCTAAAAGCTTACTTATGAAGGGGTATTGGATTTAATAAATGCTTTTCTCAGGAAAAAAAAAAGAAATGAATGTGTAATACTCAGTAATGTTTTGTATGATTTTGTACATATTAAAATATCTTAGCTATATTGGGTTAAATGAAATATATTACTAAAATTATGTTCACTCTCTTTTTTGTAATGTTGCTAACAGAAAATGAAAAATTATCTATATGGCTCATGTTACGTTTTTCTTGCACAGTGCTGGTTTAAAGCTTTCCAAGCCAGCTTTCTTCTAGTGGAGAAAATGAAAAATCTTTATAAAGGCAAGCCCAATCAGATAAAAAAAAATTGATATATACTCATAGAAAATGAACTATTATCCCATATCTCATCTGATAATATTCCACTGAGTTCATATCCTAAATAACAAGGAAAAAATAGCTTAATAAGTCAACATCTGCCTATTAAACACTATGAGAAACTGAAGTTGAGTCTCATGACTAAAGGCTTAATCCGCCTCTCTTGCTCCTTTTAAAAGTCTTAAAATAGTGCAACAAAATTAGTAAATAGTCCCTCCCTGACCCCATATAATCATACCTTGAAAAATGAACATGGTTTGAAAAATCAAAATTGTTGATCTAGAAAAAGAAAGTTGTAAACCAGAGGGTACCATATGAATAGTTGTGTATGCCAAGAATTTACTTTATGTAATACCACACGACATTGTTTGATCTCTTTTATCTCAGCAAGGATAAAAGGCCAGCCACAAGGAGACATGACAAACCCATGCAGTGCTGTGGAGGAACTCCGTGGCTGCTGAGGAAAGAGCATCTTGTTTACATCCACACACCATGGCAGGAAGAAAGGAGTGAGACTGTGGTCCCTGAGGCATAGAGTCTTTGCCTTGATGGCCCAATCCAGGGCTAAAGCGCCTCTATCAGACATAGTCCTGAGCATAACAACATGGGAGATCAGTTGTCTTTTCTGTGAAATTGTCATTAAACCATTAGTAATTTGGCACTATTTTCTGCATGATTTGTCCTCTCTGAAAATGAGCAGACTCAGGCTTGTGAAAATGGAAATTGATTTACTTTCTATTCTTCGTGAGCTCATCTATTTCAGGTCTACTCCATCTGAGATGTGCTAGAAGACCGCACTGCTTTCAAGTTGTGGAAATTTCTTTTAGTAAAATGAGAAGGAGACTTGGAATGAGAATGCACTTGGCTAACTGGTTTCCCATCCAGCATCACACCTCTTCCTAAACAGGGAGAATCAAGCCACTGTCAACTTGGCTAGGCAGTAGCAGCTCTATGAGTCACCCACATAGTTATCCTCTCCCTTCCTCAGCTGGATCCAGTCCATTCTATGTATTTTACATCTTTAAATTAAAGTATATATTCTCAAACAATATTCCTATAAATGATGTCAAGCAGAAATAGTACAATGGCATGCTAAATCTTTTTTTTTTTTTAAAGATTTTATTTATTTATTTGACAGAGATCACAAGTAGAGAGGCAGGCAGAGAGAGGGGGGGAAGCAGGCTCCCTACTGAGCAGAGAGAACCTGATGCGGGGCTCGATCCCAGGACCCCGAGACCATGACCTGAGCTGAAGGCAGAGGCTTTAACCCACTGAGCCACCCAGGAGCCCCGGCACGCTAAATCTTAATAATGATTATTCAAAGGTAAATTGCAGAGCTTTGGCCCATTTGGGGGAAAATGACATTAATATTGTTGCCAAGGTCTATTGGCACCAGCACCACACACTAACCATTTGGTTTCATGATAAAGTGCCACTGTGATCCACCACAGCAATGCTATCCTTTTAGGTACCGGATTAGAATCCAGGCGAGTCCACAATATAGCCTTTACACATCATCAACTTCCACACAGAACATAAATTGCACTAATATAGTAATATACTGAAATCTCAGACCAACTGTTTGTCATCGGATTAGAATGTGATGACACAAAATAAAGATGTGAGGCGGAATCTGTGCTGAGGTCTAAATTCACATTGGAAGTCTGGAAAGAAAAGACTGTTTATAAAATTATAGCCCAGGAATTGCTGCCAAAGTCAGCCTTTGGTGCAGCTGTAAGTCGGATGGAATCCACCTCCCGGACATCAGACCCACCCACTGGAATGCTGCTCCTCTGGCTAGAGCTTCCCTGAGTGGAAACATGTCATGCTCAAAGTAGGAGCTGTCATGCCAGTGCTACTGGCCTGTTTGGATCTTTACGGTGGGTAGTTGCTTTCCCTCTTCAACCCAGCAAAAAAGCTGTCACAGCTCTTGTGGTTTTAGCATGCCCATTTGTTATTCCTAGGTTTTGAGTTTGCTCAAAAACACCTGATTTCATGCAACCTTCACCTTTGGTGATGAGATGCCTGTTCTCATTTCTTCTTTCTTTTTGTCATTCTCCTTCCATTTCCTTCTTCTTCAGCTTCTGTTCCCAAGAAATAATGACATTGTTGACACAGATTCTGCTTCTATAAACACTGTGCTTTATCGTATACAAAACCTACATATATATTTTATTTTCTACGTGTTGAGAAGCATTTGTGCCATATGTAAAGATACCAGGGAATAGGTGTTTATGCAGAAATTTTGTGTGGACTTGAGAAAAAAATAAGGTTTGATATAACTACCTATATAATTCTGAAGCTACTAGATGACTATCTTAAAAGTTTTTAAACACAATGTTTGGAGTTAAAGTCACAATATAAGAATATTTAAATAAGTTTCAACCTATTGGTTTAGGGACAACAAGATGATGAGTGTAGTGGGCAGAGGGTTAACTTAAGATTTGGCTGTTTTATATATATCATGTAAGATGATCTTCATAAAACCAATGTTAGGCAGGAAGACCAGAGACTAATTCAGTTGCATATAACACTCATTATTCATTACATCATGTGCCTTCCTTAATGCCCACCAACCAGTTACCCCATCCTCCCATCTACCTCCCCTCCAGCAACCCTCAGTTTGTTTCCTATAGTTAAGAGTCTTTCATGGTTTGTCTCCCTCTGTGATTTCTTCTCATTCAGTTTTCCTTCCCTTCCCCTATGATCCTCTGTGCCATTTCTTATGTTCCACATAAGTAGGCTCCATGCCCAATGTAAAGCCCAGTGCAGAGCTTGAACTCACGACCCTGAGATCAAGACCTGAGCTGAGATCCAGAGTTGGATGCTTAACTGACTGAGCTACACAGGTGCCCCTAATTCAGTTCCATAAGTAAGAAAATGGGTGTTCAGACATGTGAGGTGACTTGCCCAAGTTACCTCCTAAGCAATAGAGCCTACATGACTAGAATCCAAGTCTTCTGACTCTTAATCCAAAGTTCTACCTCCAAAATATCATTTGAATGGTCGAGTCTTCTACTTCATTGTATTGTAATTGAAATTCATAGATTCAGAGCAGTGGATTTTAACTGACTAATCTTTCTATCTCACAGATATGGCTGGTCCATATGCAAAACTGCCTTGCTAGTCTCAACTACATCTTTAGAAGTTAGCAAATGTGCCTTTTCCATATTATGTAAACTTCTACCTGCAATAGGCAGTAAACAGATCATAATTATGGACTGGCTTGCTAATATCTATTGACCATTCTTTCTTGAACACTTGTTATGTGCCAGGCTCTCTGCTAGCTTATAAGCTGTTAATTAATATAGTATACTTCGTATTGGAGCATCATCCCAGATGCTCTAAAATGAACTAGGTGCCAAAAGTTTGTTTTTGTAATTAATTCTTGGTTTTCAAGCCCAGTGGAAGGACATAATGAACCTTAGGGGATCCACTATTTAATTCTGGGGGTGGGGTAGTAGGTTGGGTCTCCTTTACAGCATCAATGTTGAAATGGAGTAGCAAAACCTAAAATAGGAAAAAACAATATATGGCAGATGCTTAAGGAGATAACTTCAAATCACCTGGCTAGACTTAAGTGTTTGGGGATTGAGAGATACTGACTTTGAACAGGTGTGTGAATTTTGGGAGCAATTTGAAATTAAGGACAGTGGAAATTCTTAAGAAGGCAATGCCAGGGGGCGCCTGGGTGGCTCAGTGGGTTAAGCCGCTGCCTTCGGCTCAGGTCATGATCTCAGGGTCCTGGGATCGAGTCCCGCGTCGGGCTCTCTGCTCGGCGGGGAGCCTGCTTCCCTCTCTCTCTCTCTCTGCCTGCCTCTCTGTCTACTTGTGATCCTCTCTGTCAAATAAATAAATAAAATCTTTAAAAAAAAAAAAAAAAAAAAGAAGGCAATGCCAGTGCAGATGGTCCACTCAAGGCCACAGCAACAGTATAGCAAATGTGACCTCAGCCATAGTGGTGTCGTCTAAGACTCTTCAGTCAAGTGATTTTTATTGGTTTCTAAGACACTGTATTATGAGCCCAATTCTGACTTTCAGATGTTTGTTTTGAAGGATAGCCTTAAGGAAAGAAAAAAGTTCTGTTGTGCAAATTATTACAATAAAAATTACCTCAGTGATCTTCAGTTTTGTTTCTTTCCCTGGAATTAACTATGGGCTTAAGATCTTTCTCAAGATGCTACTGTTCCATAAATTCATCTTCTTTTCCCAATCTTCAGATGTTCTTCTGTTATAATAAATAGGCATGATATGTGAATTCGGAAATTCAAAAAAGCTATTGCATGCCCTCTGTGTGCTTTTAGAATGTGTCTTTATAGAATTTCTCTTTAAATAGATTATCTATCCCCACACATTTTTGCCCCAATTCTTTCCAAATTTATTATTCAGAAAGCTAAAGCATTATAGTTATGGTGTCTGCCTCCTTGAAAGCAACAGAGATACGATATTTTTTCTGTTTTGATGCCCCAATAGATTATTTGACCAATTTCTTCAGCTAATCTGATTACTATTGAGAACCAAATAAGATGATTCACAAGAAAATAATTATCTTGGGGCGCCTGGGTGGCTCAGTGGGTTAAAGCCTCTGCCTTCAGCCCAGGTCATTATCCCAGGGTCCTGGAATCGAGCCCCGCATCAGGCTCTCTGCTCAGCGGGGAGCCTGCTTCCTCCTCTCTCTCTCTGCCTGCCTCTCTGCCTACTTGTGATCTCTGTCAAATAAATAAAAAGAAATCTTTAAAAAATAAAATAAAATAAAATAATTATCTATATGTACTTTGTGCATATGGCAACCTGTGAAGTTGATCAGTAATCTGGTTCACTTAATCACTATATATAATTCATAACCCTTTAATCATACTTTGCATTATGTCATAGATTAAATACCCAATTTCAGAATTTATTTTTCAAAAGATGCCTTCTTTGACCTTAGCTGTATGAAATGGAAATGATGGAACTAAGAAGCATAGAAATAAATGTGACAAGTCCTCTTCAGCCAATTGCACAACTCTCAGAAAAACTGCCCTGTCCTATAAGAGAAGAGGGCTATAGGGAGAGTACACAATATGAGAAGGCAAAGCTACTCAAACCAAGGAGCTTTTAAGGGGGAAAATGCTGCCCCAAAACTAAAACAATTCTGCACATGTATTACAGAAAATGGGAGTGTACCCAGTTTGCCCCATTATTTCAACTTCTCTGTTTGCTTTATAACAAACTATCCCCAAATTTAATGTTTTTAAACTACAACCATTTTATTTGGTTATGATTCTGCAGCCCAGAAATTTTGAAAGGGCTCAGTAAGGCAGTTCTTCTGTTCCTATGGCATCAGGTGAGGTTGGGATGTCCAAGATGGCTTCCTTATGGCTGTATCCAGCTGAAAGCTGAGAAAGAAAGTTGCAAAAATTCTTCATGCACATGTCTGGTGCCTCAGTGCATTTCTGTATAGTCTCCCTTTCTCCGTGGAGCTAGCTTGGGCTTCCTCACAGCATGGCGAACTGAAATCTTACACACTGGCTAACTCTCACAATGAGTGAAAGAAGATGTAGATCTCTTGAGCCCCTTTCTCCAAAGTTATTCAGCATCACTATAGTCCATTGGTCAAAACCAGTGACAAGGCTTGGACAACCGAGAGTCATGGAGGATAAACATGGAGGATAGACAAATAGACACATCCTCTAGGAGGAGAAAAGAGATGAAAGGAATCCAGAACCATGTTTGGCAGTCTGCTGTACCCTAGGTTGGTGAGTATCATCATTCATCAGGTCAACCCTACAGCCCCAAAGTTTAACACCCTTTCTTATCTTTGAATCATCTTCTCTGCTTTCCAAGAGACCTGAAACCTGAAATCCAAACAGTTTAATGATACCAAATGTTTCAAATTAGTGTCTGTCTTGTTGTTGGCGGTAATTGGGGAGGGGATCGATATTAATGAAGAGAGAAGCAGTAAACATTGCTAATGAGGATGAAGCAGAAGAGACCCAGCTACTGTAGGGATACATTTCAGCATGCAGTGAGTAAAAGGACACTGGCTATGAAAGCCTGAATCTTTAATGCATCCACAATAACAACACCACCAAAGTTAGCACTGTGGATAAATTTTAATAGATGATGTCTTACAAAAAGCTCTTTGCTTGAAATGCAGCCCAAAGACTAAATTAGAGTCAAACCCCAGTCAGTTAACTGTGCTATAACATGTGAAGAATTGATTTTCTTATTTTCAGCTGTCAGACCTGCTACAAAGAATGAGTTTTAATTCTGGGGATGTTATTAAACTCCTTGCTTAACTGGCAGAAAAATGGAACTGCTAGCCGGGTGACGGTGGAGCTGCTGTCGGATTGAATGACACCTGTCAGAGTATGATGAATGACCCTCTCTTCCCCACAATCCCCTGTTCTGTCACTCAGGTGAGGCCCATTAATCTTCATCGTGGTCCTGTCAGGCTAGGCACCCATGACGACAAAATGTCTTGAAGCATTTACCCCCAAGATGCATGGAACAATGCGATCTTCTCATTGTCAGAGCCACATCAAATTAGCATAATTTATTATGACTCCCATCCCCCCTCACTCCTTACTTCTACCACCACCCCCCAAAAAGCAAGTGGGGGCTAGATGGGATTAGACAGATGGAGTGTAGGACCAGACTGCCAACTACCAAGCCCCCTGCAGTGCCTGATGAGGGCGGGGGAGCATCTCTACAAACCAATCAAAAACCTGGCAGTTCAATTACAGAGTAATAAAGGGACATTCATCATTCAATTAGGCACCTGTCATGGTTTCACAAAAGGGAAAACTTCTAACCTGAGACTCCAGGGAGAAGATGCTACAACCAGGAGACAGGGAAATAAATGAAAAAGGGGACAAAGTCAATTACAAAATAAGGGGAAAGTTCTCCCTAGGCAAAAATCAGAAAACTTCGATGACCTTACCTAGATTAAAAGGGGCTAATATTAAAAGTAGCATGGTGCCCTCTTCTACAGTACATCTCATGATTGAATTTTCCCCCTAGAAGCTGCCCAGGAAACTGAATTTTGTAACAAAAAGAAATCAGGAGGAAAGAGTAACTCTGTTACTCAAAAGCATTGTTCTTTAAATGACGAAGACATGAGGGCTAAGGGAAGAAAGCCTAGGCTGACATTCAACTCTGATGCTTCATCATGTTGCCGGGGAATGATCACAAAAGGTGTTTCGAAAATATAATACCCTGCTAAGTGATTGGAAATAAGAACTGACAAATTTGATTTCTTAGCAAGTGTATGTGCTGGTAATTGAGGCCAGAAAAGGATTTTCAGAGGAAAAAAATTCACATTTTTTAACTAAAATTTATTCTTATGATCTAACAGCTGTTTCCTACATCACTCTTGCTACAGCTTCCAGACAGGTTCTATAATGCAAGATAAGCAAATGAACCACAGAAGGTTAAAGCTAAAAGTAATGACTGCAGTAAATTTAGCCAGCCCCCTCACAGTTGGGGACACACAGACCCAGGACTGACCACCATGGGCTACAGTTCCCTAAATTACCCTGTAAGTCCCTCACCAGGATTGACAATCACATGTCACCTCTACTTCTGTGTACATTCCATGGCTCAGCACTGCTTCCATACGCTTTGAATTATTTTCCCAAAGATTTTTTTAAAACAACAAAAAAACACCTTAGAGGAAGAAATTAGCAAAGCTCCTCACGTTATGAAATAGTAATAGGTAGAGTCAAGTAAAATACGGTATTTCTATTTTGAATGGAAGTTTACGTACACTCATTTTTATGGAATTGATTATTCACTCTAATAACCTCTGTCTGTCTATAGATTGTCAAGAGAAAGATTTATAATACATACACTGTTTCTTTTTATGGTGGTTCAGGCCATAGGTTTCAGTGCAATATTCATCATGTGTCACCTGTCCAGGTATCAGGCTTTCAGATATGATTTTCAAAGGCCCTTAGATTATTATATTATGCTCCCTTTGTTTGATTATAGGGAAGAAATGTTCTTCTTTTTCTTTCTTCCTTCTTACATGCTTTGCTTATTTTAGAATAAAATAAGTTCTTTGTTAACTTTCAGTTTTTTTAATTTGAAAAATACTTGACACTTGCTCCAGATAAACCATACAACCAAGATGAAATTCATTCTCAGAACAACAATCTAAGGAAATACAAATTTCTATGTAAAGAAGAAAGAATCTTAATTGAAACTTTTGCGGAGAAACCAGATAATGGTCTCCTTTTTAGACTTTAAGATACCTTATGAAGGAATAAAAATCTATGTTATATTAAATTCACATGTGTGCACATGTGTACATACACGTTATATCACATATAGTCATACAAATACACAGTGTGTGGACACATACACACACTATGAATAACTTCCTTTCAATTTTGGTTTTGAAGCCTCATCTGCGGCAAAACATTTTTAAAAAAGGCAGAGTAGACCTCATTTTGTTGAATTCTAAGATATATTGACAAGCCCTCTCTATTCCTTTTCATAAGCCCTTAAAAATCATTTCTGAAAACCAGAAAGGTGGGGCATTCCATCCAGAAGGTATTTATTTGGTTAACAGGCCTCTGTAAACGATGTTGTCAATTCCACTGCAGGGGGTGGAGCCGGGAGGAGAGGTAATGACTATTGCTACCTCCTCTCCCCATCTCTACCCTCTTGGTTAGAGTCATGTTGCTGAATTTTTAAAGCCAAGAGAGACTGTTGCATTTTTCCAGATTTATATTCTTCCAGGTTTCTGTACATACTTTGGGAAAATAGAAATAAGAACAGATAAAAGAGGGTGAAAATCACCAAGATGATAATTATTTAGAAGGGAAAATTTCTGGGACAGAGTCTTCAGTTAAACCCAGGATTAATGAGACCCTACCCAGTGAAAAGCCTCACTAAATGTTCATCAGTGCTAACAGGACAAAGATTTAGTAGAAGAATTAGATGTGATAAAGTTTCATGCATTACCAAAGACACAAACAGTTCTATGTTTTGTTTATACGAAAATCTGCCCAGCAAGATGCATGTGTGACAGTAGCAGGATACCCCTTCGGGTGCAGAAGTTCCAGTTACTGCCCTGAACAAACTATGAGAGCCCAGGTGGCCATTTCATTTGGGCTTTAGATTACTCATTTGTGAAATGAAAGAACTGAACTAAATCATCTGATATAATTTCTACATATAATGATTTGATTCTGTAGTTCATATCCTAGAGTTATATTTTCCGAATGACCCACTTTATTTAATGAAGAGGCAATGATAGTTGAAGGCCAGTCTCTAATTACACCTTCAAAAATAAGAAAGGCCTGTATTCTTTTCAATATCACAGATCATACAGAAAGAGCCTATTACCTCTAACTCTCTGAGTGCTTCCCAAAGCTCCCCAAGGGAATGACAATGCTGGACCCAGAGTCCACTGCTTACGTAAATTCCCTGTGCTTAACCTGCTTTAGAGGACACAGTTCGATTACATCTTTATCACGTAAAGCTAAACTGAAATTAGATGTAAGTTAATATACAACAAAGGGTAAATTAATTCCAAGTTTGTTCTTTTTTAATACAATCAATACTTCCATTCTAATAATTTTAAAGTTAAGTTGAATTGAAATTATTTCTTTACCAGAAAGCTTGACTGAAGAAAAACAAAAAATCCAGGAGCATAAAGCCATTTTTCTCCATGTGGTTCATGCCATGGCACACACAGAAATGGTTAGAAGCTAAAAACCTAGTCACCAAAAGATACACCACCATTTTATGTCCGCTAAGAAAGAAAAAAATAATTTCTCCCGCCTGTAAGAGCAGAGCTTGACTTCTGATAGGTTTCATCTATTGATGGACATCTTCCTTTTCTCAGACTCATAGAACATTTGTTTGTTCATCCCTCCTATGACATATTTTGCTTCAACAATATTACATTTACATTCACATCTCTGTTCCCATGCCTTTCTGTGCACATGATAACTTTTTTGTTTCAGTGTTGAATCATAATGTGTTTTAATGAAGACACTTTAAGGGAAACTCAAACCAGGGTACACAGTACAATGATGTACATCACTCCATTAAAGTTAGGACAATATGAACAGCTGCAACCAAGCTTAGTCAAGCTATGTGCAGGCTATGAAAACTACCTCATTAAGGTTATGTGCAGACTCTGACAACGACCTCATCACGACCACCTGGGCAAAAGCAATTGCAAAGTATTGATAAGAAAAAACATGTGGGTTTCAGAAATGTTAAACAAGGAAAAAGAGGTACATCTTCAAATCCATAAACTAAGGACTAATGAGAAAGGCTTCTCTCAGTCCAGGGCAACCAGTCTGAGGACCCCAGCAGATCAGGCCTACCAGGCACCTCAAGGAGAAAGAAGAACAACAGCTCACGCACACCCATAACCCATTCTTACCCCGGCACACTGATAAGAAGACCCAATTTATAAATTTCATGGAGAGAACTTCCAGACAATATTTCTCTAAATATGGCTCTGTAAAATAGTGACTAGCTGAGATATAACAAATTAGAATGCATTTGGCCAAAATCACTACTTGTCTTTGGCTTTGTAATCTACCTATCTTGACAAAGCTGAGGATTTATATCCATGTCTTCTCATTTCTTTATATTCTCTCAGGGAATTTGGATTTTTGCTCTTTTTTTCTAGTATTTGGTTTTGTTTGTTTATTTGGTTGGTTGGTTTTTTGTTTGTTTGTTTGTTTTTTTGCTTGTTTTGTCTTGTTTGCATCAGAAGGCCATTGCAGAGTCTTGGGAGAGCAGTAACATGGCATTTGGAAAGGTTATTTGGTGGCAGAGTGCAGATACATTTTAGAGAGTGTAGCTGAGGCAGTAAGGCATGATCTTACATGCAAGCTGACCTGGATATTTGAATACTAATGCTGGTTGGAGTGGAATAGCAAAACATTTCCTCATACCCATCTCTGCCTTTCCCTTGATTGGTCAACCTGCTTTTCAGGTAGTACCACATCTACTGTCCATTGTCGTACCTGTCCAGGACAAAAGAGAAGTACTTCTAGTCCTTATTGCATGAGATAATGACTTTGGTCTGGGGTACACCCTCTCCAGCATTCTACGTCCTGAGGAGTAGAAACTGGCTTCCTTGGTTTTCTTGTTGACCTTGAGTGAGTGAAACAAATAATAGACTCTGGGTATAACTCCCAGTCCTTGGCCTCTGTCCTGCTCCAAAGTCCATGCAGCTTTATGGGTGTTACCGTGAAAGCTCACTGAAATTCTTTTCACAATCATCTAGACATCTAGACCATGACAGTCAGTCCTAGTTAAACACAATTTGTTCCTAAAATTACATCTAATTTTAATAAGTAATTTCTAAAAGAAATTAATAATCGTATGTAAAACTGGGTACCAAACAGACTTAGGTCCTTTGCCTCAAGCCTGCAGACACGTCTTCCCCTACATGATCCAGATTATAAATGTAAAGTTTTATTTTGTTTATTTTCCTGTGAAACATGCAGGTAGTACTCAGGCCTCCACCTCACAACCTGCTTGACTATAGATAGATGGCGCGGAATTTTAGGCATGATCCAGTACCCATAATTCATTCATTCCTTCATTCACTCATTCACTCACTCACTCAGTCATTCAATGTCATGTGTCAAGCATTATGTTGGGAATTGAAGATACAAAGATAAATACGACTTAAGCTCTGTTCTCCAGGAATTCACAGTCTTGTGGGGTGAGAGTCATACACAAACAGATGATTATAACGCAGTTGATAACCCTACGGTCAAAGAACTGTCAAAGGTAGGCCCAGAGTATTAGGGAAGCACAGAATCAGGGGTGCCCTAATTCCCTGAGACTCAGAAGTGAGACTTCCCTCTAATAGACTTCCATCATCATGTGTGATATCCTGGATGAGAACTAAAAAGAGATGCTATTTAAGAAGAAAAAGGAAATTATAGAACAGAAGGCTTTGTTTACACTCCAGGTAAGGAGATTGAGGGTTAAAAAAAAAAGTAATCACACCAATGCAAAAAGAGGAGGAAGACTGCAAAGTATCAGGAATGCAGCTGGATGAATAATTGATGAGCTGGTGGCCTAACAGAGAGTCTCATTAATATAATCCTGCAGTTTCATTAAGTACTGTTCCAGGCTTGTCTTGGAGGGGGCCTCCTGAGTCTTGATTAGGGATTGTGTGGCTTTTGCTTTGACATCAGAACTTTGGGCCTTGGGTTTTGACAACTGCTTCCTAAGCTCCTATCCTTTTACCCCAGCACCTTTTAGAAGCTCTTCTCGATGCCCCTCTCACTAATCATGGGCCCCTAACCATGACAGTCAGTCCTAGTAAATAATATATCAAGATAAATGATAATTGTTCTGTTTTAAGTGTCTCCTAATGAGCATCATAAATTAAAAATTAATATTGCAAAGACTGTATGAATAGCATCAAATCCATAAACAAAGCAGCGGGTATCACACTTGCAAATGAAAGCTAAACACCTCCCATGCCCTCTTTCCCATTTCCCACCTCTTTCTGCCCTCCCCCAACTCCTTCCCCACCTTTACCCTAGGTCTACAGGTCTGGAATTCAGGCTATGAGGAATTATGCTGCAAATGACAATACTAGAAGTTTTTTCCTTACAAGTTATTTCTGGTCTGCTACTTACCTACTTGGCTTAGTGTGATTTAAAGACTCAATCCAGAAATTTTATTTCTCATTTTTCTTTTTCTTGGCCAGAGACAGAGAAGGTAGAATTAAATTACAAAAAACTTTTATGTGGGTCAGATGAACTAGGTCAGATCCCATACAAAGGGTGAACAAAGTGTCATTTTTATTGGCATCAAATAAGTTCTGTCCTTTCGTCTTAAAGAATGGCATTTCAAACAGGGCCATATTTAAGGGAAAATTATATACCAAAATATTATTAAGAGAGGTCTTTTTTTTCTTGTCTGCATAGATTATACTTACTATTTTATCCTTTTTTAGGTGCTTTTCTGAATGTTGTAAATATCTACAATTATTATTATTACTTGCACAATAGAGGAAAGAAAGAAAATATCATTCAGAAGTGAAGAAGAGTACTTGGTGGGACACAAAAGCCCTGTCACAAAAGTTACAATAACCATCATTTTAAAGCATTTTTATAAGGCACCAGACACTATGCTAGGTGTGTGTTTCTCTATCATTCACAGCAGCACTGAAGAGCAGATAATATTCTTCCCAGCATCTAATTGCTGTCTAGAGGAAAAGGGGTCTTAGCCAACAGACTTAGAAGTATTCCAATTTCTTTCTTTTTTTTTTTTTTTTCTTAAGATGGACACACAGACTTTCTTGGCCGTATGGATTGAAATATTACACTTATGTAACCGATGCTCCTTCTTCGAATGACAAGATCACTGCACAACCTGCTGGTTATATTTGGCATCCGGTGTGGGCTGTCCATGGTGCGACTACACACAGGTAAATATCTAGGCCACATGGCAGTCCTATTTCTCACTGTAAGTGAATATATTGGCTCTGTTCTATATAAAATCAATTTGACAAAAACTTTGATTCAGTGGCTTTAGGACTGAAGGGATAAAGATTTCCTCAGCTGTCAATGATTGCCAAGCTCTCTATGCCAGATTCATATGAGCTCCACATCCCTAAACGCTATCTCAGTTGATTCGTGTGTTTTACTAATCTAAGCCTTCAGATATTCACACAGCCACGTATGCAGAAAATATTCAAAAAATTCACCTTTTCTGGCAAGTGAGCTACATAAGCAATAAAGGTAGTATCACTTCAGGCTGCTACCCAGATTACTTTAACTAAAGTTAGCTGAGATGCCATCCCCGTGCCTCTGAGACTGCAGAACAGGCACTGGCGAGGGCGTTACTGCCACTGGGATTCTCTCTCTCAACTAGAGGTACTACCTCCACCGTAATAGCATGACAATGAAAAACCCAACCTCTCTCTCCCTGGGATACCCTAAACCCTACAACAGTTAATCCTCTCAAAAACCAAAGTGCACATAAGTATACAGCGCTTTAGATAATTAAATCCATTGCAGAACCAGGAGAATTCCAAGAACAGCAGTAAAACATTTTTATTTTATAAAAATGCCCCCAATGAAACAGCAGATCTGAATGCAAATGTAAAACTAAGCATTTGATAATGTTCCCTTTCACATCTGTCAACATTTTAGAGAAACTTCAAATGGAATACATTTGTGGTTCTAGAAATTCTTAGTTTATGCATAGAATACATTTGAGGCAACTTTATTTCCACAGGTACCCAGTTTTCAAATAAAAAAATATCATGAAACCACAGACCTTTGAAGCTGGAAAAGATCATGAGAGTCACGTAGACCTACCTCCCCCCCACCCCCCGCATAAAACGTGTGATGAAAGTTCAGAGAGGTTGAGACATGGCTCTAGGTAGCTCACATGATTAGATTTCAGGAAATCTAAAGGCTAAAGAGAAATTGGGGGCAGATTTCCCATTGTACCCTTAGCAGTTGAATGGCAAATGACTCCATCTATGATCAAGGGCTGAACGAGACAAAATTCACTGGCCATCTGACCTTTTGATATTTTTACAAGGAAAATTAAATAGAGAATTGAAACATTTGCCCAAATTGCTTTGGTTAATTCATTGAACTTTGTTTAGTTTAAAAAAAAATGAATTAGAATAAGCTGTGTAACACATCTTGTAGTGTTTAAATAATAGTAAGGTCACATTTGATGTAAAATATATTATGTTTATTATATCCTACAAGAGTATTATTTCATGAAACTTTTCATGTTTCAATTACAGCTGACCCTTGAAAAACACAGGGTTTAGGGGTGCTGACCCTTGCATGCATTTGAAAATCTGAGTGTAACTTTTGACTCCCCCAAAACTTAACTACTGATAGCCTACTACTGAATAGAAGTAACATAAACAGGCGATTAACACATATTCTGTATGTTACATGTATTATATATTACATTCTTATAATAAAGTAAGCTTGAGAAAAGAAATGTTAAAATCATAAGGAAGAGAAAATACACATACAGTACTGTACTGTAAAAAATCTGTTTGTAAGTGAACCTGCACAATTCAAACCTCTGTGGTTAAAGGGTCAACTGTTTGCTTATATGTATACCCAGGTACACACATGTGCTGGGTTATAATGTATTTCTTACTTTGGGTCATACCAAAAAGAAGGAAATTCAGTTCAGTAGGAATTTTACTTTTGGCCCCACTCAACCTTCTTTAAGGAAAAAAAAATACTAAGAAATGTAAGATAGCAAAGAAAATGGGGATCTTTGTGCTAAATTGTCATTTTTTTTAAGTCACTACAGTCTAAAATCTTCTTACCCTAGCACATACAGTGTTCTGTAGATTACTAATAAGGAAACATTAAACATAAGGAACTAGAGAAAGGACAAATGCATAACAGATGAAAAAGGAAACAGAACATTCCTTCATGGTTTTAAGGTACATTTTTTTCTTTTCTAAAATCCTTAGATTTGGGAAAATCCTTAGGAAAAATCCTTAGGAAAGTTTGAGGTGCACAGCAAATTTAATTTACTCAGTTCTTGGCACATAGTAAAGGTTTCACAATATGTGTTGAATGAATGCTGAACCAGAGACAGAAGAGTCAACTTGCTGTGCAAAGCTAGGCAAAATTCTTAACTTCTCCGAGCTCCAACTTTCCCACTAGTGAAAAAAGAAATGATGGGGCAAAAGCAGTGTTTCCTCCAGGGACATCTGCAGAACTATTTTCATGGAATGTTAATAGATGACCCCTGAAAATAATCTATAACTGATAGATAGATTAATAGGTGGTCCCTTCACCAGGTATTTATGTCCCCCATCCTCATCTATGTATTCCTGATCATTCAATGAGTCCTAAATTCCTAGCTCAGAAACAGTGACCTCTGAAGAATTAAAAAAAAAAAAAAAAAAAAAAAGAATCCAAAAAATACCAGGAAAAAAAAATCACTCTGGGTTTTTTTAAGTAGGAAAAAAAAAAAGTACGTCCACGTACATAGACACAATTCTATTAAGGCCCCCCCAAACAAAGGAACAACTGTTCTGGCTGTGAATAGTGAATAGGTGACCTATTTTATTTTCCGCACAACCTTTATTTTTATACATCTGACCTTTCACAAAAAGGACAGAGAAACAGAAGGTATTTTTGCCTCAAATCAATATCTTGCCCAAAAGACACCACAGCAATGGGCACTCTGCACCATTCATTCAGGAATGGTTCTGTAGCATCAGCACCTACTGAGAGGCCTGGAATTATCAAGAGCCCCACCCACCTGCTTCTGTGACTCTGGGATTAAAAAGAGCCAAATGAGCTCTAGTTCTAGAGTTGTACCTGCCATCACCTATAGCTGCAACTCTGGCTTGCTAACACTCATGTCAAGAAACAAAGATAACCCTCTCCGTGAAGAGGTTCTGACTTTGGGTAGCCACACAGCATGCTCTGTCTGGAGACAAAGTGTAACAGTTAAATGCATAATGTTAAATTAGGCACATTACTGAGAACTCTAAGCTTTAATTTTCTTACACAAAATGGAAGTAAAACCAGAACCTACCTTATGAGTTGTGGAAGGAACTGAATAAGAAAATACATTTGTAGGACTTGACCCAATACCTGATACAGAATAAGTGTCCAATAAATGGTGTCTATTTTTATTATGGTATAACTGAATCCACATCATGATTAACAGATCAAGGATGAAGAAATCTTAAACAATGTGTTGGTACAGACACATTCTACTGTAATGTAAAAGGCATTAGAAAGATGCCAAGGAGGTATTCACGTTGAGTTGGAAACCAGTCCTACCTTCATTGGTTCATTTTGTTCACCTAAACCTAGCAAATGACTTAGAAGTGCTCAAGAAAACCAGCTGTCTACCCCTAGATGACTACCAAATCCTGTACTTAATGGGTAAAATGGTAGCCAGAGAAGCATCCATTTCTCAGGAAATACCCTATTGCCATAGGTTTCCATTCTTTGTTTAAAATAGCAACACATTTTAGACCAAAATGTTGAGCATTTTGCAGCCATTCTGCCATCCTAAGGCTTGTAGATGCCAACCAATACCTCCTAGTTATCATTACTAAGCACTGATTTTTTCATGCTGCAAGTCTCTAGATATCTTTATGTGATCAAAGATGGCTTCAGTTTCCTCACAGGACAGATTACTGGATGTGCCCAAAGGGTCCACTGTCTGCACAAGGGACTGGACTACCAGATCCTTAAATGTGGCAATCAACAATATGGTAACGCTAGCCCTTAACCACCCCTCCCAGCATGCAAATCTGGTTCACACTCACTCATTTTCCACAGCTGCTCGGGTGGTGAGCACAGGCCTCAAATTTTCTAGGTGTCTGTACTGCAGAAATGGTTGACAGGCTGAAACAAGGTATATTTGGGGGTGGGGGGAGGGAAATAACAGTAAAGACTTAATTAAAGGACATCTAAAGAAGGCAAAAGAAATTACCCAACCCATCTGCAAACCACACACTGGAAATGAATGGGTTCTTTAGTGTTTGGGACATTTTAGTGTTATAAAAATGTAGACTATAGAGCTATTATATCAAGTAATTTATGGGATGAATATTGTAATTCATTGAATGTCACGACTTATCTTTTATTCATATAGTTACTATTCCATTACCAGAGAGGGAGGTTTGTCAAAGGTTAATTATTTTAAATTGCTCTAGCAAATTTATTTTGATTTGTACAATTTTTTTTGAATAATCACAGGTCTATATATTCATACATCTTTATGAGGCTTCTTTTTAAAAAATAATATTCTTTGATGAGGCAGTTAAAGCTAGATAAATGCTTTAGTGATGTCTTTAAAATATATTCCCTTTAACTCTGGATGTGGATCTATAAAGAATTATTATATTATTATTATTGTTGACATGATCAGTCTTTTTTAGAACTTTCTATTTTTTCCTGAGAGAAATTCCACTTTAAAAAGTGGCCAAGAAATTGAGCCTTGACTTTCTGAAGGGGTTGGTCATGATTCATAGTATCTTTTAGCCCTGGGTCACTAGCTGCAATGGCCCCTGTGTCTGGTGGATGGGGAAAGCTGTCACAGCTGCTCTCTGGTGTGCCCCCACCTCCATTTCATGTGAGATTGTCCCTGGGCCAGGGCATACATCCTCAGGACATGAAAACTGGTCTTTGTGGGACAATGAATACAAAGATAGGTCAAAATACTTGCAAAGTTGGAAAAATCATTTTGAAGTATAAACCTAATTTAGAAAGGAAGCCAGAAGCAAACAGAGGAATTTGGAAGGCTACAATACGTGGAATATATACAATATAAGGATTAATCCAGCTCCATCTCTTTCAAAACCTATCACCTCTTTGAGGAAGGCTTTCTGATTGTGCTTATTTTCTTTATATTTCTCAAACACTTATGTATCAGGTCTATATTTCATTAATATGGTCTTATTGTTATGTAGCTTTTTAATTATTCATAAATCATTTGAGAGTTAGAGACATATAGTGAGAAAAGGTTTAATTGAGAGTCAGAAGACCTAGACTCACATTTAAGCCTTAAGGTTTATTATCTCTATGGGCTTAGATAGGTTGTTTGATTTGTCTGAAATTCAGTCTCTTTTATGTTAAAGAGGAACAGAAAACCTGCCTATGTGCTTTGTAGAGCTGATAACACGCTACCTAATAATTACATACTTCTCTGGGTTTATAAAATTCTTGCATATTTATCTCATTTAATCCCCAAATGACAGAATAAGATGAACACCATTACTCATCTATTTTTATTGAACTGTGTGAAAATACTATTTTTAACAACAAATTATTATTATTTTCAGTCTGCAGATTTTATATCATCAATTTAATATTAACAGCCTTAAGATATAGGCCATATGTATCTTTTATTTCTTTTTTATTTTGTTATTTCCTCATATCCCATTCTTTTAGGTGGCTTGATAAACAGATACAGAACATAGATTTTTCCAGTACAGACAGCAAAGTGCTTTGTAAATTAAAGCACAATAAGAGTATATCTGTATGTTGCCAGAGTAACATAATTTTACTTGATGTCAGAAAGAAAATAGTAATCTACCATTCGATCGAAATTTTTATTTTTTTTAAAGATCTTATTTATTTATTTGACCTAGAGAGAGAGAGATCACAAGCAGGCAGAGCAGCAGGCAGAAAGAGAGAAGCAGGCTCCCTGCTGAGCAGAGAGCCTAATGTGGGACTTGATCTCAGAACCCTGAGATCATGACCTGGACGGAAGGCAGAGGCTTAACGCACTAAGCCACGCAGGTGCCCCCAAATTTTTACTTTTTAATCAGTTGTACTGCTCTTATACACATGGTAAAATGTTGTTGGAAAGCACAAAAATGCTAGAAGTACAGAAATAAAATGCACATTACTCTATAATGTTGTAGCTAACACAAAGCACAGTACATGATTCTGGAAATCATGAAGAGTGGCTCAGGTATAGAGGCTGTCAGGGATTTCCTAGTTATGGGTAGCCACTCCACCCAAGAGGATGTCTGATTTATTCATAATCAATAGTTTGGGTGCCTGGTTCATAATTGGTGCTCAATAATTATTAGCTAGGTGTAAAGTCTTTCATTATACTCATATAAGTCAAACCTTTAGAAGACTATGAAACTTTAAAGAAGCACTTGGAATTCTGATGTGGATTCAGCAAAGAGAGTGTTAGAAATGGGACTCACTAAAGAAAGCTGAAGAAGTTATTAGTCCCAATAAGGAAAGTAAGTGGATATTACAAGCATCGTACAGCTTTCTACAAGATATCTATAGTGGAGCAGAACATGCTGGCAAAGGGATCCTTGTTTCTGCTGTGAAGAGAAGCAGCAGGAGTATGCTTGTGCTACAGAGGATGTGCTTTAGTAAAAATAAATAAATGTGTAAATATGTACATGTGTGCATACATAAAATAAACCCTCATTGAGGAGTAGTAGAAAGTGAATAGGGAAATTATAGCATTAGCTCTTCATTATTGAGCATTTGCTATGTGTCAGACACAGATATGGTGAGTTTAAGTACTTGTTTACATTGTCTCATTAAACAAGTTCTCTGTGGTAGATATTAGCATAGATGAGGAAACTGAGGCTAGGAGTAGTTAGTAACTTGCCCAAAGTCATCAGTAGTCAGCAGAGACTGGAACTAGTGCATTAACTCTAACTTCTGGATCCAAGTGGTCATTTAAGATACCCACCATATGCAGTCTCAACATTGACCAGCTCTACAGTTTTTCCCTCCAGGGAGCCCAGTTTCTATTTTGTTTTTACTTAATAGACTGCATGAGAGCAAAAGCTGATGGACAGCCATGATAATACAATACAAAACCTCTATTAATGATGCCTACAGAATTATTTAAGAAATATATATATACTATATAATATATAATATATATTACATATATATGTATATTACCTAGACAAATATTTTACTGTTACTAAGCCTCTCTTACCCAGATTTCAAGTAAAATTAGAGCTCAGTAGGATAGAGTCACTGAATTAGCAAGTAAAATGATTTCATCTTCAAAATGGGATATGTGGCCCTAAACATTTTTATTTTCCTGTCATCTAGCTATATATCAATAAAGGATGTACCAAATTCTTTTTTATTGTTAAGGTTGGTCGGAAGTTTCACCACATTAATTGGGTGTGTGTGAATTAGAGGTTCTGAGTTGAATAGTGTGGCAAACAATTTGCATCGTCATTGAGTTATTCTGAATTGAATTATTCTGTATTGTTGCCTAAACTTAATCAATTAGTCACATAATTGTCAAATGGTCAAATACCCAAGAATCTATTGTCTAAAGTGAGATTTCTGTGTGAGGAGACACTGGACCATGGTGTGAGCTGCACTGGCAGCAATTTTGTGACTGTAACAGCTCCAAGTATGGCCATAAATCATCAAGATGGTGGAATGAAAGGTAGGCCCCCCAGAGAATATCATGGCAACAATGAACCCATCCTTTTCCCAATTCTATTTAACATCACCAGAGAAAAGTGTTCTGTATCCAGTTTCTTTAACCAGGAACAATCTGATTGTTTCAATCCTGGGGGTTGGGATATTTCCATTTTTAATTCTCCTTAACAAAGACCTCTATGTCCAGAAGCTTCCTCCAAGGCCTGTGAAGTGCTATTCTGATCACCCCTTCATGTTTCTAAGCTGCTCTGGGATAATGTTGTAGAGAGAAGGGCCCCAGGGGAACAGCTGATTGGATTCTGGCAAGACGGACCAAACATCTGCTTCAAACAAAAGACATCTGCATATTTCACATTTATTTTTCATAATTTACAGAAGCAACCTGCCAAAATTCGGCAAGGGAGAATACACTAGCACATAATTAGCTTAAAGTTTGCTTGCTTTAGAAGTATGAGCATGAAGCCCAGGAGCTCACCTGGGAGGACATCAGGAATGGTGGAACTGCAGTTTGATTTCTGGATATTCAGTTTTAGACCTCGTTTGCCAGGGCAGAAAACCCAGCACTGCTAGGCTTGCAAGGGAGAAGTAAATATGCCAGAGGTGACACTAGCAAGTTCTTTTGTCCTCACATCACATAAAAGGGTTTCACACCAAAGGGGTGGCCTAAGGTAATATTATTTATTAAATAAGATTTGATTAGGCAGAAATATTTTACTTCTAACACTTAGCTCTGCAATACCTATGTTAGATAATAGTGCAATGCTACATGATTTATAATTTAAAATGTGTATACCATAAGTACCAATGGCATGGTGAGAAATTTTGTGTGGGTGTTGCATTATTTTTCAAAGCATCCAAAAGGATTCAAACCAAAAAATACTGGAAAATATATTTGTTTCCTATGTGATAAAAAAAAGAGAACAAGATAATGGGTGATATGATCAGTCTTAATATATCCCAGTGGAAGGGATACAACAAATTATCTGCCTTCTACGAGCTACACCTTCCCAGTCGGATTTCAAGTTTGCAAGATCATTATTGTGTGAAATAACTAAAGCTTGCTTAAGAATGGATTTTGAGAGAGTGTGAGAGAGAGAGAGAGAGAGAGAGAGGTTTTCTGTTGTATCTAGCAAAGGCATTTCAACCCTGTGTCCATATTTTTTAAAAATACTAGTTATAAGATCCTGTGGGATTTCCCCTGATCTTAACTCCAGGGAGAAAGCATACTTAAGGCAAAGTTTGCCAAGTATTGGGTGCTGTTGTCTTGAAATACTCAAAACAAGGGACCCCTGGTGGGAAGGTGGAGTGGCATTTTGATTTTGTCAACTATTATCTTCTAGTCTTAGTCATTGCTTTACAAAAGTGATTGTGCTCCTGATTTAGTTGCAGACACAATGCTGACCCTGTACAGATCTCTGCAGTAACAGTAGGGCAGTTCCAACGGATGTAACATCTCAAGTTATTTAAACGATATAAAAGCAACATGTTCAACCCAGGCACCATGAATAATTCCTTGGTAACTCCCAGCTTGTTCTATGGAGTGACTTGGTTGTGGTCATTCCAAATATCACCTAGTATTAATTTCTGATATCTGAGTTAGCATGTACACCAAACTGGTTTGAAATATGAAATCCCAAGTCAAAAGAGCAGGTACTTTGAAAATAACAATTTGTAATTATACACTAACCCACTGTTTGAGATTTACCAGTTATTCTTAAATATGTATTCTATTAAAATTGTTTTTCAATGTACTTAAATCAGTATATTTTAAATCAGTATATTATACACATGAACCTCTGATGTAATTATAAATTCTCTTCTCTTTTGCAGTGGGCTCTTAATAGAGGGGCAGTTTGTTATAAATGGAAAGAGGCTGGATGGATTTGATTTGAACCAAGATCTCAGACCTAGATTTGAATCTTGATTCAACTATATATAAAGCTGGGTGACCTCTGACAAATTATTTAAACTCTGAGATTTTTTCTTTTTTTTTTCTGTCTCCTAGGGGAGGTATTTTTGCTCTAAGGGTTAAATGAGGTGGCTTGTGTTTATCACAGCATCTCATCTGTACCTAAACTGATACTTTAACTTGCCAAAGATTTGAACTTGCTCAAATTTAGGTGTCTTATATACTGTAGAGCTCTTTGAAAGAAAACAAAGGGGAGGGCATTTGGCAAGAAGACAAACTTTGAACACAAACCTGGAGGTTGATGGAGAGCAATAATACTAATGTATTGGTATTTATCATTCTATGCACTTGTGTGGAAGATGTAAATAACTGAAAGTAAAAATTGAAAGAACTGTTTCTCTAAAATTTCTACAACACAGTGGGGCACAACACATACACACACTTTGGGGATTTGCCTTCCTCACTTCCAGGGCAGCATCGTGGGGAGATGTCAATAGCAAGGGGCCGTATGTTGTGGAAGCAGTGGATTCTGCTGAGAGTTGGCAGCAGTCCCCAGGAGAAGAAGTGGTACAGAAGAACGGGACATTCCCAACAGAAGCAGCTGCCATGTTCAAAGAAAGAGCATTTACCAAAAAATACTCAGTGGGAGAAGTAGTGACCAACACAAGTGCCCAGGAAACACCAGCTTCTATTGTGCTGTCCAACACGATACCACTAGCCACATGTGGTTATTTAAATAGAAGTAAATTCAAATTAGAAATTCAGTTTCTCAGTCTCAGTCACAGATCCATCATCGTAACAGTTCTGTTCCACGACACTGGACCCGTAGATGACTGCTTCATTCCAAAGCACATGTGGAAGAGCCCTTAGGGGCTTCCCAAGTGCCTAAAGACTGAGGCAGTGGGAGAGGGGAAGGAATGAGGTCTTGAAACAGCAGTTACGGGTAAGAGTTAGTAGAAGTAATTCCCTTTAACGTGACTTCTTTCCACCCAAGGTGAAAACCAGGAAATTCAGTGCATGCACGATATAGGTCTAGTACCTTGCCTTGAATGTAACAGACTTCAATAAATATAAACCCTCTTCTGCTTAAGATCTCTGTGCCGGCATTAGGGATTTCTAATATAACTATCATTCTGTTATTTGAATGATCTCCCACCATGTACATTAGATCATCAACCCCTTTGAACACTGCCAAAGAGTCTTTGTTGAATAAAGAACATGGTACAAAGTCCTGAGACTCATATCCTACCAAAAAAAGCACAGACACTGGAGCCAGAGAGCCTGGGTATGAATCCAGCTCTGGTGCTTGCTGGCTGAGATGCCCCGTTAGTTAGTCTCTCTGAGGCTCACGTTTCTCATCGAGGATTGTATTAGCACAGACATCATTAGGTTCTTATGAATGCCCGACACATCATCAGCACTAGAAAAGTGTTTGTTAAATAAATATTTCTATTCCTCAACACACTGATCTCTAATCACATATCAAATCAGTCTTCTACTATTGTGTTGTCCTTCTCTACATTTCAGCATTATTCCCTCAATTTGACTTAGATACATTATCCTCTTTTTATATTTATTGAAATCCTACATACACATCTTTTGATATGTACCTTCTAGAAGAATTTTTCCTAGATTAGTCCTACTGAAGCATGTCCATAAGCTATTGTTTATCTCAGCACTTTAAGTTTTATATTTCATCCTATTCTGCCTTGTTCTTCGGAGTTTGGTCTTGACATATCTGTACTCACCCTAGATTATAAATTCTTCAAGGAATTATTCATGCTTATAGTCCCCATAATACATGTCTAAAATAGGTGCTCAATAAATGTTCATAAGAGGGTGAGAAGGAGCGAGGGTATGTCATGCCTTTCAGACCAATTCATAAATATCTACTTTGTCCAAGTGCTACATTTCAGAATATACCCATAAGTGACTTCTCAAGTTGTCTAAACACATTATCAAACATACTATCCTTCAGATGATGAGGGAAAAATTTGTTAATCTCCATTACCTGTTCTGCTTAATGCCAGATACCTAGGTTTCTTTGAATATGGCAGCATGAAAGGACAACTACAAACTTAGAGGACTGAAAGCAGTCCTTCTTGATAATTTACCATGTGATTATTTCTGCAGTACTCTCTGGCTATATCACAAGGATCCCCCACCAAGAAGAAGAGCCTAAAACTCAAATGCTCCTTTGTGGATACTGCTCTTACTGAATAGTGGCAGACTCAGGAGAGCTCTGTGATCAAGTGGACCTGTGTTTCATGGGCTGTTGATTTCTAAGAATTAAATGTGACTTCACTTATACAGGCATAAAAGAAGGACAGACATCACATAGGAAAATGATAAAATGCTGGCTAATGAACAGATATTTTCAAAGCTATCTCCCAAAGGTAAACCTTCGACCAAGGAGGATGATGAACAACAGAACAGAACATTGGTAGTATTCCAGGAAGGCATACCACTGAACAAAGAATCAGAGAGATGCATAGAATATGTACACCTAGATCATCCTTACATTGGATAATTTCCCCCTTGGCGTATCTTGACTCTGTAATGGATCAAAATTTCTACTCACAGAAATTATTTTGAGTAACCAAGACATGGGTCATATCATCAATAAATTGCCATGATCACATATCCCTATACTTCTCCCATTGGGAGGCAGTGGCTACTATTTTTAAAAATGTACTCACATAAGGGGTTAGTATCCAAAATCCATTAAGAATGTAACAAAGTCGGAGGACTCAAGATGGCGGAGAAGTAGCAGGCTGAGACTACTTCAGGTAGCGGGAGATCAGCTAGACAGCTTATCTAAAGACTGCAAACACCTATAAATCCAACGGGAGATCGAAGAGAAGAAGAACAGCAACTCTAGAAACAGAAAATCAACCACTTTCTGAAAGGTAGGACTGGCGGAGAAGTGAATCCAAAGCGACGGGAAGATAGACCGCGGGGGGAGGGGCCGGCTCCCGGCAAGCGGCTGAGCAACGGAGCACAAAATTGGGACTTTTAAAAGTCTGTTCCGCTGAGGGACATCGCTCCAGAGGCTTAACCGGGGTGAAGCCCATGCAGGGTCAGCGTGGCCTCAGGTCCCGCAGGGTCACAGAAGGATCGGGGGTGTCTGAGTGTCGCAGTGCTTACAGGTATTAGAACGGGGAAGCCGGCTACAGAGACAGAGCCGAGGAGTAAGCTCTAAGCTCAGGGTTACCTTGAACCGGTCACAGGCAGTACTCGGTCAGCTCGGAGCACAGCCGAAGCAGGGTGACAGGAGTAATTGGGCGCTGTTCTCTGAGGGCGCACTGAGGAGTGGGGCCCCGGGCTCTCGGCTCCTCCGGGCCGGAGACCGGGAGGCCGCCATCTTCATTCCCGCCCTCCGGAACACTACGGAAAGCGCTCAGGGAACAAAAGCTCCCGAAAGCAAACCCGAGCGGATTACTCAGCCAGGTCCCTGGTAAGGGCGATGCAACTCCGCCTGGGGCAAAGACACTTGAGAATCACTACAACAGGCCCCTCCCCCAGAAGATCAACAAGAAACCCAGCCAGGACCAAGTTCACCTACTAAGGAGTGTAGTTTCAATACCAAGGAGAGCAGCGGAATTCCAGAGAAGGAGAAAGCAAAGCACGGAACTCATGGCTTTCTCCCCATGATTCTTTAGCCTTGCAGTTAATTTAATTTTTTTTCTTTTTCAATTTATTTTTCTTCTTCTAAATTTTTTTAACTTTTACCCTTT
>NW_019154102.1:18394419-18448844 GCF_002288905.1 Enhydra lutris kenyoni
TGGCTCAGTGGGTTAAGCCGCTGCCTTCGGCTCAGGTCGTGATCTCGAGGTCCTGGGATCGAGTCCCACATTGGGCTCTCTGCTCGGCAGGAAGCCTGCTTCCCTCTCTCTCTGCCTGCCTCTCCGTCTACTTGTGATCTCTCTCTGTGAAATAAATAAATAACATCTTTAAAAAAAATAAATAAATAAAATTAAATTAAATTAAATTAAAAAAAAAAAGAATGTAACAAAATCAAGACCCAAAGAACAAATAATCCAGTAAAGAAATGAGCAGAAGACATGAACAGACATTTCTCCAAAGAAGATATACAAATGGCCAACAGAAACGTGAAAAAATGCTCAACATCACTCAGCATCAGGGAAATACAAATCAAAACCACAATGACATACCACCTCACACCAGTAAGAATGGCTAAAATTAACAAGTCAGGAAATGACAGGTGTTGTTGGCAAGAATGCAGAGAAAGGGAAACCCTCTTACACTGATGGTGGGAATGCAAGCTGGTACAGTCACTCTGGAAAACAGTGTGGAGGTTCCTCAAAAAGTTAAAAATAGAGATACCCTAAAACTCAGGAATTGCACTACTCAATTTTTACCCCAAAGATACAAATGTAGTGATCCAAAAAGGCACTTGCACCCCTGTGTTTATAGCAGCAACATCCACAAAAGCCAGACTATGGAAAGAGTCCAGATTTCCATTGACAGAAGAATGGATAAAGAAGATGTGGCATATATAGTGAAATATTATTTAGCCATCAAAAAGAATTAAATCTTGTCATTTGCAATGATGTGGATGGACTTAGTATTATGATAAGCAAAATAAGTCAGTCACAGAAAGAAAAATGCCATATGATTTCACTCATATGCAGAATTTAAGAAACAAAACAGAGGAATATAGAGGAAAGGAAGGAAAAATAAAATAAGACATAATCAGAGAAGAAGACAAATCATAAAGGACTCTTAACCATGAGAAACAAACTGAGGGTTGCTGGAGGGGATGGGGGTGGGGGATGGGGTAATAGGGTGGTGGGCATTAAGGAGGACACATGATATAATGAGCACTGGGTGTTATATACAACGGATGAATCACTGAACTTTACGTCTGAAACTAGTAATACACTATATGTTAATAAACTGAATTTAAATTTTTAAAAAATGTACCCACATGCTCAGCATTTATCTACCCTATCATGGCCACTGAGGATTTTTGCACAGGACCTTTTGTTCTCTTCACCCAAAAAGTAGATCAGTAGAGATCTACTAAAGGAAATCCAATCTGATTCAAGCATTATCTCTGAATAATTTCTAGGCCATCTCTTTTTTGAGGTTTAAAAACTACAGGAATCACATATGTCTTTCTTAATTTTGTTTTCTAACGGATCAGTGGTTGCATTTTGGTTGATACTCAGTATCACATAGTATGTACACATCTTGGCCAGGGCTGCTGGGATCTGTGAGGGGAAATTCCCTTCACCCAAAGCCCCTCATTCTCTTTATATTTACATATAATTCCTAGGATAATAAGCACAAATAAGCAAAAAGACCCTACCTCCTCTTAGCCTCAAAATTTTCTTGTGTGGTTTTATTTCTTTGTTAGAAATATAAAATGAAGCTTTATGAGTCTTTAAAAGTCCAAAGAAAATAGCTACTAATGGTATCTTTTTATTGCCTACAATTCATCCTGCTGAAAAAGGCAGTAATGTTCTTAGAGTTGATTATAGCTCAGTCTTAAATTTTCTAATTGTTTTAGATTTTTCACTTATTTTAGACATTTTCACTTTGCCCCCTTGAGTAAATTAAGATGAAAGGTAAATTAAAAGAGAGGAATTCAACATAAAGAGAATAAATAAATAAAACACAGATTGCAAAGCAGGAATGAAAACAAGGTCTCCCAGACCAATCTGTTAAAGGAATGCTACAAATGTGAAGTGTTTACTATTTTAAACATTAATCATGTACTCACTCTGTTTATTTAGCTATCAATGTTTTTCCTGTAACTCTGACTTGAAAATATGTAAGCTGTTTAGAATTAGGACTCAAACTGAAGCCAAATGATATTTTGATTATTTATATTGCATAGCTTGTCTTGAAATCAGATTTGCAGTCTTTTCATTTCAATTCACACCTATTTTAAAAGTCATTATTATTTTGTATAATGTGATAGCTCAAGTAACTTTTATTGCCACCCATTACCATACGTCCAAGTCACAGCCATTAAAGACAGGGGAGCCTGAGTCCTCCATCAATGGGCCTATTCAGAAAATTGCCACTGTCTTTCTTTTACTTGAATCTGTGCAATGATCCCAAAGCACAAGACTAGCTTAGTAATCAGAATTAGGAGTTCCAAAGAACTGTAAGTTTCTCAAGTTTCTGGCATTATTTTCTTGACAGATATTATTTTTAATAAAGTTTAACATTTTGGATCTGCTTATGGAAAATAGCCACCAAAGCTACCATAGACTCATCATGAACAGGAACCTCTCATCTAATCTCACAAAATTATAAGTCATGTTAAGAACAGAAACAGATCACATAAGGTTGATCTATAATTTTTCCTTTTTTTTTTTTAAAGATTTTTATTTATTTGACAGAGAGAGAGTGAGTGAGTTAAAGAGAAAAAACACAAGCCAGGGGAGAAGGAGAAGTAGACTCCCCACTGAGCAGGGAGCCCAACACGGGGCTCCATCTTAGGACCCTGGGATCAAGACCTAAGCTAAAGAAAAACGCTTAACTGACTGAGCCACCCAGGCATCCCTATTATTTCTTGCCTTTAAGAAAGTGAGGAAAGCATTAGAATTTTCTCCTGGAATAATGATATGTTATAATTTTTCCCAACAGAACACCTAGACAATGACATGGACATGATCTGCAAAAGTACATATTTTCCTTGAAAATTATTATTGTCATAAAATTAACCATATGACTCAGAGGTGCTGGAAAATTGTAGCATCTTTATTTTCTTTAGCTAACATAAAATTCCTCCAGTGTCCCACCCCCTTTCTTCTAATTTGAACAGTTCAACCTCTGTGAAAGCTGTTTCTTCCCCCACTCATTCCTTTCCTTAATTGGTGTGGGAGTGTATTGCCTCATGGCGGATCTCCATATGGTTCTTGGGCTGTTGTCTGCAGCAGGGTCTCATTTGGTACTTGTTGGGTGTTGGCTGATTCTAACATGTTTTATATTCAGTGTTCTAAGGATACTCAGCCTCTCATGCTAATAGGTCAGCCCATGCCTGGCCTGGCATTCTGCTTCAGCCTACTTGAGGAAACTCAGAAGACCAGCCCCAACCTACCTCTGACCTTCTCTTCACAGTCCCTGAGAACAAGAAGTGTTTCCCTTCATTTCCCCCTTTCATTCAGGCCATGGGGATTTTTTCCTGCTCTATCTCATTACCCTTTGAAGAATAATACTTGCCTTCTCCATTTCTTGATGGCTATCAGAACAGAGTAGCTGTTGAGGATAGAACATAATTTATGTGAGAAAAATAAATGTTTTATCAGTTTGATAGTTTCTAATTTGCATCCCATTAGAGTTTATAGAGGATGATAAGGACTCTAGGTCATAGATTCTTCCAGGCCCTCCTCTCTGTGTCTTTTATCACCCTCCATCTTCAATGGTAATTCCATTCCTGCCCTTTGGGTGCTCAGTGCCCTCACAAGCTATTCACCTCTCTCAAACTAAACATTTCTGACAAACTGGCTCATAGACATTCAAGGTCTGATATGACTTTAGGTATTCTAAATGAATGCATTTAGGTATTCCTCTCTTAGAGGAATTACAAAGGACTAACAATTGAGCCAAAGCAATGAATCACTAAAAATGGAATTCTGATAATTGGTGGTTGAAGAAGAGCATTGAGGGAAGAAAAGGAGATGAGATGAGCTCATGAGGTTTTTCCATTTATATGTTCAACAATGGATGTACACTCACTGACATATGTGTGTGCACACACACACACACACACACTTCAAATTGAAATATTAAGACATGTGAACATGAGATTAACAAATATGAAAGAATTTTTAAAACTAATATTTTATAAATATATAGTGTTGATATGTATCAACTCATCTGATACAGAGTTCCTTAAGTAAAAAATAAAGAATTATAGGAATGACATAAACTAATCCAGTCAAATCCCAAATAATCCAGTTGGTTCCAGAATCACCCAAAGAACTGACTTTTAACACAGTGTTTTTTTTCTTATTGACAGAAATGGTCACAGGTACCTTGCTGTGACCAGTAATTGACAGCAATATCAACTTTCCTGTTTTGTAAAGGATGTGATTTCAGACAAACCTAAATATGTTTGCAAAAGCTGATTTTTTTTTATTATAGTCTACAGGAGTCTGAATCACTGGTGTTTTTAGTAACTGCAACAAAAACAATTTCCAGTATTTTAAATGCATGATAGTTCTTAGAGAATATGTGGTAACATTTTTATCATTTTGTTACTTCCCTGGAACTTCTGACAAAAGAAAAATTTTCGCAGCGTTTGGTGGATGTGCCTCATCTTGGCCTGGCAGCTCGGTTTATGCCTCATGATCATATTTTGAGAAACAAATCTGGATTTGCCTGGGTATACCTTGATGGACTTTGTTTCTAGATGTGTCTAGACAAACTTCAGTGATGGTTTTGTTAAATGTGTTACTTCCTGGAAAGATCAATAAATCACTTTTCTAATATTCAGTTTGAAACTTCAGTCAAATCCCTTGCCTCAACTACTAACCTTTTCATAAGTACCCATGAGTGTACCAGCCCATGTTGCTCTGAAGTGGAAAGGTCTCCCTCTTTGAGTGGCAGCTGGCTTTACAAGGTAGATCTTCTCCTTTAGGAAGGATCATTACCACATTGCTACTCAGCCTTCCTTCACTTACAGTCCAAAGTGTGCCTGTTTGCAATGTCACTAACATTGCGTTGGGTTGCTGCACATCAAGGATGCTCAGATATGCCACCATGTTAGCAGTACATTAGCTCCCATGGTTTCAAGGTCCTCCTCACATAATAGGGCATCTACACCTCACATAATTCTCTGGATGAAAAAAAAAATGCAAATGTTGGAACCTACGTCCCACAGTAAGCAGCAGCATCCCCTTCCAAGGAAATCTGATTGCCTGCTACTACAGAAACGGTTTATCATTTCTTGACTTCAATTCAGGTAGTCTCTCAACAGCCAGATTTTAATATTAAGTTTATATATTAGAGTAATACTCTATTTGGGATCCACAGTATGTGTTTGATTTCCCTGTTTTATGTTTTAGTTAAATTACCTCCAAACTTTCAACAATCCTCTGAGATAGGTATTCTTTATTTTGAGGAAATGTAAGTTCAGAGAGGTAAAGGGATTTGTCCAAGTTTATGCAGTCAGTAGTGGTGTAGGAATTCTGAGTTCTTGCCCAGTGCTGAATTTTTTTTTTAAGATTTTATTTATTTATTTGACAGAGATTACAAGCAAGCAGAGAGGCAGGCAGAGAGAGAGGGGAAGCAGGCTCCCTGCTGAATAGAGAGCCTGATGCGGGGCGCAATCCCAGGACCCTGAGATCATGACCTGAGCCGAAGGCAGAGGCTTTAACCCACTCAGCCACCCATGTGCCCCTGAATTTTATATTTAACAATGTGGGGCACCATCTTCCATGCTTTCAGCCTGCCTTCGATACCTGCCACAGTCCTGGCAGCCAGTCTTGCAGAGAGATGACCTGCAGTGCCTCCCTCAGTCATCGCACGTGTCCTGTAGGTCCCCTTACACTGTGATGCCCAGTTGACTGTCACACATGCAAATACCTATTACATGCCCAGAAGTGTCAGGAGTGGCTAAAGGCTTTTTCTTTCTGTTCTTTGAGACAATTCTGAAGCATTTCTGCACAGCTCCTCAGAAAATGCCAGCAGGATCAAGCATAGAAACTACAATGGTGGGCTGCTCAGTGCTGTGCCCTTGAATAGCTGCACTCTTCAAGTCTCATTTCTTGTTCCCTAGCGCCACTTCTAAAAAAAGAAGTCTGTCTTGGGTTTACTCTCCAGAGGGAATCCAGGGTAAACCAAGGGCATCGTGTCACACTCTGAAAGTGGTAGCAGAATGTATCTAATGGGAGAATGATGTGTTTTTTTTGAGAAAACTCCTTAATGGACTTTATTAGTTTCCAAAAGCTGGTCCAGAAGGAAAGCCATCAGCAATGGGAAGTAACCAGCAATGTCGGGGGAGGAGGGGTACTTGAAGCCTATAGACCAGAAAAGGGGGAAGGAGACTGAAACAGGTGAGGGCATGGGCCCCCTAAACATGACAGAAGACGTGGGTCTAAGGAAAGAAATGGTCAGCAGGTGACTGTCCATGACAGATCGTGACCAAAAAGCCTCATGACCTTCAGTGTTTTTTCCAGAGTTGTCTATGCTGTGTGGCTCTCATGATTTCCCCAAATCCTCAGCAAAGAAGCTTAACCATAGTAACCTAAAGCAACTTTTATGGCAATCAGAGGAACAGAGTTAGAGGTTGTTCTGTACTCAGGGAAATGTCGAGAGGAGAAAAAGCTATAGCCTCCCCAAGCATTACCTGGAGAGCAAGTGGCAATAATAGAGCAGTTTTGGATTAGGCCCAGAATGAGAAATGATAGACAATGAATGGGACATCTAGGCACCTACCAGGAATCAGCAAAATCATCCAGGGATAGGTTTTCCTATAGTCAGTTATGTAAGAACTAGTTTCCTATAACTATATAGGTTTGAATTGTTTTATTTAGACATTAAAGATAAAGACAAAAGAACCTGGGAGTACTTGGGCAGCATACGCAAATATAGAGTTAAAGAAATGGGTAGAAAATATGCCATTCATACATTTTATATAAGAATGAATACTCTGAACATGTATTTGTTCCATAAACATTTGTTATATACCCATCATGTGCCAAGTACTAGTTTAGACACTGTGGGAGAAAAGCAGTGAACAAAACAGAAAAAAAAAATTAGTCCACTAGAGGGAAATATAAAAAATTAGTAAAAATATGAAGTATTGGACAATGAGTTCTATAAAGAAAATAAAAGAGGAAAGGGACATAGAAATGTTTGGGAAGTAGAGCAATGCAAAATGTTGGCACTATTTTTATGATTCTTGCAAAAGAGCAAGTTTTGTGGACTATGACAACCAAGGCCATGTATCTAGGCTTAATCAAACACTTATTTAATGAATGTCAAATGTTATTTGATTACTTGCTACAGGCAAGGTGCTGAGCTAGGCAACATGGTGAAGACAAAGATGAACAAGAAATGTTTTCAAGGATCTTGCAGGCTAACAAAGATGCTTAAGTATTTACAGTCTAGCAGCCTTTCTCCATCAGAGTCCCACAAGAGAATTAAGGCCTAATGCCTTTAGGACTTCACTTTAAGTAATGAATTACCCTCTCTCCTATGACATGGAGTGTTAGTGGTTATGAAACTAGTTACTCAAATCACTTTCTGTTTTCTATGGTAGAGATGAGGAATGTCAGTTTCTATGGTAGAGATGAGGAATGTCAGTTGGGAAAGGCAAAAAGGTATGAAGTTTTAAAAAAAAGATGCTTAACTTGTTTCTGTTTTATTTTTGCTGGCAGTTGTTTACTTTTGAAAACATTCAACCCACCTATATTGCTGACTCTTGTTATGGGATAAATATACTAAGAAACAGCAAGACAATTTGGCCTCTACAATTTGTTTGAACTAAATATTTACCTTGGAAGAATTATATTTACAACATTCATAAAAAGAGATATGACTGCCACCTTGTTATCTTCCTTGGAATTTTACTTGAGGCTTGAATGAGACTGAAACCACCTGGATACCACTAGAAGATACACCAAGAAACGTAAAGATGAAGGCCATTCTGTTCTTGAGCCTCTATTTTGATTGAGTCATTTGGTGTTGAGGCTTTGGCTGCTCCACCAGCCTGGAGATTTTCTTGTTGCTTAACGCTGGCAAATATGTTTGTGAAATTTACTTGAGAATGTTAAATAGATCTTACGAGCTTGTCCAATTGAATTATATTGTTCAGTTGTTCTGTACTGTTGTATTATCCCTGTCTAGTGTCTTTGGCTATTTCTCAGGAAGTGTGACCAACCTCACTTTCTCCTTTTAGCTGGAGTAGACTTCATTCCAAACCATTTTAGTACTCTCTAATGAAATAATGGGTTGAGGTAGCCTTCATCCATAGCTGCCAAAATCATTAGGTGAAAAGTTTATGGGAAATTTTATAACGGAGGGATCGGGAGGATGACCCCTAGGGAAGCCACTCACTGAATGAGTAACCAGATATTATGTATTTATGAATATGATACAATAGGAAAGACGCAGCAACTACTATGAATTCTTCTTGGCCAAAAAAATTTGAACCATAATCCAATCAAATTTATAGATCTAACTAGTATACCAGAAAAAGAAAAAAAAAAAAAATTAAATGACACTATGAGAAGGCAATAAACTAAAGTCATTCCTCAGAATAAAAATAACCAATTACTCAAAGTAAAGGTAGGGGAGGGAAGCTATTACAGAATAAAAGGAAGTTAACATAAATAACAATCAAATACAATCATGGTGTAGGTTCCACAGAGTTCTGTTTAAAGGGAGCAGTTCAGACACAGGAGTGGCAACAAATCTGTGCCTTACCAAACTAAGGCTTCTTAGCACCTTTTCTCCCCCAGAAGACATCTTATCTAGCTCTTTGTAGAATTATTCTGCTTCTTGTCTCATGATCTCTCTTAGCTAAAATTCTGATCATCATTGCGTGATTACTTAATCTTTGTTGTGGATATATGTACACAATGGAATACTATGCAGCCACCAAAAAAAACCTGAAATCGTGCCATTTGCAATGATGTGGATGAAACTAGAGGGTATTATGCTAAGCAAAATAAGTCAATCAGAGAAAGACAATTATCATATGATCTCACCAATACGAGGAATTTGAGAAACAAGACAGAGGATCATAGGAGAAGGGAGGGAAAAATGAAACAAGATGAAACCAGAGAGGGAGATAAACCATAAAAGACTTAAACTCAGGAAACAAACTGAGGGTTGCTGGAGGGGAGGGAGGTGGGAGGGATGGAGTGGCTGGGTGATAGACATTGGGGAAGGTATGTGCTATGGTGAGTGCTGTGAATTATGTAAGACTGATGACTCAAAGACATATACCCCTGAAATAAATAATACATTATATGTTAATAAAAAAAAAACAGCTTCTTGTGATGAATAAAATAAGCATGGACAATAGCAAACTTCATTGCTTCAAACTTGGGAGAAAATGCTGTAGAACTGGCCCAATAACACAGTTTCTAGGAAAACCCCAAAAATGTCTCAAAGCATTTTCAAACCTTGCTAACCAGATTAGGGCTTTGGAGATTTTAATACACAGCAGCCATACCCACATCCAAATTCATTCCAGCTCCGTGTTCAGAAGTCTAGCTTTGAGTTGGCATCAGAATCCTGACTTACCACCTAGCCTCATGCCCATGAAATACATGTTAAAGATTAGTAATTAGCCACTGGACTCTGAGTGGCAGCATTTTTACTTTCTGCATATGGATTTGATCATTCCCTACCAAACCTAAGAAACTTGAAATGTTAGTGGTATTTCACAAAAATTATACTCTTAAAAAAATTATATTCTTAGCCTGACTGTATTCACCCCACAATTTGTGCTAAGTTGTCTGAGACAGAAATGTATCAACGAAGAGTCTAATGCATAGCTTAGAATGATTGATTCAAGACTAAATCAGCAAAGCTAATTTCTTGCAATGCTAGTTACATATGGTTGCATTAATATTCCCTTCTCAGAAATCCAGCTGAGAATCATTATTTAATGAAAGGCTTACAAATTGCATCCTATTTAATGGCTTCCATTGAAAATTCCTTTGTAGAAATGCAAAAAACATGTAAGTGACCATGTAAATTGTATGCTGCAGTTGCAATGAGCTGGGGTATTTTATTTATGCATACATGAAATATATACGTATGTATGTATGCATATAATACATATACAGGCATATATTACAGACACATCAATACATATATAAAAATGGCACAAATATTTAATAATATGCAAAATATATTATATGATACATACATAAAATATATATAATATATAAAAGTATGTATCAAGATATTCTCATCCATAATCTCTAAATTCACAAGTTTAAGCAATAGATTGTCAAAGATTTGCTGCAATTTGAGTTTTTATATCAAATTGTGTTAGATTTGAATAATGCCTACACCGTTCATTAAATGTATGTCCTTAACCAATTTTATTCCCTAATATTCAGTTTCCTCATCTTTAAAATAACAATAATAACATCTACTCCCCAGGGTGTGGTTATAAAGGTGAAAAAAATTCAGGAAAAATATTTAACACGCTCTCTCATACAGACCAAGTACTCAATAAGCATTAGCTCTGTTTCTAATGTAAAGATAACAACAGGAGGAATCACAATTCATTACTTTGGATAATCTATGGATTTTTAGCTGCTGAAGAGTTGAACCTAAGTGGGAAGATGAACCAAAGATCTGTGGATAGTCCAGAGACACACTGTAAAAGGAAGAAAGTTTATAAAGGAATTCACATTTAACTAATAATTATTGGAGTTTTCCTTTCAGATTAAGATAAGCCACCTGATTCCTATATAGTATGTATTATATACTATATATAATATATAGTATATATATTATGTATAATATATAGCATATTATCATATATGATTCTTATATGCAATTGCGTGTCTGTGTATATGTGTGTGTGTATATATATATACACACACACATATTTCCTTTACCACTTTGTTAACTAAAACTAAATATTTAGCCAACTAAATAGCAAGTTTTCAGGTAAAACATTATGACTTGCCTAACTCCAGATTTGCCTTACTTGAAAGATTTACAGAAATTATAGAAACATTATTCAGGGCCTCCCCAACTCACGTCTATTGACTTGGCTCTTTTCTCATTAGGAAACAGACACAAGGAATTTTACACAAGCAGAATCATGAATTAACTAGCTGGAAGTAATTTTTCAAAGTAGCCACAGAAAAAGATAGTCAAAGATTAAGTCAATAAATCCCTCTGGACAGGACGCCAAGAGGAAAGACCCCATGCAAAGACCCCTTTCAGTCAAGAAAGGAATCACCAATTTCTAAGATTCTAAATGAAGCCATGGTCAGAGAAATTCCAAGTAGTGCAATCCTTATTAATGTGAAAACTGTGGCTATCTTGACACCTGGTTACTTCATTAATTATTTTTACTCAAAGCAGATTTTTTTAAGAAGAGAGTTAAATGAATTTTCATTGAATTAATTTTTGTTTTGCCTAAATATTCTTAGTAATTTTAAAAGCCATTTAACATTAATAAATTCATAGTTTCATCTATTTTGTAGAATAGAATGTTTCACCAAGTGTTGTATCACTTACTCCCCACAACAGACTTCCAGCTGCATATTGCTGACCTCATCTTAAACTTGAAAGTGAGGCTGAGAGGTCACAAGACTAACGCAAATTTTCATAAGTAGCAGCTCTAGAGATACCCCTACCCCAAAATCTCATCTGTGTAGAATTGTTAAGTGTTGTGAGCATGCATTCTTCGTATATTAGGTATTTTAAAATCATATGTGGGTCAATGTCAGGCTTGCTGTCTTTAAAAAGGAAAAAAAAAAAGAGTGGTTTACAATATTCTAAATCTAGGGGTAAGAATGAATTCCCATTGAAAAACCACTACTGATTCTAACACATGCTTAATGGACCTGAAATGAGCTAAATCCAGGGAAGAAGCCATGAGCTCTCCATTCAAACCAGGAGTCAGTGTCCATCTCTGCTGTCAGAAATTTGAAAAATACACACACTTTCCATGTGTTTTATCAATAGCTACCTCAATATTTCTAAACTATCTGTCATTACAGTGCCGAGGTAATTAGGCAGGGGTGCTCAGGCACTGTATTATTTCAACATAATTTCCATGGAGCAAAGTTAGCTTGTAACATTTGTCATTATTTTGAAGGGCTTCTTATCACTTAAATAACTAGAAGAAAAATTACAATTTCCTCTAAATTCATTTTTAGTTACCTTCACAAATAATGTTTGGCCACAGTCATCATATTGAACATTGGCAATGTGTCAACTAAATCTTTGGCGATTATTTCAGTGTAATTGATGGTCCTAGTTAATTTGCCAGATGCTATTCTGAGAACTCTTTTTCCCAAGTATTTTTTTAAATGTTGGAAATCACTTCCAAATATATTTATTCTATTATCTCTCTTTTTCAAAGAAACCAATTGATGCTGTATTATCTTTGATGTATTATGTCTGATATACATGAAGAGAAAAAAGACTCTTGGGTGATCTTGAACCATTGTGATTAGGTCTTTTGGTCGAACTTTTTGCATAGCCACTAGAAAAGGAAATATGTACAATAATTTCAGGATGTTTAGAGTAGGGGTTGGAAATCTATAAATCTACATCACCAAATGGTTTTATAAGTAAAACTGTTCTCAGCCATGCCATGCTCAGGCATTTACATACTGTCCATAGCCATTTTCATCCTATAATGGCAGAGTCAAGTGTTGTGACAAGGACTATATGGTACACAAAGCTTAAATATTTACTAAATATCCCTTTAAAGAAAAAGTTCGCAGACTCCAGCTTTAGGAGTAACTTTGGTTTCTGGCAATAGTTTAAAAGAATCAAAAAAAGAAAAAAAAGTTTGCCTTAGCTGGCCTTCTTTTAGCCAGAAATCCAATATTTCCTCACATCTCAGGGCTCATAACTGATGGTCATAGTGATATCCTTGAGGCACCAAAAAGCCTTGAAGTACCTTTTGAATCAGCAAAGATTAAATCTCACTCACTGTGGTCTCTGCCTAGATTCATAGTCTTAAAATTGTTAGAGAATTTCAACATCATCTTTCAAAAGCAGCAGAAACCTCTTCTACTACATGCTTTACATGTGGTCTTTTAGTCTCTACTTTATAGACCCAATGAGAGGGAGCACACAACTTCCCATGATACTATTTTGTGGCACTTCAGACTCATTATTCTTGCTACGTGATTTTCACCTCACGCTGAGTTATTTTCTATTTTCTTCCCACTTGCTTGCCCTATTCTAATATTTCGCCTGTTAGTAAATTATAAATGATATATCTGTAACTTTTTATTAACCAGAATACTAATTAAACAGAGCACTCCATCCTTCTTCTCTGCCTTATCATAGAGGATAAAGGAGGTTCTGAGTAACAGGTGCCTATTTGGGACTCAGACCTGTGTTTAACTTCTGTTTTTAAACAGGCTACGGGAAAAATGAGGAAGTTCCAGAGCACTCCAAGCTGGGGGAAGCACTGGGAGCATTTTTGGAACTAAAAATCATCCCGTATTTAAGACTTCTTTAAAGAAGCTAACGGTGCCTCATATTTGTCATAAATATTCCAGAACAAGAATTTATCTATCTAGTTTCCTATGTGCCACTATGCAGAAATAGATTAGAGCTTGATTTTAGCTCATGAAGATCCCCAGCAAGTAAACAGTGTAAACACTAGACATTCTAAATGCAGACAAAGGAATATTTCAAGAAGGACATTCACCTTTTCAATCCAGAAAAATAAATTATGCAAATTGCTAACCCAGCAAGGGCCAGATTATGAGTGTCTGTCTCTTTTGTTCAGAATCACTGTGTTTTGAGAATTCTAACCATGTCTGTAGTATCCAGTTTTAATATGGCAATTCTCTTCTAGCTTCTTCGGTTTAAGGCAACATATTGAATCTCTTGGGAGAAACTCATCCTGTATCTGCTCGATTGAAAACATGAGGGTGCACATTCTGAGCTACATATGCTCAGGTCCAAGTTTCCAAGGAAACAAGGGACTGCTCGTTTATCTGCAAAAATGAACTGATGAATCACTTTCAGCCTGTTACAAACCTTGATTCCAAATCAAATTCCAGTGCAGAGTCTGAAAAATGTCAATGTCTTGTCATTTCTGCCTGGCAAGCCCCGGATCTCTAGAAGCTGGCAGCTGGGCAGGCATTAGTTGAGTTATATCACTACTGTTTCCCTCTGAACTTTTGGTGAAATACTGTCAGTGATAGCCATCTCCACACTGCATCTATGTGTGAATGGCCTTCACGTGTTTCTATCAGTAAAACCGGAAGCTATGTACATTTGGGACGTCCCAGACCAGCCATATGGAAAGGAGTACTCTGGTCCTCTCAGCTCTGTCAGATAGGTCTGCCAGTAGTCAGGTCCACACACTAGACCAAGCAAAGGCCACAGGACATCCTACCTCCAAACTTTCAATAGCATTCAAGTCCTAGTGATTGATAAGCATTTCTGAAATTCTTGACTATGAAACTTCCTGACCATTCTTTAACATTTACTGGTCCAACTACTTTAAATGTGTTACTTTGTTTAATAATCACAACAAACCTTGAGGTAGATACCATTATTTTCTCCATTCTCTAGAAACTGAGGTACAGATAGCTTAAGTGGTTTCTCCCAAGGTCACATAGTTTGTGAATGATAAAACTGGGATTTGTACCCAACCTGTGTCTCCTCAAATTGATACCCTTAACACTTGATTCCATCTTGTAGAACACTGACCATTGTGTTTTTCTCTAAATTTCAAATGAGTGGGCCCACTCATTTCTTCATTCATTCGTTTATTCAGCAAATATATACCAGACACCTACACTAGGCCCTGTGGCTACAGTAACAAATGCAAGAGACAAAGTCTCTCATGGAGCGCACACTTTGGGGAAGAGACATATAAAAACAAGTAAGCAAATACAAACAAGACAGAAACTGTAATAAGATGGCAACAAAGGAAATCAATACTGTGGTTTAGGATGATGACACTGGAAAAGATCATGGTATATTGAGGATACAGAAGGGGACAAGATAAAACAGAAGTAGAGATGTCCTAGATCATCCTGGACCTAAGAAGGGAAATTGATTTTTATTTTAGGTGCAGTGGTAAGTTATTGAAGAGTTTTAATCATATTTGAGTTAGAAGTGTCCTATGTTCCTATTGCAAAGAAACTACACAGGTAGGTATGAAACACACCTGTGCATCAGAGGTAGAAAAATGCTTTCAACTCCCAGCTCCAATTCTGTTTTTCTATAATGTCTTTAATTAAATATCCTGAACACATTTCAATATTCTTAAAAGACTAAAATTGGTTTTCCTATTATTTACTTACTTTTGGTTAAGGAGAAAGTACATTGAATAAGAAAGTATGCTAACATGCAGGAGTGTAGCGACACAAGAGGCAGGAAAAAGCAATTTAAAAGGACCGGTTGAATGAGCACCAGCCTAAAGTGAGTATCCATGAGTAGACAAAGTATGGGCCCTTCAAACTATCATCGCACTTGGACCCTCCCAAAGAACCCAACCCCTCTGTATGGATAATCCCTAGTACCCAGGCTCCATGGGATAAGGCTTTGCTTTGGTTCACGTCTATATGCCTGTGCCTGACACAGTATTTTATTTAGTGTAGGTTCACCGTAATATTTATGGAAGGAACGAATGGAGAGAGGAAGAAGAGAGACAAGGAAAAAGAGAGAGAGGTAGGAAAGAAGGAAGGTAAGAAGGAACTGGCACTCTTGGCTACCGGCTGACATCTTTACTTCTTGGTTTTGCATCTTCTTGGCTGTTTCTTTATTCTCAGCACTCCCTAACCCATCTTCCTGGGATTTAAAAAAAAAAAAAAAAAAAAAAAATCCAGCGTGACACTTCCAAAAGATTAATATTTTCATTTCAACATTTCTGAAAGTATTTCAATGAAATTGCTTTCAAATGGTTTATTTTATATTAGATCATTGAGAGATAGATTAATGTCATAAACGTAGGTACTAGCAAGCAATATTTTTGTCTCCTATGTGCATATACGGTATATTTCATAACCTCTGATAACTTAAAGTCACTAATTTAAGTCAAATTAGGGAAAGGGCAGTATAATAATTGCTATATTTCTGCTCCTTCTTGATAACAAATGAGGCTTTTTTCCCTCCACCAGTTTATAATAGTGTGCTTTTTCTTTGGCTAAGATATAATAGCACTGCTCTACACGAACAAAAATATTTTTACTGGCTATGTTATTACTGAGAAATGCATTGGGAAAATGTAAAAATATTTCACCTTTATGTTGAAGAAAATAAACACAGTGGATTAAATAAAATTTTCACAGCTGTTGACACGTGCCATATGTAACACTTGGTAAACGTCAAAGAGGCTTTGGCTCCTTCTGAGAATCAGAAACTAGAATTGGAGGGGACCTTGGATATTTACTGATCCACTACCCCCACCCACCTCAGCACAAAGGGAAAATGAGACCTAAAAATGTTGATGGACAATCCAAAGTTTACGTAATTAATTGAAGAACCAGGACTGGAAGACTGCTATCCAAGATCCAACCCAATGTTGATCCCATGACAAAATCCACCCCCCCACACACACACACAATGCCTCAGTGCACACTATTGGAAATCAGCATTAGGAACAAGGAGCCATGACCCTGAAATCAGGCCAACTGAACTTCAAGTCCTGACTCAGATTCTGACTACATCTTTGAGCCGGCCCAGCATATTTTAACCTATGCAAGCCTGAGATTTTTCCATTAAAAAAAAGGAGATTTAATAGTGCCAACCTCAAACATTTGGTGAAATAGTTAAAGTACTAGTACATTGTAAGTGCTAAATAAATCTCATCTATTGTTACTAATATTATTAGCATAATTATTAAGTATTATTATTCAAACATGTTACACATGAAACCCTCAGTTCTGATAACTTTTGATTGTATTCATTCACTAAAATGGGAATTCTAAGTTTTTATATACATACATAAAACTCTGCTCAGAAAGCTTCTAAATGGGGCATCTGGGTGGCTCAGTTGGTTAACTGACTGCTTTTAGTTCAGGTCATGATCTCCAGAACCCGGAGCCTATTTCCTCCCTCTGCCTGTGCCCCACCCCACTACCACCCCTCTTTCCTTGTGCTCTCCCTTGCTAAATAAATAAATAAAACCTTAAAAAAAAAAAAAAGCTTCTAAGTTAATCGTCTGACTCTAATGATCCAAATAGTAAACATGCTTCTTGACAATCCCACAAATTCAAATAGATTCAAAAAGATGTTACTAAGGCAGTACATGCAAAAAATGAACAGGAGCTGGACCTTGCCCTCAGAAAACTAAGTGTCTAGTGGAGCAAAAAAAATATAAAGAGTAACAGATGTATATGGTATAAAAGATGTGACAAACAGGGGCTTTGGGAACAGAGCAGGAAGAAGGAATTCAGGCCAAGAAAGAAAGAAAATCGTCGAGGAAGAAACAGCATTTGGTCTAAGCCTTGAAAGGATGTGGAAATTAGAGGGAATATTGTGGTCAAAGAATCAAGCTGCAGGTCTGCTCTGTTCCAGGCATCTCTAAGCTGTGTTTCCCAGCATATACAAAAGCCTATGTTCCTCAGAAACAGGATTTGGCAAATGCTGAAGAGTACAAGGACTGAGTCACAGTGTGTGGGGGAGGTAGGATTGGAGATGAGTAAAAATGAGGCTGTAAAAGTGGGCTTGAGCCCGAAGAGCAGCACGGTGAAACATATGAACCTTGGCATGAGAGACCATTACGCATCCCAGCTCTCCCTCTCAGAGTCATATGGGTTTGGCAGATTGCTTAACCTCTCTGCGCTTCAGTTTCCTCATTGATAACGTTGGAGCAATAATAATGCCTACCTCATAGGATGCTTGTGACAGTTACATGAGTTACTACCTACGAAGTATCTAGACTAGTGTATGAAATAGAGTTTGGTCATTGTTAGATCATTGTCACTGTCGTTATCACCACCACCACCATCATCATCATTAAAACGGGATAGTTAAAGATTTTTTTTAATTTATTTGACAGACAGAGATCACAAGTAGGCAGAGAGGCAGGTGGTGGGGTGGGGGGAAGCAGGTTCTCTGCTGAGCAGAGAGCCCGATGTGGGACTCGATCCCAGGACCCGGATCATGACCTGAGCCGAAGGCAGAGGCTTTCACCCACTGAGCCACCCAGGTGCCCCAAAACAGGGGATATTTAGATACAATTTTGGAGATTGAAGATCTATAAATAATCATATAAAGATGCATCCTGGTTGAAGAACTACTTTAGAAAATGACTCTGGTAAACTGCATACACTTAGTGATTTCATGTAACAACTGTATATGACTCTTAATTATCACTAGAAATAAGGAAAATCTGGGTTTCAAAAAAGAAAGATCAATTTTCCTGGTAAACTGAGGAGCTATATCACAGTCCAATACAAATTTTGTTCACACTGTTTGTTTGGGTTTTTTTTAACTATATAAGCAGCAGATAAATGCATTTTGGTTATAAAAATACAACCACTATAGGAGTAAATAAACAGGGAAATTTCCTTCTAATCCCCAGTCTCACAACTACCAGGATCACCCCTAAGAGTGACTTCTGGCTTTAAGGACTTAGACTGGGATTCCAACTTTGTTTCTATACACTTACAAGTACACATGACCTTTAAAATTCTTAAAACTGTACATTTTTCAATTTTCCTTAATTAAACACTATGTTTAAAGATCTCTACATGTAGTATAATAGATCTATCTTATCCCTTTCAGATGCTGCACAGTATTCCAAATATTCCTATTTCTTCTCTTACTTCATTAATCATTCTGTTCATGAACATTCAGGTTACTTCCTGTTTTGTCCTTTTATAAATAAGGTTACATTGGGCTATCTACATTTATTATTGTGCACATACATGCTTAAATATCTCTGTGGGACAGATACTCATAAGGGAAATTGCTGATTCGAAGTACATATTCTTAAATTTTGAGAGATTCTATTATATGGGTCTCTGAAAAGTTGGTACCCATGTACATAACTATCAAAAATGAGAGTTCTTTCATAACTCAAGTTTTAAAAGTAATAATCAAGTTTCTATATATTACATATAATAATCAAATCCATGACTAATGGCATAATTGATACATTATTCCAGTTCAGTGACTCTTAAATTTTTTGGAGTCACACATCTCTTTCCAGATCTGATAAAAGTTATGGATTTGCTCCAAAGAAAAGAGTGTGCAAACACAGATATATTGAACTTTTATATTTTAGTGGATGCTTCATAATCTCCAGAAGTTCAACCCAAGATTAAGGACCTCTATTCTGGATAAATCAAAAGTTATGCATCTGTGGGTGTGATGAGTGAGCACTAGCACCCATCCAGCTTGGAATCTATGTACACCTTGCTGAGGACCTTTCTTTAGATCCTCTTGATTTGCCTAAAATAGGTGGCAGGACACTGGGTAAAAGAGTTGTCCTTTTACTGTACCTCCATCTGACAAGGAAAAATCTTCACGTTCATCTTAGTCAAGTGGTTTTGTTCTTCAGCCTTCAGTGAGCATGTGATTTGTATCTGTGCATGTATGTGTGCATCTGCTCACGTACAGGTGCTCACGTCCATTCTTTGCAGCAAACAGGCTGGAAACAGGCTGAATGGATTCAAACTCCTGATTCTGACACTAACTAGCTGTGTGACCTTGGAGAAATCATTTAACCATACAGGCCACCACTAGCCAATAGAAATCACTGTGATGACTGAAATGTTCTATAACTTGTGCTGTCCCATACATTCGTCTCTAGCCATATGTGACCACTGATCACTTTAAATGTTACTACCATTATTGAGGAATAAAACTATTAGACAGTACAAATCTCATGCCTTTGTTTTCTTGTCTGCCAAATAGGGAAAATAATGGTTTCTACCATGTAGGAATATTGTGAGGAATAAATAAATATATGAAGTACTTAGGGCAGATAGCAAGTGCTACGTAAGTTACTTTGCAGTTACTATGATTGAGTACCAATTACATGTAAAGTGCCATCTTAACGTTATTGGGAGGAAAACAGGTATGTGGCTCTCACGACTTCAAGAAATTTAATATCTCACTGAAAAGACAACATGTTCGTGCATGCAAGTGAAGGCAGGGCATGGGGAGAGAGACACTAACACAAATGTTAAGTGATATTTCAAGTCAAATACCTGTGCAATGTGTGCCAAAATTAAAGAAGTAAGAGATAATAAACTGAATCCCTGTGTGGAAGCATTGTGAATTGAACTAGTGAAATGAGCTTTGAGCAATATATAGCAGTTTCAGTCGGAAAGTGAGGAACAAAGTTTCAAAAACTAAAGCTGGGGGGGGCGGATATGATAAAGGGTCATCAGAAGATGCAGAGTGGGCCTGTATGGCAGGAAGATTAATGGAGACATCTAATGAGCATTAATACTGGGTGGTACAGTTGGAGTCCAATGACCAGAGGTCTTCTGATGGCAGAGTAAAGAGATTAAAGTTCATTCATCAGACAAAAGGAAAGCATTTGAAGATTTGAGGGTAAGCATGGTAGAAGCTTCTGGACTCGACAAGCAGGAGATAGGAGAGGCAGACTTACAGACAACTAGAAGACGTGTCAGAGAAGCAGGGTCAGGCAACAGGAGGGCCAGGGGCTGGCAAATGGTGTTTGCTTGTTGTGAGGATCACCCCCAAATTTCTTCCCTACAGTCTTTCCTCATTCCTCCTGTCAGATATAAAACTCTTCCTACCAACCTTGTCCTCAATCATCCTTCAAACCCCTCCAGAGGCCTTGCTCTACTCTTTTATCTCTGCCCTCAGGGATAGATCATTTTTATGTTTTTTATTCCTGCTGTTGTTCTGTTGTTCTTATTATCAAAATAATAAGTACTCACTATAGAAAATCTTTGAAGTACCGAAAATGTTAAAAATGCAGAAAATATACATATTCCCACCACCAACACCAATTACATTTTCAGTCTGATCTTTCCATAATTTACAAAATTCTTCTTGCATTTCTAACGTATTTTTCCCCCAAAATGCTGGACCAGGACTGTGCCTTTCACAACATGCCCCAAATGGTACCTTTCAACTGACACAAGTTTATTAAGTGTTGCTTTAATGAACAAAGAATAAATGGAAAGTTAATGGGAATTTTATATGCCCCACAACTTTCTTAAAAGTATGACAATTCTACTCTATGATGAATCACTCTGAGAAATATATACCTATTGCAAACACTTTATAATTTCTTCCCTAATATCTAAATTATACCAAAACTTTGGCAAATAAATACATAAAGGTAGGTGAGTAAGGATACCCACACCCTTTTATTCATACTTTACTCATGCCCATTAATCAAGCCAGGGTCAAAGTGACTTACAGGATACCCAAGTATTGACAAACATACACTCTCTGTAGATAGTTCTAGAGGCTCTGTAGAGTTTGACTGTTGATGGCTATTAAAAATCACCCAATTAGACAAGTCCACCAAAACAAGGAAGATCATTTATAGGTCTATAGCTATATATGGCACTAAACTCAAGCCTAAGATGCTGCCTGTTGCATTCAAGTTAAAAATACTAGAGGATTAGGTCTTCCATTCTTGGTCACAAATTCAAGGTTACAAGTTTGGTTCTGCCCATGGGTTTCTGTCACCCCATAAAACTGGAATGGATTTGGAAGCACTTTGCCCTATCAGAGATTTCAATCAGCAGACCTACCTACACCTGCAATAATTTTGTGATGACTCTCAAGAGGGCAGCTAATAAACAAGATAAAATCTTCCTTTTATAACATTTAATGGGTAATATAGTTGAAACATGGTGTTGCATATTAATAAAACAGTCACTTCACTCATTATACAGATATACCAGATTGTCACAGCAAACATTAAATATGATAAAATCAACAAACTGAAGGATTTTAATCATTTTTTTTTTGCAGTGAGCTTCATCGTATGTGATTTAAAAAAAAAAAATTTTTGACTAGCTTTTGAATAGGCAGAAGAACACAGTTTATGTTCCTAATTCAAACAAGAGAGGTAACATGACTGAATTTAGTGCATTATCATATTATTATATGGGATCACATATATATATCACAAGTCATATATATGTATTTATATCTTATATGTATACACACACACACACATATATGTACAAAATTGTAGAATATATTTAACTTACTTAGATTGGCCTTATTCCATTTAAAGAGGTTCTGTCACTTTTACATTGTAATTCTATTTTCATTTCTGACATTTTGTAGATTCTCTTTCTTCTACTTTCAGCTTATTGAACCTATAGTGATTCCCTATTTCTCTGTGTTCAACCCTTTATAACATTTTTCTGAATCATTTTTAAGGCTCCTACATAACCTAACTACAACACTGCTTCTAAGCAGATTTTTTGTTTTTCCCAAATTACAAACTGCTCCAGTCAAGGCTCTCTTACCTTCCACCTTTCTGGCCTCTTTAGGACATAGGAACTTTCTATTGTCAAAACTTCCATTTCCCATAGACACATTTTCACCCAGTTAATTGTTTCGTAGGCTTTCATTTTCCTGTTTCATTTTGTTTGTTTGTTTGTTTGTGTGGTTTTTTTTTTTTTTTTTTAAGATTTTATTTATTTGACAGAGAGAGACAGCGAGACAGGAGCAAAAGCAGGGGGAGTGGGAGAGGGAGAAGCAGTCTTCCACCATGCAGGGAGCCCAATGCAGAGCTAGATCACAGGACCCTAGGACTATGACCCGAGCCGAAGGCAGATGCCTAATGACTGAACCACCCAGGAGCCCCTTGTTTTGCCTTTTTAGAGATATAATTCACACACCATACAATTTGGTGGTTTTTACTATATTCACAAAAATTATACAACCATCGTCACTATCAATTCCAGGACATTTTTATCATTCCATAAAGAATCGCCATACTTAAGAATAGTCACTCCTCAATCTGTCCTCTTCCTAGTCTCTGAAAAACTACTCTACTTTCTGCCACTAGGAATTTGCCTATTTGGGAGACTTAATATGGATGCAATCATATAATATGTCACCTTTTGTGTCTGGCTTCTTTTACTTAGCATGTTTTCAAGGTTCACCCATGTTATGGCATAAATCAGTATTTCAGTCTTTTATGGCTGAATAATATTCCACTGTACAGAAATACCACATTTTGTTTATCCATTCATCAGATGATAGACATTTGAGTTGTTCCCATTTTTTGATTATTATGAATAATGCTATCAACATTCACAAAGAAGATACTGTATGAACATATGTTTCAATTCTTTCTGGCATATACATAGGAGTAGAATTGAAGAATTACAGGTAACTTAAACATAGTTACTTTCTAAGGAAATATCAAACTGCTTTCCAAAGCGGCTGAACTACTTTATATTCCCACCAGCAATGCATGAAGCTTCCAATTTCTCTACATACTTGCCAAAATACATTAATGTTTATCTTTCTGCTTATAGCTATCCTAGTGGGTAAAAGTAGTAGTTCATTGTGGTTTTGATTTTTCATTACCCTAATGACTAATCACACTGAGTATCTTTGGATATACTTATTTAAACATTTACATAACATCTTTGGGAAAATGTCCATTCAATATTTTGCTCATTTTTAAATTGGGTTATCTTTCTTCTTATTGTTCAGCTATAAGAGTTCTTAAGTTTTCAGTATACTGAACTCTTATCAGATATATGTTTAAGAAATATTTTCCCCCATTCTGTGGGTTGTTTCTCGCTTTCTTGATACTGCCTTTTGAAAAGTTTTTAATTTGATGATGTGCAATTTATCTACTTTTTTCTTTGGTTGCTTATGCTTTTGGTATTTTATCTAAGAAACAGTGGCCCAATCCAGGGTAATAAACATTTACACCTATATTTTTCTAAGAATTTCATAGTTTTAGCTGTTAAATTAGGGCTTTGGTTATTTTGAACTAATTCTTATACATGGTGTGAGGCTGCGGTCCAACTTCATTCCTTTGTATGTGAACCCAGTTGTCCTATTACAATTTGTTAAAACAAAACGTAACAAAACAAACAAACAAAAAAACTATTTTTCCCTCATTGAACTGTTTTGTCATTCTTGTAGAAAATCAATTGACCATAAATGTTTATTTATGCACTCTTAGTTCTGTTTCACCGATCTACTTGTTTATTCTTATCACACAGCCTTGATAATTATAAGATTTGTAGTATGTTTTTAAATTGTGAATATTAGTCCTCCAACTTTGGCTCTTTTAACCCCATCTTTGGCTATTTCATTCTAAACTGTGAGTTTAAGTCTTCCAACAAAATTTTTTTGGCTATTCTGGATCTTTTATATTTCCATATAAATTTTGGGATCAGTTCATCAGTTTCTTCAAAAATGACAATTGGGATGTTGATAGGGATTGTGTCTATAGATCATTTTGAAGATTATTGTCATCTTATTAAGTCTTATAATCCATGAAACAGGGATGTATTCCCATTTATTTAGGTCCTTTTAAATTTCTTTCAGCAATTTTTGTAGTTTTTAATATATAAGTCTTATATTCCTTTTTTTAAGGATTTTTAAAAATTTATTTATTTGAGAGAGATCACAAGCAGGCAGAGAGGCAGTCGGGGTGGGGGGGAAGCAGGCTCCCACTGAGCAGAGAGCCCGATGCAGGGCTCAATCTCAGGACCCTGAGCCAAAGGCAGAGGCTTTAACACACTGAGCCACCCTGGTTCCCCTATATTCCTTTTTTTTAAAAAATTATCATGAACTTTACTTTTGAATCTATAATTCAGGTTTAAGCTTTTCCATGGCAAGAACCATGATCTTCTATTCCTTCTAAATCCACTGCACAATCTTTAGTTCTTACATTGATTTTTTTTTTTAAATTCAGGATAAATACATTCCATCAAAATAAACAGCTTCTTTCTAAAATATGGCATTCCATACCTAACTTTATATGCTTTCCTATTTTCATGTCTTTGCTTACTCTTCTTCCTATTTAAAATGACTCATTTCTTCATCTTTTCTAACCATCTTTCTAGTTCCATATCTTAACCTATTACTTCCAAATTAAAATTGTTCAAATTGTGTCTATTGCATGAATCTGAATGATATTCTAATGTCTAGATCATACATCAGTAAATCAGTTCTTTTTTAAAATTTTAACTTTTATTTTACTTTATGTACGGTTATTAAAAAATAGGTAAAAGATTGTTAATTATAATTTTAAAGTTGCTTCCCCTTCCCCACAAGAACACATCTATTATACATATTTGGCAAATAGCTTAGAGCAGGGCTTGGCAGATTTTCTTTTTCTATAAAGGACCAGGTAGCAAATATTTTAGCCTTTGTGGACTATATTATCTCTTTTGTCTCCACTCAACTCTGTCATTGTAACTGTACTCTAATCTGTCAAGTAGACAGTATGTAATTGAATGTCTGTAGCTTTGGCCCAAGAAAACTTTTTTACAAAACATATGACAGGCCAGATTTCACTCTGGGGCTGTACTTTGTCAACCTCTGGGTTAAACCATGAAGAACTCTGCCCCAGCACATTACTGACTTGTATTAGGCCTTTTATTTAACTGCATTATTGATATATTATCTCCCCACTACAGAGTAATGAGAATTATAAACCCTGTCATGGAAAAGATGTTCAAGTCAAATTTCTAGTAGGTTTTGTTTTGTTTTGTTGGAAATAGGATAGGAATGTTACAGAACACAACAGAAAATAAAAATGCTTAAGTTGCTTATTAGACCAAATATATTCCATTTGGGATATGAACCAGGAACACAAAAAGTAAGAATGAGAGCTCTTAGCTCTGTTTTCCATTTGGCAGAACAACACAAATGACTCAGCCAGTATACCAGCAATGTTGCAGCATGCTTTACTAAGGTCATTTCCCTTCATTGGAAAGAAAGATTAATACCAAGAACTCATTTTAACATCAATTTTTATAAATTAATATAAAAATTATTCTAAGATGTTGTGATATTTTATTTTGTTCTGTGTTTTTTTAAAGGCTGGTTTTTTTGTTCATAAATTTTCTTTTTCAAAATGGCACTTTCCATGTCCCCAAGCAATGGATGGCAGATAAGTTTTCACCAGCTCACAGAGGATTTAGTTGCTAAGGGTAGACATCCAAACTGATTCCAGCAGGAATATAACACTGGAGAGGAAATCTTCAGGATGACTGGCACACCCTAAACCAATAATCCCAACAAATAAATGCTTTATAGGGAACTCAACAAGACTCTGGCCTCAAAAGCAAATCTATGTCATTTCATGTCCCTGCACTAGCATAAGGCAATAAGCACCCTATGCATGTTTGGTAAACTAGACCAAACCCCAGTTTTTACATTTAGTATGTCAACATATACTGAAGTTCTCCTAAGTAAAAAACTCTTTTCAAGGCCTGGTGAAAGAATAAAAAGGAAATGCCTTTATCCAAAGGAAATTATAATCAAAGGGTACAGAAGAGAACAACACAGGAAAACACTTCATACTAGTAAGTAAATGCATTGGCTTTCCTAACAATAATTACAAATTCTGAATGATTATTTTGTAGATTTTAAGGCACTGATGCATACAGTTCTTTATGTTTCCAAGAAACTATGAAAAAAGTCTGATATTCCTGAATCCATGGAACCGTTAATTCCAGAGCTAGGATAAGAAATTGCATGGTTTTTCTTTCTTTGTCTTTGCTTCGTGTGTGTGTGTGTGTGTGTGTGTGTGTGTGTGTGTGTGTGGTTGGCCCTTGGTCAACTGTTACAAATTCTGCTTGTTTAAATAGTCAAGACTTACTTTACCCACTTAAACAAATGCTCTCTAATTTTATGTGTTCTAGTTCAAATAATTATAATATTCCTTGAGACAAATGTTTAGATTCAGGAATGGGAGGTATATGGAAGAAGTTACAGAAATGTTTTCAGACTATCTCCTAAATGAGGCACCTGGCTTCCTGCTCCAAAAGCCCTCCATTCTCCATCTAATTAAATCACCTGGCATGTACCTACTATCACAAATTCATTCTTGACTATGAGATGGGCTTTGTTTCTCTACAGAATAAATTTGAACCTAGATCCTAAGCAATAAATCATCAAATTTATTGTCTCTGTTTCTCTCTGCCTTCAAATTTCTCTTTCTATAATACAGGTCTTAGATAATTTGAACAATGTCTCCCTACACTGACTCCAACAAGTAGTATATCATAGTCATTTTAAACATGAATTCAGGAGCCAGATCAGCTGAGTTTGAATTCTGGTACCCGCACTTACTATCTAACTGGCCAAGTTTCTTGACCTCTCTGAGCCTCAGATTCATCTTTAAAATGAAAATAATAATAATGCCAACCTCACAGAGGTAGGTGAGAATTAAATAAGTTACTATATATAAAGTGCTTCAAATAGTACCTGGCACAGAATAAATCCTCTCTATATATTTGTTATTATTAGCAATTCCATATTTGCTTGCTAGCCATGTTTTATGAAGACTTCATCAAATTTTTTAAAGATTTTATTTATTTATTCATGAGAGACACAGAGAGAGAGAGAGGCAGAGGCAGAGGCAGAAGCACAGGGAGCCTCACGTGGGACTCGACCCCAGAACCCTGTGATCAGACCTGAGTCGAAAGCAGATGCTTAACCAGAGACACCCAGTCGCCTGACTTCGTCAAATTTTTTAGATCTATCAGAAACAAGTTCATCCCCATTACCTACATCAAGAATGACAGGCATATTTAAGTTCCCACTAAGAAAAAAGGGCATTCAAATTTTCATAAAATGATTGAAACTTGAATATACGACTTCTGTTCTTAAATATAACCATTCACAACACCTTCCATTTTCTGTTTCCCCTTCAGGTCCACACAGATGTCGCATATATTTTAAGATTTAATTTTAACTTCCTTAAAATATAATTGTCAGGGATACAACTGAGGAAGACTGTTGGGCACACTCATAATTCTCCTTCAAGTATTTTATCACATTAACATTTTTTTTCTTTTTATTTCTGGGAAGACCTTACATGGATATCGACTTTGGAAAATTGAGTCCATCTCTGTGGTTTTCCATTTCTGTTAGCTCAGTTTACATAGCAGTTTTTGTTAGTGACTATCTCCTTCCTTAATTTTTCTACTTAACACTCACTGTGTACTAGGAGCAGAAGCACTATTTCTCTTTAGAATCCTTCTCTTTTTCCAGGCTTGTGCTGAATCACACGATGAAAGGAAGGGAAGAGTGCCACAGAAAATACAGATGGCTCACACCAGTGTGGCAGTATTTTCATTAGCAACTCTAATTGCAGGACGATCTTTATATCTTTTTTGAGATGACATTATTATTTTAAAAGGAAGTCAAAGAAAATCTTGGTGATTTTATTAAAATTTTCATCCCAGTCCTTTATATGTGCCCTGTACATTTTTATATTATTTGTAATAAAATATACGATATACTTTGTTTTCTAGATATGCTACTCAATCTAATGTCAGAAAGCTTCAACAGGACTTAATTTCTGAAGTCAAAGCTTATGGGAAATGCTAGCAATTTTCAGTGACCTGATAATACAAAAAAAAAAAAAAACAGCATAAATGTGTGCATGTCTTGGAGGTAAGTGGATGCTAGAGTAGACCTTGTAAGTTAAAAGCAACATTTTATAATCTCGGCAAGATGTAATGGGTAGTCAAAGTAATGAAGCTAACCCAGGCGTAATGATTAATCTCTGGGTGAGTCACGACCCCGGCAGCTGCATTCTAAATGAACTGTAATCTATATAATGCACTCTCACGAAGACCAGACAACAAGAAGTTACATTAGTTCATAGTGCAGATGGCCAGACTGCATGTAGAAGTATATGCAGTTCTGGCCTAAAAGAGGAGAGGTCTAAATTGAGCAATAGTCATAAAAGGAAGTGAAATACCACGGATATTTACTGGCTCCCGTTTATCAAAACAGAGTCACATCAGCCCTTACCTGCGTCGGGTAACTAGTTATAAGCTGGGATATTTAATAAAGGCTCCATAGGAGAAGTGGAACAGAGCAGCACCTTGTCAGATGGGTTAGGAGCAGAAAGACTACTGTGAGTGAAAGACACAACATGAACATATAATGTTAGCTATAATGATAGGAACTCATAAGGTGTTTCTGAGACAAAGTGACCATCCCTGACCGGTGGGAGACTAGAATAGATGTTGTGAATGGTGAATATAAAAAATGTAAAGTTTAGCACATAAGTAAAACATTTTGACAATCCTCTTCTAGAAACGTTGGCAAAGCTTGCTGCAACTAACCAGTGGTGTGATGGTTGGCATTATCTTTTGGAAGGGACTGTGTGTTGGCATTGAGCCCTACTGTTTTGGCAGACAGTTTTCAGGATACACAGATGGATAATCTGGAGAATGATTCAGGAAACTTACAAGAGGAAATTTTTTAGATAGAAAATAAAATGGCCTCCTAATAATGATGAGATCAAATCTGCTTTGTAACAAAGACTGGAAGTTAGCGTGTTGTCATGAAATGGGCACATACTTGATGACAAGAACCATGGAAGTTAGTCCTGGTGCTGCCAATACCTGGCTATAAAACCCACTTCTCTTGGGTTATGGACACTGGGGAAGGTATGTGCTATGGTGAGTGCTGTGAAGTGTGTAAACCTGGCGAGTCACAGACCTGTACAGTCTGGGGCTAATAAGACATTATATATTAATAAAAAATAAAAATTTTTTTAAAACCCTCTTTTCTGTGCTATAGTTATCTGTAAAATGAGAACATCGCCCCAGATGATCCCTGTGAACTCACCTTAGAACAACATTTACACATCCTATTTATCTCAAGGATTTTAAGTGATCCTGGGCCTTTGCTGTCGGTCAGAGTCAATCAGTCTAACAAACACACATGAAAAATGCTCTTGTTGCCTGTACATGTTTATACACTTTTATTTTCTAAGTACATGTAACTGCCAAATAACACACAGCCTCAGTATGCAAGTCTCACAGCTTGCTTGGGAAGTTGCATATGGTGGTAGCAACCAAGGACTTTATAAGTATTGACTCAATCCTTCCCATCCTACAAATGAAGAAGCTGAGGCACAGAAAGGTTATATAATTCGCCTAAAATTGTACAGCTAATTAATGACAGAGCTGAATTTAGAAGGTGGACAGCAGGTTCTGGGTTCTGCATTCTTGTACCCTTCTGCAGGAACTACCTCTCTAAATAGAAGCTGGTCTTCATAATCTGATATGAATGACACACATGGGGGAGCTGTGCTCAGGCAAGTATAACGACCCAGAGATAAGGTCTTGGATGAAGCTCTCTAGTCAAGGAAAGTGGTGGTAAGAGGCTGTGGTCCCAATGAGTAGCTGTAGCCATTGTTATGAAGTTCTCTCTAGAAGTTGTTGAAGACCATAACTTGATAGAAACATGCTTGCATATGAGGGGCCTGACTTTCATTTAGATCCATATTGACTCCAGGCCCATTAGTCTTTGGCCCCTCCAAGTATTAATGGCCGACATCAACAAACACTCTCTCTCTCTTCATTTCCCACCTTCATCCCCTCGCTTGATATCTGACCCAGCAAAGCCTGGGAAGGGAAATGCATAAGTATATGCAGCTAGTCTGCCTGCTAAAATCAAACCTAACACACCTGGGTTTTGCTTGCATTGAAAAGCCAGGAACTCTTTGGTTCCTATCACATTTTACCTTGAAGATCCAGGAAAGAAGAATCAAGACTGACTAGTCAGGGACCATAATGTCAACCAAGGACTCCTCCCCAAAATATTAATTCCTTCTCTCTAACGCTTGCACGACACTCTAAGTTGATTCCTAAGACATGTCAGCTGTTCCTCAAGCTGACTGAGGTATGTGTCATTAGAGACTGAGTTAAAAGCCCCAAGTACTTCTCACTCTGACCAGGGTGTCAGAGGTAAAAAGTCCATGATGGTTTTATAGTTGATCCAGCCAAGCCTCTCCACACCCAACATACCCTCCAGATGGCAAGTTGTCTGCATTTAAGTCACTGTAAGAAGATGTTCAAATGCTTATTGCAAAGATGACATACTTTCCTTGCAGCTCATTTTACTAAATTAAAAACATTAAACATAAATGTCTCTTGAAGTGCTTTTTTTCCCTTCAAAAATTATTCCTCTGAATTAAAATGTGTTTATACAATTTCAGATCAGAATTAAGCAATCCCTTCTTTTTTCACCTGCCAGTGGATGTCTGAGTGCACAGACAGCCTTTCTGAGAGCAGGAGGTCCCCAGGGTTACTAGTGTAATTCTTTTTACTCTGGGGTGCTCAAGCACAGAATTGCCTACAATCAATTTGCTTTCATATCCTGGCATTAAATTCACTCTATATAAAAGTATCACAAATATTTTCAATATAAGTCTAAGTAGCAGTGATTTAAAGGGCTTTTTATTGTAATGAAAAAAATTACAAGGCATAGTAAAAACTGCACAGCCATTTTGACTGAATCCAATCAAACACATGTAAGATTCCCCATAACCTCAAAATGGGTAAAAATGACTTAAAAATTAAGAAGGACAATTGATAGGAGTCATTTTCATGTCTGACAGATGAAGCAATTGTGCCTTAACAATTTTTTTGACCTCTGGTTTCTAAAACTACAGCATGAATTATAATTTAACTTAGTGCTATGGGGTTACAGGTTCTTTTCAAAGACACAGCTATAGATATAAAAATATAGGTACTTATATAATATAGTCTTCTAAGTATACAGCTGTTTTTTAAAGGTATAACCAAAAGACTTCCAATAAAATATGTGTCTTAATTATTGTAAGTACTCTTAATGTTTATCACTGATGTTCGATTAGATAGCAAGAAGCATGACTTAGGCATCTACAGTCAACTGCTATTCAAAATTACCACCATTAAAATCTGGTACACACAATACTCTTGAACCAGAACAGAAGTATAACATAAATATACAAAGATGGTTGTAACTGCCACCGAGTTCCTGACACATAGGAGGACTTCCATAAGTATTTGTTGAGTGGATGAAAAAATGAATAATGAGTAAATAACATGAGGCAATCTGTTTTTCTGTACTATTTTGATTAAGTCATTTTCATTTTTGCCTTTAAGAAAAATGAGTAAAGCAAGTCAGAAAATGGAGTTACAAACTGTGGCTTGATATCTGTTTGGTATTTTTAGCCATTCTAGAATACCAAAACCATCTCTTCTGACTTGGTCCTTAACCTTTGGTTCGGAGTCCTCCTTGTGCAAAGGCAGAGTCCCCTTCCACCACCACCACATGGCATGTCAATTAACCCTGTAAGAGTTGACAGAACCAGCACTGAGTTTGTTATTTTATTCACTGAAGAGGTGAAAGAAATAGAGTTGCCAGATAAATTCTAGGAAGTCCAATTAAATTGGATTTTGATAAACCATCAGTAATATTTTAGCATAAGCATGCCCCAAATATTGTATGAGACGTACTTACACTAAAAATCATTCGTGGTTTACCTGAAACTCTATGTATTTGTTAAATCTGGCAACCCCAGAAGGATAGCAAATGTTTTGACTAAAGACCAAGTGTTTCCACGTATGCAAACTCTAGTAGAGTAAGCAAGCCTTCAAGTGGGAAACAATAGCAGAATTATCTTAATTCAATATTCAGTAATGGCCAACTATTCACAGTTCCCTAAAATGATATTTTTTAAAGAGGCTTGATCTTACTTACAGTCATGCTGCACATTGAATGCTTACAAGGACAATGAGAGTATTACATGTAGACAAAGAAAGATTATAGAAAGTGAAGAAAGCAAAGACCAGGGAGATATCAAGAGACAGAATAAACATTTTTTACATTAACAGTCCCTTTTAAGAGGATATTGGTATGCATATAGGTTTCTATAGACATACACATTCAGATCAAAGATAAAAATGACTCCTTCAAAAATTCTTGAATTTTGATAAAATGTCAACTGTGTTTTTATACCGTGAAAGAAATCTCATGCTTATGAAAGGTGGCAGATTGATTGATTGAATAATTATTAATATTTATTACATATCAGCAAGAAGCTAGAGGCTATTCAAACACACAGGCCAGGTCTCTATAGCTTCCAGAGGAAGTGGCCTATCTTGGAGCAGTGGGTGACAAGGTCTTAAAGGGCAAGATGACTATGTTGTTGCCGAGGAGTGGGTGGATATATTTGTTCAAATGAGATCTGACAGTCCATAAAAGATAGCTAGAAAATTCTTAAAATCCACAATATTCATAATCTAAAAACTGAAATCATGCCTTTTCCTCCTATTTCAAGGATCCCTTTGATATCCAAACATCAAGCTAAGCCCTGACAAGAAGAGTAAGTTCCCCTGTATTCAGTTTCAGGCCTGGCAGGGGTGGTAAAAGGGCTCCCTGAGGATACAGACACTCAAGCTTGATCGGGGCCTCAAAATTCTTTTCCAGTAAAGGACCAAACTGTGAAAGCAGGATTTCCAAAGCCTATCTAAGGGAGAACAGGAAATATTTTCAACCAGATCTATTATCAATACACTCAAGAGGAGAGAGGTAACATTTCTTGAACCATCACAAGTCAGACCTGTGCTATGTGTTTTATATATATGTTATTTATTTTTATAGTTCTCATAATAAGTGTATGACTGGTCTTATTTTTCTCATTTACCGATGGTAATCTGACCCTAATAAAATTTAACTAGGTACCCAAGATTATAAACCCAAATATTGGTGATTCTAAGCTCCTATGTCAGGCCTATCTGACTAACATTGACATGTAATACTTCCAAAAATCTGGAACAATCTTCTTCACCATTTGATAAAATATCAGAATCTTGAGCTAGTCAAAGAAAAGGATAAATAAATAAATAGGAAAGACAAACAAGATAACTGAATATTTCTCCTTTCAGTAATGATATTTTTCTGGGGCGCTGGGTGGCTCAGTGGGTTAAGCCTCTGCCTTTGGCTCAGGTCATGATCTCAGGGTCCTGGGATCGAGCCCCGCATCAGGCTCTCTGCTTGGCAGAGAGCCTGCTTCTCCCGCCCCCGCCCCCCGCCTGCCTCTCTGCCTACTTGTGATCTCTCTCTCTCTCTGTCAAATAAATAAATAAAATCTTAAAAAAAATAATAATAATGATACTTAGGTGAATTAGGAAATGGTGATTCCAAGGCAAAAAAAAAAAAAAAATGCTTACTATCATGAAACTCTCTCAGTTTATTTTTGGTGTATGACATTTCCCAAAATAAATTATAAGAAACACAAAACTTAAAGTTTCATTACTGTTTAACACCAAAATTAAAAGCAAGAATGTCAATCTCTGGGAAAACAAACAAACAAACAAAACAAAGTTGTTAACTTTCACTGTAACTCCTGAGAGTTACTACTAAATAAAAAGAAACTATGAAATACAAAATTTAGGTCACAGCACAAAACAAACTTCAAATCAGATAGTCGCAGGCTATGAAAGCTTGGCTTCCAGATATGTATACCCTTTCCAGATAATGTATACCCTGTATTAGAATCACAACCTCACTTTTTATCAACTGTGTGATCTTTGGCAAATTACTCAACCCTTCTGTGCCACAGTTTCCTCGCCTATAAAGTAAATATAGTAAAAGAACCTACCTCACAGTATTGTCACAAAGATTAAATAAGATATTTCATGTAACCTGCTTGTCATGTAACAAGCAGTCAGTAAACACCTGCTGCTAATTTTATCGCCATTAAAATGTTTTCTTAAAAATGGATATGCTGGGGCACCTGGGTGGCTCAGTGGGTTAAAGCCTCTGCCTTCAGCTCAGGTCATGATCCCAGGGTCCTGTGATCGAGCCCCACATCAGGCTCTCTGCTCGGCAGGGAGCCTGCTTCCTCCTCTGTCTCTCTCTCTCTCTGCCTGCCTCTCCGTCTACTTGTGATCTCTGTCAAATAAATAAATAAATAAATCTTTAAAAAAAAATGGATATGCTGATGTGAAATGAGGGTTTTGGATTTCTCTCTGCATTTTTCAAAGTCAAGACTACTGGACATCAAAAATGCCAGTGTTCTCTAAATTGATACCAAAGTGTTCCTGGCAATAACTTCTTCTTAAATAACTTACTTTCTTAAACGGAAGCATAGAATTCAAAAATCCCAGGCTGAGCCCATTTATTCTGCTCCTTTGTATTAAGATGATACAAACAAAAGAAATCATTTGGCTTGCAGATAGTTGAATCTAGAAAGAAGTCCTCAGATCCTTTGTCACCTGAAAGCTCCCACAGCCACATGGCTGAGTTTAAGCCACTCAGGATTTATCAATGTTATTCTAAAATGGAAGCTTCAAGCATGGTGTGTGTGTGTGTGTGTGTGTGTGTGTGTGTGTGTGTGTGTGTGTGTTTTCAGGAAGAATGACAACAATCTAGAGAGGTAAACATAATACCTAAGACTGGGTGCCTCAACACCCCATTGTGGTTGGATGAGTTGTCTGGTGGCCCCAAAGGCAAGTGCTACTGTCACCTGGTACAGCCTCTAGTGATCCCACTGAGTGAGTCACAAGGCGTAAGGCCCCGGCACACTGCATTTTTATTCCTCCTAAAGAAATTTACGGGCCATTTTCTTACCCTTCCCCCTGAGCTAGGATATTGAGGTTAAAATGTACCTACTGAGTAGGTAATGTATTTGGTATTAAGGATCCATCATATGCGTATGTCTTCTGAGCATAATGGTTCCTTTGGAGCTATTATAGATATGCTGTGAATAGATATTAGGAATAATACACAGAGTGGCTGAAGGAGGTCCCATATTAACTACTGTCAGACTTTTAGCATTATTTGAAACTAGGCTTTTTTTTTTTTTTTTTTAATTCCTGGAGTTTAATACCTCTATACTTTGTAAACTGAGTGCTTTTCAAAGAAAGCTCCAAATTCCTACAGAGCTGTCTCTAGGTAAGCTTTGATCTTTGCAGAGCACCTATCTTGTGTTTCTGTAATTGCTCTGGTTTAACAGGGCTCCTTAGCACGTGAAAGGGGAAAATCCTTTTATTAAGGCTATAAACCTAACTGACCACAGTGATGGAATGTGCAGCTTGGGGGTAGCCCTTAGCTCCCCAGGAAAGACAAAAAATGAGAAACTGGGGAAGTCTTCATGTTAAAACAAAATGAAATATTTATTAAACATGTTTCTTGTGTCCCAGGTGGTAAGAGTCTGCCCTGTGGTCTGCTGAAAGGCTTGATCTTTGTTAAGTATTGTGAATGCTGATTTCAATAATGGGGTGAAAGCGGAGGAAGTTATGGCTGAAATTTTGGCTAAAGATGACAGCTCCAGGTTTCAAGTTGCACAAAGCAGTCTGAGGGATTAAACCAACAAAGCCTGCTCAAAAGTATTGAGTTTCTGAAAGTGTAATCTTCTATCTGTGATTCACACTCCTAGGATGGGGAGGATTCCTCATTTACTTTGACTTTGCCATATTAATCTTACTTTACAAATACATGCAGTGATTTATATCATGTTTAATTAACTGATTGAGGGCTCCAGTGGTAAAAATGGCATCGCATTAAGCTCTGTCCGTATGGCAAATTCGAATCACATCTTTAGCCTTGCAAGAACAAAATATCCCGAGAGTCACTGATGACAGGATGTAGGAATTGAAATCAGGTCCCTCCTGTTGTTTGAGAATCCAGGGAGGGTGCCTGCCATATGCCCGTCACTTCCAGGGGGGGAAATGACAGGATAAAAGAAAGGAAGGCTATAGTTCTTCCAATATGTTCAAATCTCAGATGAAAATGATTGTGCAGCAGTGCTGTACAGAGGCCAAGATTCACATGAAAGTGCATATCCCAAACTTTGCAGAGAGCTTAATGAGAGGGTTTTGTGCTGTTTTGATTTGAGTTTTTTTATTTTGTTTTATTTTTTTTCTGAAATGGCTGCCCAGGGTTTTGAGAACTGATAGATGGAAATGCTGTGGTTGGGAGTCGAATACAATAAGTAGGGAAATAAAAAAATAAAATAAAAAAGGGAATTCTTATCTAATAAAATATATGTGCACTGTGATTCAATAAAAAGTAAATTAGGTTTGACTGCTGAAAACCACACATTGGGATACCAGTTTCAAAGTCAGCATTTTTGGATGTAGAAGTTGTCTAATTTTTCTCCTCAAAAATCTGTGGTGATTATTTATGACATCTAAAGAAAAAAATGTAAACTAACTACTGATTTCCTCCAAATAATTTCTTTGAAATTTTAAAATGCATTTTAAATTATCTTAGTAAGACAGCATAATAAAAGTTTGAAAAGGGGAAAAAAATCAGTTTTACTCCTTAACAATGATGATTCACATTTCTGTCCATCCTCTTTTAGTGTTTCATTATTTGCATGTCTTAAAATCATTGTAATCATTTTATACTTTGATCTTACAGACTGAATTTTTCACTTAATATTTTACTACATATTTCCCCTACTGCTATGTACCCATAATTTTTATTGGCTGCATAATATTTCACCAAATTAATGTTATGGTTTCTCTAACCATGCTTCTATTGTTAGATATTAAAACACATTCTGATCTTTGTTATTATAAATAACATTAGAAAGACAATTTTATACATATGGCTTTTTTTTTTTTACATTTTGAATTATTTCCTTATGTAGTTTCCCTATCTATAGGTAGATTCTGTACCTATACATTTTTTTAAACAGTGTATAAGAAATTTTTCTTCCAAAGGAAAGTGGAAAGTAAAACATTCTGTGAGGTATCACTATATAGAATATCTTCCTTCTATGTAGAATCTACAAAAAAATGAATTCAGACTCACAAAAACAAAGAATGAAAAGTGTTTGCCGCAGGCTGCAGAAAGGGAGAATAGGGAGAGGTCGGTAAAAATGTACAAACTTCCAGCTTTAAGAATAAGGTCAGACAATCTAATTTAAAACACAGGGACATAGTTGTTGACACTGTATTGTATAATTGAAATCCGCTAAGAAGGTAGAGCTTAAATGCTCTTACAAAATGAATAAATGAACTAAGGAAGGAAGGAGTAAGTGAAGGGATGGATGTGTTAATTAAGCAGATGGTGGAAGTCCTCTACAACACACATGTATATCAAATCCTCATGATACACACTTCAAAAATCTTACAATTATATATTATTACACTTCAATAAAGCTACAATTTTTTTAAAAAGAAGAAATGAAAATCTTACCTGAACTTAGCAGGCTATCCGAGGGTGATGGCTTCGCTCCTGTAGCAAAGGACTGGCAATTGAAAAAGTATTTCATGCCCATGTTGTGTCCTTCCCTGCTCTGTAAAAGAAGGGTACAATAACAATGAAACAAAATCAGAATTTCCTATTTTGTCTTACTTATCATCTGTCATTTCTCTCTAGAAATAAAAGTGTGCCTTTAAGTAAAATTAAAGTTTTGAAAATGTGTAAGTTTCCTAGGGAGTACTGCAAATAGACTATTAGAGCAGGACACAGTTCACTTTTTCAAATAACCATTGTTTGAGCTTTACCTGAAGTGTGGTCCTAATAATTAATAATCCTAGATGTTTTCATGACATTAGTTCAGAATATGATGAACTGGGTAAGTGAGGCAATATATTTTAACAAAAACCACTTTGGATTTTGATGAGGAATTCAAACTTTTCCCCTATGGTCCGTAACTGCACAGGCAGCTTGTAAAAAGAATAATCACCTCAACTTTTTCACTGAAATCACTCAAAATAGAATAGTTCAAGATAGTTTCATTTGGAAGTAGTAAGTTTCAAAACACGGTGTCCTGCAGTTTATATTAATTGTTGGTTTCAATTCCCAGTGCTCTCGATTTTCTTAACCATCCCTTATATATTTATTTCCAAAATATATACAAACCCCTAATTTTTATTTACAGCCATTTATCAAAAAGTTATCTGATTTATTTAATTTGGTCTGCAATTTCATGAAACACCCTCAAATTCAATTCAAGTCTATATTAGGATTCAGATGACATGTTTTTTAACAATTTGGAGGCCGGAAGAACATTTCTCTTTAGATGGTTTCTTCCAGTCGATATTATGATTGGTCAGATAATATAACATCTTTTGTTTTCCAAGTTTATTCCTTTTCTATAAAATCTATTTCTTTTCTACAGTTTAAAAACAAAAGATAAACACTCCCTATGAGGCACTGGAAGGAGAAGCAATTAATGTGAATTTGATAAAACATAATGTGGTGGACTGACAGTAAAAACGCTATGCTTATTTGATTGTTGACTAGTTTTGTCTTTAAATAATGGTCTTCTTTTGGCATTTAATGTATATTTGTTCGTAATAAACATAATTTATGAATATTTTAACACATGTGTACTCAGTGGGGTGGATTATCATACTGATATAAATAGAATTAATGAGCAGTCAACCTGCCACATGTCATGACATATGACAGGGCAGCTAGAGCACAGAAATAATTCTTGTAGTTTCATAATAAGGCTTTTTTCTTAGTTTGACTTTCTAAAACTACAAACAATCTTTATTTCCCCTTTATTTTGGAACATGGTTCACCAACTAGTAAACAGGGCTCGGGTTTTACTATAAGAGTCCACTTTTTAACACTCAAAAAACTATTTTCTTGCCCTCTTCAGAGCATAATGAGTACATTCGAACAAATGAACGCTATTCAGCCAAATTTCAGAGAATAGGTCATAGATTGACAATCATATTGCCTATTTCAACTAAAAGAAAAAAAAAGTCCATATATTCCTTTCTTCTTTTCATTTTGTGGCAACAGTATGATCACGCCCAACTGCTGATACCAGATCTTTACAAGAACAAAAACTTTCAAAATACTCCTAAATTCTGAAACAAACCTGATGGACATATTGCCTGGATAAAATTATCCTGAAGAAAACATCTTCTTAGCCAGTTATTTGCTCTCCTTGCTCACAAACCAACAATATGGTAAGCGTACCAAATAAGATTTTTTTTTAAGAGAATAAACTCAGTGGTATAAAGCCACCTCTTCAAACAGTAAGGGGGTGAACATAGATATGCAAAATCTTCAGTTTCACCACACTGATCTGACAAAGAATTATTTTCATGAGGAGGCAATCTGAAATTTAAGATTAATCTTTATTTTCTTTTATTATTTGTATAGCTTAATTATGGGTAAAAATGGGAAAAATTAAACTAGCATGTGAATGCATTGTCTGGATGATCTGGCAGAAGGGAAGCTTTGGCAAAGAGAGTGAACCACGACTTTTTAGAGACACAGATGGCAGGGTTACAGCCTTTATTCCTCTTTTCTTTTCAAAGAGAATATTCAAAGCTTTTTGCCACTACCAACCCTCCACTCTTACCTTCACATTTAAAACTACTGACTTCCAAAACCCAAAACTCTGTCTTAAAACTGGCAATCCCCAGGATACTTTAGGGAAATGACTGAACGTGACACCATGCTCCTGGTCATCTGTCAGAGGAGGGGACCGCACTGTGTGGGGCTGGGGGCTGATCAACTTCCCCCGAGTGACTCCCTTGGGGAAATTCAGCTCTTTCACCAGCAAAGAAAATGGGCACCACCTAGTGCTTTTTTGATGCAAAGGCTGTTTGTGCTGGAGTGGATGTGAGTGGGCACGCCTTGGGTAGCTGACCTTCCAAAGGAAAAAAGAAAGGAGTTAGGTGGCTTCAACCTAAGTCCAGAAAAGAAAGGAAAGGAAAGCAAAGGAAAGGAAGAAAAGAGAATAGGAAAGGAAAGAGGAAAGGAAAAGAAAAGAAAGGAAAGGAAAGGGAAAGGGAAAAGGGGAAAGGAAGAAAAGGGAAGGGAAGGGAAAGGAAGGAGAGAAAAGAAAAAGTGACACTCCTCAGACAAATGAATTCAGTGCTTCCAGATTACAGATTTCCTTAGGGTTGTTTCCTTTTTCCTTTTTTTTTTTTTTTCTTTTAAATAATTGTTGGTCTGGTCAAGAAAAATAACATTTTTACTAAGATGCTAATTTCCCCCATATCATTTTTGTCTCTTCATTCCTTCTGCTGGTAACTTGTAAAAATTTCTAAGAATTTTCATTTCACCCTAAGTGACAAGGGAAAGCAACTCATCCCCCACCCCCAAATCTATTCTAAAAAAGAGCCTGTCTGGAGTTCTCCTAACACAACAAATAGCTTTTATGAAAAATGGGTTTGTAGCACAAAATCTTTTGCAATGCAATAAGATCAAGCTAACCCTCATGCCTCTAGGAAAAAGCCTAGGAAGTTTTATCTGATTGGCAAAACGGACCCAGATATGAGTTCAAGGATTGAGTACACTTTGATGAAATTTCGCAGCAATGAAGTCTGATTATCTGAATGACTGCTTAAGCCCTTTAAAAAATAACTCAGGGAAGCACGGTGTTTTTTTATTGGGAAAACAGATGGTCCTGTAGGGAATAGTAGCTCTTCCATATAATAATAGCTATCCCATACTGTTTGCTTTTTCTACAGCACCTTGCTTACCACTGTTGTTTTAAAAAAATAATGATGATTATTTCTCTGTTGCTAAAGGTGAATTGTTCTGCAATAAAATTAGAAACCTTAGTGTAGGCAGGATGGAGGGAGTAACCTGCTACCCATAACTCGATTAACAGGGCCTGCTACACATCCAGGAACTAACTAGCTGACTGTGAACTCATTAGGGATCTGTTTATCTGATATGCTACACAACAGAATCCAGACAGAAAACAGACTTCGAAGAAATAGACAAAAATGATTATAATTGCTCTCGGGTAAGAGCTCAGTGTCTGTGCTAAGCAACCTGGGTATAAAGGAATGAAGGAAGCAAAACCCAAGATGATGAACTTTCCTCCTTCGCCTTCAGCAAAATTTCTCTAAGATGGTGATAACATTACTTAGAGCAACTGTATTATGAACTAAATTAAAAAATCTAAAGCACTCTCATATCTTTAGCCATTTGATTGCTGTAATTTGAGATATTACATAAGTGATTTATTTAGATAAATTTTAAAATTTATACCAAAGAGGAAAAAAAAATCTTAAATTGTGGGGTTTTTTTTTTCTATAAACAACAAGAAAAAATAAAATGAATTGATCTCTTTGAGATTTCCCTGGTATTAAAATATACATCTTGAGGTTTATAATTAAACAGAAGATCTTGTCTTGGCAGGTTTAGGATGCACATGGATTGATCAGCTGAAGCCATGGGTGTGGCTGAGCCTGTGTTTGTCCATATATGCACTTACAGGATAAAAGAGGAAGGTGATTGTCTTAATCATCTTTTAAATGAAAGCAGTATGATGTTTTGCTTTCGAGTTGAATTCCTCTAGTATCAATATCAATCACCATTTTGGTCAGCCTCATAAACAAACAAACAAAATCTTGCTTTTTATTTCCTTGCCTTTCTGTTCATCTGTCCTCCCCTTTTCCCTCCTGCCTGCTTTCTCTGAATGCTATAGTTCACAGTGAAACCCTCTGGTAATGACAGCCCTGAAGTGATAATGTACTTTCCTGCCTTCCTGTGAACAGTAGCACTTGATCCTGCCAAGGGTGCCATCTCAATGGCAGAAGGATGCTTTCGTATTTTCTGGAGGTAAAAGGGACCCGTTCGATTTACTGCCTTGACTAAATCAGCAGTTTCACTAAGTTCAGGCACCAAGATAGATATTTTATTAAAGAAGAAGAAAAGGAAAGAGAAAAGGGAGGAGGAGGAAGAGGAAAAGAAAGGAAAGAAGAGGGGAGGGAGGGCAAGAGGAGAATCAGTCTGTTTTGTTCAAAACCATCAGCAAAACCAAACATGTTTTGTTTTGTTTTTTCCTTCTCCCTGGGACTCACAGTAAATAAGGAGTTAAGGTGAGTAAAACCAAATAAAAGCATGGGACGTGGAGAAAATAAAACAAAGGATCTGCTCCTGCGGTAATGGGGGCTCTGTGGAATAGCGGTGGTCAGCATGAGATAATGCATGTATCCTCCCATTCCCCCTCCTTCACCTGTGACAGGAGCCTGTGGCCTTGGCACACCTGGTCAGGTGGCATCTGGGCACTCAGCCCAAGTGCTCAGCGTACCAGAGTGGCCCACTGTCCTTACACTTCCCTTTTTAATGCATAGTGTGTCATTCTGCCACGGTAACCAAACTGAGAATAATCAATAGTTCTAACCAAGTATCTGATATTTTAAGAATAGACCAGAATGATTTCTTAGCTGTGAGGAAGACATGAGAAACTATTTGTTAAATATAATTGATCTTTCCCTACTTCAGGACTCACATCACTTGGATTTGAATATATAATACAGAATACAGTGATATCTGTTTGTTTGAAGACACTTTGCTAATGTCAGTGCTGTTTTACTTTATGGTTTCATAAGCACAAGTCCACCTGGGGAAGAGGAGGAGGAAGCCTGTGGACAGAGGCAAGAAAGAAGGGACGTTGCTTTGAGTGCATATTATGCTATAGGCACAGTTCCATGCTTTTTTCCATATAAGAAACCAGTAAGATAGGTATTTGAGGCCAAGTCTGTCTTGCCACACAGCCCATGTTTTTCTGCCATACCAATGACCAAAACTCACAGTGAGAAATACATTCTATAATATAACCCAACATACACATATTCTACTGAACCAGCTTCATGAAATAATACTGAACTTTATACATGCAGCTTACTCTGATTTTAGTCATCCTGTTGATTATAGTTCAATTCTTTACAATTCTGGTTGCAGTTCCACTAATCGATCTTATTAGGCCACTATTGTGGCCTAACTAGAATTTCATAAATGCCACACTGCGTCATATTGCCCTTCAAAATTTTATTATGGTGGACTATGACCAAAAGCATACTTGTAGGTGGTGGAAAGTTCTGTCTATACGAATCAAGTTTTGAAGTTTTTCATCTAGGAACTGAGAGTTATTTACTCCCTGAAACTCTTATGAAATTGAATTCATTGGTAGTGTTCAGTTGCTTCTCAAAGAATCTGAGATGGTACGTTTATTAGCAATAAAAGACCTAAAAAGGAATAATTATTACTATCATTGCTATTGTTAACAAGCACTGTGAACTCACTACCTGACAGCCACTGTTCTATAGCTTTAAATATGGTAACATATTTAATTCTCACATTCATTTATGAAGTAGGCAAATAACATTACCTCCATTTTGAGCCAGAATTCCTTCGTCTTCTTTATCGCAAATCTCCCTTTCTGAAATGTTATTATGTATCTCAGAAGGTGAATGAGATGGTGACTATGACTCAAGTAAATGGCATTTCTATAGTTTAAGTGAAATTTAAAAAGCCTATATATCATCTGGTTGGTTTGATGAATGAACTGGTTTTTGAATAATAAATCATGGAATTTAAAAAAAATTATAAAAATCTTCCAGGATATATAATAATAGGTTCACATATATTTGCCTTCAAGTAACACAGATTCAGAGTCATTAGGCAATTTTAGTTCCAAGGCTGACTGATTCAGCAGCTCATAGATGTCATCAAGTACCTAGAGTCTTTCAGTCTTTCCACAGCCCTGTCCTTCACCATTTTTGTCCTATGATAGCTGCTCACTTCCAGGATTCATACCCAGACTCCACAGTAAAAAAGCAAAACCTCTCTTTCTCAGGAATAAATTAAATGCTCCTTAAATCATGATCAGCATTTTTGTTTGGCTAAACATGAGCATATTGATTCCGAAGCCCAGTCACTGGCAAGGGAAATGGGATCACCACGACTGGACTAGGAAAGCTACTCCCCCAGAAGTAGGAATGAGGTCGCCTGCCCTGGAGCACGTGGGTCTGTGCATAAGGAAGGTGGAATCTGGTGAGAAAATATATACTGACTAAGAAGTGTCTGAGGCAAAGGGGAAAAATGTTTTGAAGAAAAGATTTGCGGAAATAGAAAGTAGAACTACTCCCCATCATTTAATACATTTAACTTTTCATAAGAAATAGCAAATCTAACAAGAAGGAAAATCTTTAAAGAATCCAGAGTGTATTTCCTGTTTACTCTGAAATTAAAAGGAGCCAGTGTTTTCACTACCAGAAAGAAGAAAAGGAGGTAGGCTAATGAGACAAACATCTGAAAAGTATCACTGCTCATGAAAATAAACATATAACATCATATTTAATACACAAAGGCATCTTGGCATTTGACAACAACTACAAGGTGAAACATTACAGAAAAGACTACTTCCCGCTTTCCGGGTGGATTTATTCTAAATCATTGAACATAATCTCCTGAATGAAAACTTAGTTGTGGTTTTGAAGAATATCCATATGAAAATACATAGACTAATAGTGTTGACTAAGTTTTCATAGGACCTACAATCTCCTATAAATGATTGGGTTGTTTTTTTTTTCCTTCCTATCTTATTGCTTCTGAGAAAGCTGTTCCCTTGTCAAAAACACACAAAGTGGTTTTTTTTCTTTTCTTTTAATTTTTAATTTTGACCTAATTTCAGACTCACAGAAAAGAGTTGAGAGAACTCCTGTCTTTTAAAAAAATTGATTTTTATTTAAATTTTTTAAATTTTTAATTTATTAATCCAAAAACAATTCCTGTATAGACTTCATCCACATTCCCCAAATGTCAGTATTTAACCACATGTGCTTTATCTATCTCTGTTTTGTGTGCATGTAAACACAAGGACAGGCATACACTCATATGTATATGCCTTACATGTACATCTATGTTTTGTGTATATGCATACAAACGTTTTCTCAATGAGAATAAGCTACAGATGTGATCCTCCTTTAGCCTTAAATACTACGTGTTTCCTAATAAGGAAGGACATCCTCTTAGAAAACTACACACAAATACCAGAATCAGAAAATTAACATGAATACAGTATTACTATCTAGTTTATAGATTTCATTCAGAGTTTATTGAGTATCACAAAATATTTTCATGGTGCAAAATATCATGGATCATGCACTGCATTTGGTTGTCACTTCTCTTTTTTGTCTTTATTCTAAAATAGTTCCTTAATCTTTTTCTTAGCAAACTGCTTTTAATATTGATCTTTAGAAAAAGTAATTAAGAAAGCAAACATCATTCCAAAATCAATGGATTTGTATGAATACTTGTTTGTGATTTGTGCTGTATTTGAGGCTTTCCTTTAGCAAGTATGGTTCCTATAACTATATGTCCACTGTTCTCTTACAAATGTGTCCCCGAGCCACAGAATATGAAAGACATACTACAGAACGAGGAAATCCATTAGCCTGTTACTAATCAATTCATCTATTGCCCATAAATAGTTACAACAACATTCCAAAACACCTGAAACATTTCTAGGTTTTATAAAAGAAAAAAACTGAAGACATTATAGAGAAAAAAAAAAAAAAAACCTTACAAAAACATTCATTTCCATAACTACATGTCTAGATGCAATCCTTAGAAGTACTTCAATCTAAATAATTAGAATAGGGGTGTTTATAATTGTTTAAAGGTTCAGTATTTCTGAACTAATGTGCAGGATTTGGCTTATGAGTATAAGAATAAAGACATTCAGATCAATTCTCTTATCTTTTTTATTAACATTTGAATTAGCTTACCGAAAAATTCACATATTTAAAAGGCCACTAAAGCCTAAGAAGCTCATTTTATTTCACAGTGCACACTGATGGTTTTAATTTTTCAATCTTTTAGATTGCATCTACATAGCAGCAAGCAGATCCTTTAGGAATAATAGTTCCAAAAACGCTTGGGCAAGTGTGTCTTACATATAACTCTCTTTCTGTAGGCCCCAATCAAACATGTCCTAATTTTTTTTCAAACCAGTGTATTCTATCATACAAATGAGAAGTCACCTGGCAACATAATTATTTGTCATCATGTTTTAGCCAACTTCTGACCCTCCCTCTTCTCTCCAGTCTTATGAAAGAGAAGAAAGAAACTGCAGGGAAGAAAAGAATATTCCCAAAGGGGCTGAGCTAAAGCATCCAGATCTGTAGCTGGAGTTATGATACACTGATTCATTAAAAAACCACTTTCTCAAGTTGATGTTTTTTTTACACCTATTTTAAAAATAGGGCCATGGCCCTGAATTAGGATTAGTAGCAGGAAACCCTTATACTGTTTTCAGTAGTGAAAACAAATGATAAACCTTTTCTTTTCCCCACTGCAGAGTTTTAATACATCAGGGAGGAAATCATTTGTTCACTTGAGTTCAGCTCAAGATTATACTCAAGTCTGATTGCAAAAGCCCATTTATATGGAAGAAGAAACAAAAGGCTAACAATGCTCTGGGTAGAGTGCCAGAGGCTCAATGTTTACAAGAAGAAATTGAGGGGAAGATTAGAGAATAATTTTCTCCTGGAGAATGATGATGGTTTAGGGGTCTTTGTAGGGAAAGTCCTTTGCTAGGATTAAATGCAGGATTATTGGTAGAGAATTGAGAAATTGAAATGGAGAGCCTCTTAAAATGGCAATTTAGTCAGAATATCCAGGAAGTTCTTGAAATGTGAACTCTAAGGAAATGGGTAGTACTCAAGGAAAAAAAAAAAAAACATTCAAACTCACTATTTCAAGTGATAACATCATGAGTCACAAAGCAATGGATTTGCCTGTACTTTCCAAGGAAAACCAAGAGACCAATAGCATGGTGATTTGACTCAGCTTTTCAGTAACAGTGCAAGTTCAAGAAAATTCTAAAGAGGAAGAAATCAATAATTTGATCTACAGATATGGCTATATCATGGCTAAAGAACAATATTTAGAAACTGAATTAATGTAGGGCATCTGAATGGCTCAGTCAGTTAAGCATCCAACTCTTAATTTCAGCTCAGGTTATGATCTCAGGATAGTGAGACTGAGCCCCACATCAGGGCTCCATGCTCAATGGGGAGTCTGTTTCTCTCTCTCTCTTTCTCTCCTTGTGTCCCTCCCCCATGTCTCTCTCTCTCTCTCTCAAATAAATAAAATCTTTTTTTAAAAAGGAAACTAAATTATATTACTTCTTTTCTCTAATTTCAAAAAGTCAGTGAAGTATGTGAAATGAAAAACTTCATTTGAAAGCAATAACTAATGCACAATTCTGAACTTGACACTATTCCTAAGATTACATTAGTTTCCAAATTACCTACAAAATGAAAATCAAATTTGTTGTCTGAAAATATCAACAAGAGTTTTGGCAAGAAAGAGCTGAGAGTTTAACGTAGAATAGTCCTCTACCCCCTTATGCTTAAGGGATATGTTCCAAGACCTCCAGTGGATGCCTGAAACCAAGGATAGTGCCAAATCCATTATATACTTTTGTTTTACCCTATACATACCTCTGATAAAATTTAATTTATATTTTAGGTACACGAAGAGTTTAACCACAGGGGCACCTAGGTGGCTCAGCTGGTTAAATGCCTACCTTTGGCTCAGGTCATGATCCCACAGTTCTGGAATCGAGTCCTACACTGGGCTCCTTGCTCAGCCAGGAACCTGCTTCTCCGTCTGCCTGCCACTCCCCCTGCTTGTGCTCTCTCTGTCTCTCTCTCTTTCTGACAAATAAATAAAATCTTTTACCAAAAAAAAAAAGAGTTTAAATAACAATAAATGGTAAAAAAGAAAAGAACAATTATAACAATATACTATAATAAAGTATGTGAATTTTGTCTTTGTCTCTCAAAATCTTACTTTTCTATACTCATCCTTTCTCTTCTTGTGTTGATATGAGAAAATAAAATGCCTACCTGATCGCATGAAGTGAGGTGAATGACATGAACAATGTGACCTAGTATTAGGCTACTACTGACCTTCTGACAACATGTCAGAAGAAGGATCATCATTTGCTTCCAGACCACAGTTGACCATGGGTAGCTGAAACTGCAGAAAGCAAAACAACAGATAAGGGGTAGGTACTGTAATTCATTAAAGGGACTATTTAACGAGATGTGGGTTGGTTAAGGGAATCTAAATAGGAGGTTGAGACACTCTGTAACTAGCAACAACCAGAAACCACTACTACTCATAGATCTGAAGGAGCCAGGAGTCGGAGAAACAAGGTCATCATTGCTTTTGGAGAGTTGCAGCCATGGAAAAGAGGGCAACCAACAGATCTTATAGTCAAAGATCTATCTATTGTTCTCAACCCTGGCTGTACACAGGAGCTTTAAGAATTACTGACACCTGGGTCCCACCCCTCAAGATTCTGATGTAATGTATATGGGATGTAGCCAGGGCATCAGGTTTTTAAAAACCTCATAGATAATTCTAATATATATAGCTAAAGTAGAGAACCAATGTCAAAGAGGGATGGACACAGTCAGTGCTGGAATGTAGACATCCAAGGAAGGGAAAAATATCTAACCCCTGACAATTACAGAGTGGTCCTCAGAACACCACAGTAATCACCCAGGAGTTTGGCAGAAATGTAGAACCGTGGACTACACCTCAGACCCAATTATTCAGAATTTTCATTTCAGAAAGATTCCAAGTAATTTGTAGGCATATTAAAGTTTGAGAAGCCCTACTTTAACCTATTCTTTTCTTGTTTTTCCTTGTCCTAGTGGTATTTCTCATTAGCCCAACTCCAGTGGAACTCAGAGAGCCAGGGGGAGCTTAGATAATTCATTCATAATGGTTAGTCTCCCTAGGACACAGAATAGGGCAGAAAAGTGCAGAGAGAATGAATCTGGGGAGACCAAAAGAATTTAATCTCGCCAAAGTGATATAATTATTCTTCTATTTTTACCACATTTCCAGAAATAAGTTATTCTCCATTCTACCAGAGAATCCTAAAACGCACACTTCATTTCCATGCATTCCTTCCACAAGCAATTTTTGGCATATACTACACATAAATACTATACTAGGTATTATGAAAGAAAGAAAATCTGTAAGAAATGGTACTTAGTTTGAAGAAGTGGTGGAGTAGGGTAGACAAGTAATGGATAATCTGCAGGATTTCTTCCAGCAAGGTGACAAGTCCTGCTAACAGTGATGTTTACCTTTCTCAAGAATTAAAAAGATATAAGCATTTAACAACAACAGAATCCTTGAAATAAATACTTGAGTTTATAAGAAAATGAAGGAAAATGCCTAGTTCCATAAATGAAAAGCATTCACCATGGGGAGCTGACTCAGTGCTATGGGGCTATAGGGAGGAATGACAGGTAGAAAGTAAGAGATACTGGAAAAGAAAAAAGAATCAGGGTGTCTGGGTGGCTCAGTGGGTTAAGCCTCTGCCTTCGGCTCAGGTCATGATCTCAGGGTCCTGGGATTGAGCCCTCGGACCCTCTGCTCAGCAGGGAGCCTACTTGTGATCTCTGTCAAATAAATAAATAAATAAAATCCTTTAAAAAAAAATCTATCCTAGGGAGGCCTGGGTGGCTCAGTTGGTTGAGCAGCTGCCTTCGGCTCAGGTCATGATCCCAGCGTCCTGGGATCGAGTCCCGCATCGGGCTCCTTGCTCATCAGGGAGCCTGCTTCTCCCTCTGCCTCTGCCTGCCATTCTGTCTGCCTGTGCTTGCTCTCTCTCCCTCTCTCTCTCTCTGACATATAAATTAAAAAAAAAAAATCTATCCTTTAGCATAGAATATGTTGGAGAGGGGGACTCCACTGAGAAATCAAAACCACAGGCCTTTACATTGTATGGGTTTCATGTACATACCAGAAAATTATATAAAAACTGATCCTATAGAGATAATACCCCAACAAATGTATTTACATTACATGTAAATGTAAAGCTCTCCCAATTTTTAACTCCCAAAGAACAATTGCAGAACTCACCTGCAAAAAAGTCACATGACTGAGAGTCAGCAGACAGAATATGCAACAGGAAAAGAACCTACAGAAAATGTATACAACACAGCTATGTAAAAATATCTATGTAAAAAAAATTAATGCAAAATAATAAAGGCAAACCAAAGGAATAAAAATTCATAAGAACAAAAGACCAAGAAAAACGAGCATCTAGATTTTAAAAATAAGCAAATAATACTTCTAGAAATGAAAACTATAATAAAATTAAAAGCAATAGATATCATTAAAAATTGAGAAAATAACAGAAGAATTAGTAAACTGAAGAACAGATCTAAAGAAATTGCCCAGAAAATCCTGTATAGAGATGGAAAATATGAGAAGACAAGTACATGTGCGTATATGCACACGTGTGCATATGCACACGCGCGCGCGCGCACACACACACACACACACACACTCTTCCAGAGTAATTTGGAGAAAGAAAGTGAGGCATTCCTGAAGAGATAATGACCAAGAGTTTCCCAGAACTGATTAAAGTCATGAATCCACAAATTCCAGAATCATGAATCCTAAGCAGGAGAAAAAAATTTTAATTATGTATAAGCACATCAAGATGACAATGCAGAACGCCAAAATAAAGAAAAAAGATAGAAAAACATAAATGCTAAAAGAATTTGCCACTCCAAAAATTACCCATTTTATTTGCAAATAGTCACAATGAAGAAGGTACTTTAGAAGCAAGGAAATTGAATGGAGAAGCACAGCACAGTTTATAAGAGGTAATGATGAACAAAGAAATTAGAAAACCATGGAAATTTCTAAACAACCAGTGACTACAAAAATAAGTTTATATGCTGACTTATTTGTAGAAGTTAAAAATACAAGTTGTGGAAGACTTAATTCTGTTAAAATGTCAACTCTTCCCAAGTTGACCAATAGATTCAATGAAATCCAATTCAAAACTACCATGCTTTTTTGTAGACACCAACAAGCTAATACTAAAATATATATAGAATATTTTTTCATGTGTCTGTTAGCCATTCTTTGGTCTTCTTTCATTCATTAGTCTTCTTTGGAAAAGTGTCTGTTCATGCCTTCTGCTCATTTTTGGACTTGTTTTTTGGGTGTTGATTTTGAGAAGTTCTTTATAGATCTTGGATACCAGCCCTTTTTTTTTTTTTAAAGATTTTATTTATTTGACAGACAGAAATCACAAGTAGACACAGAGGCAGGCAGAGAGAGGAGGAAGCAGGCTCCCCACCGAGCAGAGAGCCCAACGTGGGGCTCAATCCCAGGACCCTGGGATCATGACCCGAGCCAAAGGCAGAGGCTTTAACCCACTGAGCCACCCAGGCGCCCCCCAGCCCTTTACCTGTAGCGTCATCTGCAGTTATCTTCTCCCATTCTGTGGGTTGCCTCTTTGTTTTGTTGATGGTTTCCTTTGCTGTCCAGAAGCTTTTTATCTGGAAGTCCCAAAAGTTCATTTTCGCTTTTGTTTCCCTTGCCTTTTGGAGCTGTGTCTTGAAAGAAGTTGCTGTGGTCAATGTCAAAGAGGTTACTACCTATGTTCTCCTCTAGGATTTTGATGGATTTCTGTTTCACATTGAGGTCTTTCATCCATTTTGAGTTTATCTTTGCATATGGTGTAAGAGAATGGTCAAGTTTCATTCTTCTGTAGATAGCTGTCCAATTTTCCCAGCACCATTTACTGAAAAGACTTTTTTCCATTGGATATTTTTTCCTACTTTGTCAAAGATTAGTTGACCACAGAACTGAGGCTCCATATCTGGGCTCTCTATTCTGTTCCACTGATCTATGTGTCTGTTTTTATGCCAGTACCATGCTGTCTTGGTGATCAGAGAAATTCAAATCAAAACCACATTGAGATACCACCTTATACCAGTTAGAATGGCAAAAATTGACAAGGAAGAGGGCACTTGAGTAGCTCAGATGGTTGGGTATCTGCCTTCAGCTCAGGTCATGATCTCCAGGTCCTGGAATCGAGTCCCATGTTGAGCTCCCAGCTCACCAGGGAATCAGTTTCTCCCTCTCCTTCAGCTCTGCTTCTTCCCCTGCTTATACTCTGTCTCTGTCTCTCTCTCTCTCAAATGAATGAATAAAATCTTTAAAAAAAATTGACAAAGCAGGAAGCAACAAATGTTGGAGAGGATGTGGAGAAAGGGAAACCCTCTTACACTGTTGGTGGGAATGCAAGTTGGTACAGCCACTTTGGAAAACACTATGGAGGTTACTCAAAGAGTTAAAAATAGAGCTACCCTATGACCCAGCTATTGTACTACTGGGTATTTACCCCAAAGATACAGATGCAGTGAAAAGAAGGGCACATGCACCCCAATGTTCATAACAACAATGCCCACAATAGCCAAACTATGGAAGAAGCAGAGATGCCCTTCAACAGAGGAATGGATAAAAAAGATGTATATATGGAATATTACTCAGCCATCAGAAAGGATGAATACCCACCATTTGCACTGACATGGATGGAACTGGAGGAGATTATGCTAAGTGAAATAAGTGGAGAAAGACAAATATCATATATTAACTTACCTGTGGAACATAAGGAATAGCATGCAGGACATTAGGAAAAGAAAGGGAAAAACGAAGGGGGGAAAATCAGAGGAGGAGACAAACTATGAGAGACTATGGACTCCAAGAAACAAACTGAAGGTTTCAGAGGGGAAGGGGGTGGGGAGATGGGTTAGCCCAGTGAAGGATATTAAGGAGGGCACGTATTTCATGGAGTACTGGGTGTTATATACAAACAAAATATACTTAGCATACTTAGTCATTAGGGAAATGCAAACAAAAAACATGAGATACCACTATAGAAGCATTAGAATGGATAAAATAAAATATAAAATATAAAAAGATTTTTATTTTACTTATTTTTTGAGAAAGAGAGCACATGAGCAGGGAGGAGGGGAAAGAGGGAGTAAGAAAATCTGAAGCAGGCCCCACACCCAGGGATAAGCCCGATGCAGGGCTCAATCTCATGACCCTGAGATCACAACTTGAGTTAAAATCAAGAGTTAGAGGCTTAACTGAAGAAGCCACCCAAGTATCCCTCAAAAGATTTTTAAATGACAATGCCAAGTACTAGAAAAAGATGTAAAGCAAGTAGAATTCTAACACATTGCTGGTGTGAATACAAAATAGTACAGTCGCTTGGAAATTAGTTTGGCAGTTTCTTATAAAGTTAAACATATGTTCACCATACAACCCATCGATTCCACTCATAGATATTTACTAAAGTAAAATAAAAACCTGTGTCCTGACAAAAACCTGTTTATGAATCTTTACAGCAACTTTACCCATAATTACTAATAACTGGAAACAAATGTTCCGCAATCAAGGAATGGATAAACTGTGGTATATCCATAAAATAAAATACTATTCAGTGATAAAAAGGAATGAATTATTGATACATGCAACAACATGAGATATATTTCAAATGTTTACATGAAGTGAAAGAATTAGACTCAAAAAACTATATACTTAATGACTCCATTTATATGGCATTCTGGAAAATTCAAAATTATAATGATAAACTGTCCCATGGTTGCCAGAGTTTAAGTAGGTGGGGAGAGTCTGACTATACAGGAGTAGCACAAGGATAACTGGTGCGGTATGGCAGCAGGTGACAGACATGTTCTCTCCTTTTTTTTTTTTAACTTCTACTTTATTGAAGTATAATTGACAAAATAAAAAGACCTGTAAGATAATTCAAGTCTATATCATAGTCATTTCATACACATAAAAATTGTGAATTTCGGGGGAGGAGTCAAGATGGCGGAGAAGTAGCAGGCTGAGACTACTTCAGGTAGCAGGAGATCAGCTAGATAGCTTATCTAAAGATTGCAAACACCTACAAATCCAACGGGAGATCGAAGAGAAGAAGAACAGCAACTCTAGAAACAGAAAATCAACCACTTTCGGAAACGTAGGACTGGCGGAGAAGTGAATCCAAAGCGACGGGAAGATA